>NC_064671.1:85744077-86049325 GCF_943734685.1 Anopheles coluzzii
AGCCTTTGCTGGAAATTGAATCCCTACGCAAACCCATCTCCACTAACGAATGGTTTATTTAACGTTCAGTAACCTCCGGTGCTGTGCATCATCGTTTTACGTTCAAATTCGACCGGCAAAGGGACCAAAAACACCACCACCGACAATGCCTTTTGCTGGGTGTCATCCGACACGCTTAAAACGCAATTTAGAAATAGCCGTGTCATTTCGGTGGATTTGCTACCACCACTCATAATGCTAGAGCGTTGGCGCACGGGGTTCCATTTCCCTGTGCGTTTGCGAGGAGTACGGTTCGGTGTTTGTTTATCACTTCATTTACTTTGACGGGGTTTAAAATGCAAAGTGGAACGTCTGTTGGCATGTAGCAAGGCCAGTTTACTAACGTCTTAATGCAGCGTTAGGCTTTGGGCGGTGCCTTGATGGGCACAATAACAATAAAGAAGTCATTTTAAATTAGTGTTGTTTATTGTCAGCCATAAATGGTAGAATAATTCTATGATTTGAGTAGTGTTGTATGTAAAGCCTGGATTGTGCTATGGATAATGACAATATGAAAGTATATTTATCATAAGTTGGTAGAGATTTTGCAAAAACTCATTGTAATCAAACCATGATTCTAAAATCAACAATTACCATCGCAATCCAAATAATCAAAAACGAGTTTTTGTTGTTTCCCAAAATCAACTCTTCAATTATTAAAGTCAACGCACAGCTAGACAAAATCGTAATGAGTCAAAAGTCAGCAGAAGAAAAGAAACAGCCCTGGCAGCTCCTGGCATTTCGTGAAAGCAAAATATAAACGCATGCCAGTTAAATGGTGTGAGCCAGTCGCTTGATTGTTCTTCCGTTTCTTGTTAGCACAAGGCTCCGCACCGGCAAGACAGCCCTGTGTCCATAACCCGTGGCACGCCCCGACCGAAATGTTCTGTTTCTTCTGTTTAACTTCAGCGGAGAGGGAGTTTTCGTTTCGCAGCACAAATATTATTGTAACAGCGAGTGGCTTTCACCATTTTCGGCAATGCCAGCCATGTTTAATTGGTGAAAATTATAAAAGCAGATGGGAGCATGGGGAGTTGGAAGAAGGAAAAGAAAAGAGAAGCAAAAACGTCACGCATACCGCTTTCGGGGTTTTTTTAGGGTGGAGCAGATTGGATCGCCACCATTGCCGCCATCTGTAGTTGATAGCAAGGCAGGGGCAGGTTTTGTTAGGTTAGGATGAATTGCTTCGGTGATTAAAATGGAAAGGGCGAGAAGAGGGCCAGGCTCGTAAAAACATGCCACCAGTCGTAACAGTAACTTTAAATGGTGAAATTCATTGCTACGTTTTAGTGGGGGAAAAAACTATTTAATTACAGAAAAAAAACTATTCATTTTTATGCTGCAAAATTTAAATGGTTTGGTTTCGAATGTTCGTTTTTAAAGACGAACTAAAAGGAAATAACTAAAATTGTATTTTCTTTCGACAATTCTCTATTTAACGTACGCAAATGGTTTTGATGTACTATTACGTTCACATACATCTATTTATCTATCCTCTTTCAACTCAATATCGAGTGTAATGATATCCACCAAACGAATTTTTCACATGAAAAAGCTTCATCATCTATTTTCTTCAGTAAATAACCTTCCTCTTCTAAGAATTCACTCGACTTTAAAAGTCATTTTCAGATCTCTTTGTAAATATTCCCCTGCCTCATATGTTTATTTGTGTGCCTTTCTTATAGGTAAACCGGCACGAGCATAGGTGCTTTCCGTTCTGATGTGCTGCTGCTAGCGACTGCATTTGACAGCCGAGGGAGACGGCGAGCCTCGTTTGGATTGTGGCATAATTTTCTGGCTCTTTTTCAGTGGCAGTGGCTTCCTGCGGCTAACACTTCACACGCTCGGGTTTGGTGTGATGGAGGTGAATAATTACCTTCTTCGGGTGTTGGTGATCTGCCGCTGGGCGAAACGAGATACGAGAGCAACGAAATCTAGTCTAGGCTGGGCCCGGGTGTCCCTGACAGTGACGTGGAGTGGTATCACACTGAGTGTCATCGTATGTCACACGTCGTGCCCTGAAACCAGCTGGAGAGCGAATGATTTATAGGGCGTTTCAGTTGTGATGGGGCATTAGTTTTCTTACTGGGATGTATATCAATTTCCAAAGGCAGCTGATACGGTTTATTAAAGTGTGTGTAACACAGTAAGCGGGGGTAAATATCGTCAAAAGAAGAACAGTGTCTAAATAGTTAATTGGATAATGCATAGCAGATTGCATACACACAGGCGTTTTTTACTTGTAATCGCCTCCAAGCTAAAATGTGTGCAGGAAGAAATGTGTGAAATTGAGCAAAAATCGAGTAATTGTTTGATTCAAAGTAAATTTAATGGTCTTCAGTCGTTCATTAATTGTAAATTGAATTTTTAATTCAAACAAAATTCGTTTTCTACAAACGTTAACAGAAATGTATGGCGTTACAATATAATGCATACTATTAATCAATGAGTAATGTACAATCTTTAGTTTGTAAAATAAATAATGCTTATAATATGTTTGAACAACAACAAGCTAAAGTTTTTAATGTTATTTTTATTAAATTATTTACTTTTATGTAAAATAATAATATTTTCTTAAATTCCTCCGTATTCTTCAGTTCCTATATCTTCGAGCGTTCCAAACCATACACATTTGAGCGGCACACGTTGAGCTTTAATTTTACTCCCAAGAACCACATTGTAAAATAAGCTATATGCAAACCGGTACGGTAAGATGCTTTGCCCCATGATATATTACCTCAAATGGTTAACACCCTACAGCTTACGGGTCATAAAATCCCGGTTAATTAAATCTCGCTCGAGTATCCTTTAATGAGATACCCATTGTCTGCCGAGCCTCCGTTCGTGTCCGGAGGCCACCATGATAAGCTAGCCGGCAGGAATGATACGGTGTGGTTTTGACTCCCCTCTCTCCTCCCCCCTCCTCCCATTGGTCTTTCTTCAATAGCAATAGAAATGATATACTAGTCTTCCCCTTACAAAGCTGCACTCCATTTCACAACAAACATTCCACTTGCACGGTACTCAATATTTGATTAATCGTACCATCTTCTCGCATTGTTTGGAGGTCTCGGTTATCGCAAAGGATTTATCGCTTTCGGGTGAGATGAAAATCTTAATTAGTCTAGTCTCGGAAATGGGCCGAAAGCCGGAGCAACGACGCCGGAAGGTAAGTAGTGCTTTCTAAATCTAACACCACATCGAAATGAAGCATCCCAGTCCCTTGCGGGACGGAGCGAGATGAGTTAAATTGTTCGTATTTTGTCCTTTTTTTATGCGCCCATTGTGATGAGAACGGTCGCTAGATGGCATTATCCTTTCGCAAACGGGTGATCGAGCAGCGGGGAGAAGCAGCAACGGCAGCAGCAGCAGCAGTCTCAACGAGCAACGGCAAATGAAACCGGAAGCATCAACACCTTCAGGAGCTTATCTTTCGCTCCGCTTGCGCTGCTTCACTTACCTGTGGCGAGCGTGCCGGTCTATGACATTCGGGTGAATTTGTAGTTGCTTGGCTCGTTTTATGAGTGTTTATACGGGGCGGGGGTGGTGCGCCATTAGGTTGTTACCGTTTATTCAAGGCAGAGTAGTTTATGGGGTTGCATTTATCATTAAAATGGCACTTCATTGTCGGTGGTGAGTTGATCATTTCGAGGACTAACGATGGCGAGAAGATAGGTGGCAAAGTTTGGCTAGGAGTTTTAGAGGTGTAGGGAGAGATTTTCTATTTATAATTCCTTTTTTAATAATAATAATAATAATAACTTTTTGAGAAGAAAAACATACAAAGTTTCATGTGTTCTCGATAAACAATCATACCAAACACGCATGTGTTGCTCAAAAGCAGTTTCATTTCGTTATTTATGTGAAATAATGAATAAAAAGGATAATAAATTGCATACTTTTAGGCGCATAACTTCTATTTGAAATATGTAGGTAAATACGGCTTATTTGATTTTGTTTTCACTTAAATTAATTATTTCGAAAAGGAAAGCAAATGTACCGCTACCGTTCTAAAGTAAACATTATACTACAGTTTAATATCTCAATCTTTTCAGATACATTCTCTCAAAAAAGGGATCACATACTGCTTGCGTGCTCGCATTGAATTTCCCATTACAGACCAGTTTCTGTTGCATGCATGTTCCATCAATTATAGACGACCTATTCGTCCAAAAATTCGTCCCTATTCGTAAGGTGCCAATAGCAAACTGATCGAAAGCTCTATCGTCCACTCTCCGGTGGACCGGGGTCCCACTTTTTGCATCACGGCACGCATTTACGATACATTTACATTCCCATCTGGCCGGAGGTGCGACAAGGGGAAACTGCTTCGCTGGCATGCTGGCACAAAAGCTTCATTCCCCGATACACGGGCCGATACGCTTCGGTTGCTGATGATCCCAAATCCTCTCCGTTCGGGAGGATGCGGATATAATATAAATAATGGCAAGGAAATTGTGCCTCGTTCGTTGCGTTCGTACATTCATTCGAGCCTTCGTTTCCGGGGCGGCAGGATTTGGGATGAAGCTGCTCACGTTCCCCCCCCCCCCCCCTCCAACCCGTCGTGCGAACACATGCGTTACGAAATATTCGACGTATGTTTGTGCGTAGAGGATGGACCGACGTATGGTGGCTGAAAAACTGGTGGGAAAGTTCATTAGCAAAAAGGGATTAAAAATAATACGGTTGCCCGGGAATGTGCCGTGGTTTTTGGATGTGGTTAGTTTTAATTGAGTTCGTATCGACGATTGGATTGAGCAGAAAAGGTTGCCAAATGTTGCCTCAGCTGTCACGTTTTGGGTGATGGAAAGCTTTCGTGTTTGGGAAGTGTTACAACTTTATTTGTCTGAGTAGTTTGTGTGTTACATAAAGCGATAAATTACGTACGCACGCAATCTGAGGTTTTATAGAGTAAACTTGAACATTTTACACATGAAGAACAAAGCAAATAATGGAAAGAAAATACAATCTACAATGGAAAATAAACGCCAGACAAAGCTTCCTCTCTTGCACTTTGCAATCTCACGCCGTACCGACGCACACTTTGATCCCATTTCGAACATTCCGTTGATGAATGTTTTCCCACTTCCCGTTAGCCTGCGGCCATTAAATGTGGAGCAGTGCAACGGCTTTCCCGTACGATGCAATCGTCTCTTGTTTGAGCTACCACCTACCGCCTTGCTGCCTATCGTTCTCTGCTGCTAACGCAATGGTGTAAAGTGATGCAAAATCAATACTCATTTCAATTTGTTCTACACAATCTTAAACGGATCTGTTTGTGAGAGTGTGATTGAGTTGTGCAAGCTTCAGCAGGCATGGCTGAGATATCGGTACCGGTATGATTGGTCGGTGCTTTAGCTCGAACAAATCCAATCGAACGAAATCGAAGACGAGCTCGGTGCACGGCTCGAGATGAGATGCTGAGGTGATGATTTATTCTGTGTCGGATAATTAAATTGTCGCAGGTGAAACACACGGGGTTGCGTAGGGTAAGGAAGCTGAAATGAAATTCATGTCCGTTCGGCTTAGTTTTGTGTAGGGAAATTTGATTGTAATGGTTCTATGTAGTAAATCGTTATTAAGTGTAGATACACAACCTTCCTTTCTCTAAAGAGTTTAATTACATATTCAACAAGAGAAAATATTAATAATATGTTATTTAACTTGTAGTAGGATTCGCTCTCGATACAGTTGAGTTTTAAAAGCACTGGAGATGCATTTTGAAGTAATTTTATTATAAAAAAATACCATCCACGATCAAAAGGATATAGTTTTGTTCTGTGAAGTACCAGGCGGCTCCATTTATTCCTTCGTGAGCAGCAATATTTAAATGTATTTGAAATATACTCTTATATATTTGAAATATACTTTAATAACTTTTCTTGCACAATGCAATGTATGATGTTTATATTTAAATCATAATTTGTTTGAAAAACTATAAGCTACAATACAAAAATGATGCTTAACAGACACAGTTGGCAACGGTTTCATCCATAGTTATCTCATCGCTATCATTTTGCATATAAAATACTCAAATAGTACAGTTTTGGAGGCTTGTTTGAGTAACGCAGTAAATCTCGAAAGACACTTATTTCCATTCGATTTGTTTCCTTTCTGATACTACTTCTTTGTGCGCATCTTTAACCAATCTAACATCGCTATGCTGCCGACACTTTCTATTCCGTAAGTAACCCTTAAGTGACAATTCTAATAAGATTAATTTTTTGCAATGTTTTTCCTGAATAAGAAAAAAAAATATTTGCAATAACATATTTGTTGGTCACTTCTATTGGCACAAGCTACCACAAAAGTCTACAGAACACTATCATTCGACTTCGAAGTTAATTATTTGATGGTGTATCCTTTTATTGCCACCCAGTGTACACCGAGCTTCAAGTATGAAGTGTACTTCCAGAGCATACGTCATGAAAACTGTGTCTACGACTACGCTAGTACAACACTTGCAGCACCTTTCGTGTGTAGTGCAGTGCGACAAAACTGCATGCATGAATGGATGAGCAAGCACGAGCAAATCCTGTTTTCGTGTCATTTCCCAAAGCTTCCGGCTGTGAATAATCCACCCGGTGGTTGGGCGTTTGCATCGATGCGCCATACGCTCAAAGAAGAGAGGCGTTGGTGTTTTTACCCCACAGCACGCACAGTGTTATGTAAATGTAGTTTTGATGAAATTAAAATGCACAGAAAGAGAGGAGAGTGCATGTTCAGCGTTCATTATTGACAGGCTTGTAAATACATCGCTTAGCAGGGATGAAACAATCAGTTTCCATGTTTGATTTGTGCACCGTAGCACGATAGCATCGAGGTTGGGCTGGATTGGAGATTTAATCGAGTACAGGACAACGTTATTTTGCCATTCCCAGTTCCTTCCGCGTCCCAGTCTGTGCCGTGAGCCTTGTGATACTGTACAAACATTGCACACGTGCCAGGATTGATTAGTTTTGCCTGGTGAAGCGCTCGCAAGCTCCAGTTCTGCATGCACGCTCTAATGGATGTGATCGATGCGTGTCCATGAATGCATACATTCCCCTGCATGTGTGAGTGTGTGTGGTTGTACAAAATTCTGCATTCGCTATTCAATCACGGCGTGTGACTAATTCCCAAAGATCTGCATTTAAAGTGGGCCAGGATTAAAGAGGAGCACCGTTGAGATTGAGTAGCCGTGGTGCCCCGTCGTTGCTCCGTGACGGTTTTGCGATGATACAGATGCTCGCTCACCTGCTGCTCATCTGGCTCATGAGTCTCATTGAAGCAAAACTCCGAAACCAAGCCCAACCAAGGATGGTAATAAATTTGAATTCCTTAAAACTGCAGCCATTTCAGTGGATGAGGGAAAATGGTAAAGAAGCCGGAAACCACTGCACTCATTCAAATTCCATCGGCATCAAAACTGGGTGGCAATGCCGTTTTTGGTGGTTTTTTGCCACTTCTGTCTTTCCTCAGTAGGAAACGTTCGTTTTTATTTCACTGCTTTTTGCCGCTACCGTGGTTTGTCCTTCTCTGTGTGTGTGTCAGTGTGCTTGTATCCCTCCCTACCTCTCTCTCCCTCTCTCGCGCGCTCTAAATCATTTGACTCACACGTGACCGGAATAGGTGATTGCAAGTGTTTGTTGGTGGTGTGTTGTGTACTAACACCGGGACCTAGGACATGGTTCCCGGTGTTTCTTCTGTCTGCTGATTGCTCTTCACACACACACACACACACACACACTGGTACCTTCATTTTTCTATTCGAGCCGATCACATCTGTTGCGGTCGTAAAAAGTTGTCTTCTCAAACTGCGCGCGGTGAAGATAGTTTTCATAGTCATACTGTTTTTTTTTGTTTTATTTTTGTTGCCTCACGCTCGCACCACATCCTTCGTGGCTTCGTGATTGGGACTTCAGGGGCCGGCTGGCTGGCTGTGTGTTTTTATGTTTTCCCCGGGAGGCATTACCATCGCCCCTCTAACGTCAGCGAGCACTTCAGAGGCTTTTGCCGATGGCAACACGAATGCCGAAGGAAGAAGAACGAAAACCACACGTACGAGGAAGTATGTCGCCGTCGTTCGCTGTGTGACGCAAGGGACTCGGTCGTGTGCTGCCTCTTTGGCTTTTATTTCGATTCATTCATTAAACCAACGCCTCTCCCGCAAGTGATGTCGCACTCCCGCGGGGTGCAGAAGGGGGGGG
This sequence comes from Anopheles coluzzii, assembly GCF_943734685.1. NCBI lineage: Eukaryota > Metazoa > Arthropoda > Insecta > Diptera > Culicidae > Anopheles > Anopheles coluzzii. Next base: position 85,752,306 of record NC_064671.1, read on the forward strand.
GGGAGTTTGGTTTGGAGATTTTTCTTACCAGCACTCACACAGACACGGCCGCTGCCGCTGCTCAATCGCTTGCCATCGGTGCCTTCCGGATGACGTGATGCTGCAGTGAAGTCGACATATGTGAGGTTGGCTGTGGAAATGTGTGTGTGTGTTTTTTTTTTCTCGCTTATTCTCATTCCCTTCAAGTACCTTTTTCCTGCAGGAAAGGCTTCGGTCTAACACACTGTTAGCGTACGTACGTACGGGGTGCCGGTGAAAGCGGAAAGGGAGTGCTTTTGATCGGTGCGATTTTCCCACACGGCCGGAAGACATAACGACACGTCGTAATTCTTCGTTGACGCCGCCCGTCTGTCTCCGGTGTTGGTGTTTCTTCTTCTTCTGCTGCTGCTGCATAATTTGCTCCAGGAAGCGGAGCAACAGCAACGATGATGATGACGATTCTTTTTCATTAGTTGGTTTTGCCCCGTGCCCCCCGGATTATGCTGGTTGGAATTGGGGGGGGGGGGGGGGGCAGGGGGCTTGGGTTAGTAGTCTATTTGCTAGCACAATCGTAGGTGGTGGTTGTTGGTTTGGGGATAGAGAGGGCAAAAGAAAGATTGATTGTTGTTTTGGGTGAGAATTAATTCAAAGTGTTTTTGTTCATTTGTCGTCATGTGTCGCATTATGTGTCATGTCAGTGGCGAAAGAAATGGAGTAGAAAAACAATAGCAATTGAAGACATTGATGCAGCAAGGTCGCTTATCGATGCAACCTTATTTTGAGGTATTAGGAAAAATAAGTTGATTTCGAAGTTTTATACGGTATTCGGCGCAAAGTATTCAGGAATGATGCAAATCTTATGAAGGTATTGGGATCTTTTCATTACTTAAGTATTGTATTTGACAGAAATGTTTGCTTACGTATTGTTTTAACACTCAAGCAGTCCAGAATACAAACAAAATCTTAATGTCCTAATTAATTTAGTCTGGAAAAGAGTTATGAACGAATAGAGCAACACTAGGTCACATGTATATTTATGTTAATGTCACAATTGTCGATTGAGGTTATACAGAAGGCTTCATAGAGCTGTATGTGATATAGATAATTAAATGCACCTTCGAATTCTCCATTACATTGTATGTGCTAGAAGCTTGAAATGATGAGAGAACTTCAAAGCATTCCACATTCTGGAATAATTGCAAATCGTAGGTTAAGGGTTATTTGACTTCTTTCCTGACACAGCTCTGTTTATACTGTACTGTATCAAACGTGTGTCATCGAAAGCTCTGAAGGTGATGTATGCCCGAGTAGAGCTGAAGTAGACATACATCATCAGTTAAGGGAATAACGCCGGTCTGGTGGTACAGTCATCAACTCGTACGTCGTAACAATATGCCCGTCATGGGTTCAAGTCACTGAAAGCCAACCTCACTTCACTAGTGGGTACAGGGGCAGGCCTTGACCGACAGCGGTTGTTGTGCCAAAGAAGAAGAAGAAAGGGAATAACAGCGCATATCACCCATGATAGTCGTGATGATCACGACAGAAAATGTCACGGCCGACTGACTGACCAACAGTTGGTTGCACAAAATGTCACCGAGCATGTGATGGTCGCATCAACTGTCTCAGTCTCACTTTTGAGCATCACGGTAGAGATTGTGACGCTGACATGATTTTGTTTCAATGACATGGAATTTGTCATGCTATGCCAATGCCATTTTTCAGAATTGGTCACAGTAATAAAAAGTCATGAAATAGATGCTGACCATGCGATGTTCGCAAACATGTCATTGATCACACCAATCGTTTTGAACATCACCTTTGCTCATCACCATTGAGTACGTGACGCTGACATGAATTTTGTATCATTCAGATTTTATCAGTCAGTCACTGACTGCAACTTTTATTGTAACTTGGTTGTCTTAAGGTGTTATAATGGTGTATTTTTCATTAAATTTAATCATATAAAGATGTTTTATAGTTGACGTTAAACGATTGGAAAAGGATCATAAATGCTTTTATTTAAATTTTACTTCAACACTCACTTATTCATTGATTTTGATTGTATTATCAGAGTTGCAGAGCAGAGCTGCTCTGGTACATCAGTATAGTTACATCATAATAGTCAATAACAGGGTAAATGAAAGTATCAATATGAAACAGAACTATTTGTGTACTATTGCGTTCATCAATTGGTTTTTCAATTTTGTCATGTATTTCAGCGTAATCCTGCAGCACTAAAAGAAGCTCAAATGTAAAGATTCGCAATATTGGTGCTCTATTGTTAGACTTCTTCATGCAAATTATAAAAAGATCATAAAATCTACAAATTCTACGTCATTATGCAAACTGCAATGAAGATGTAAATATACATACCTTTGTACAATTTATTTGGAGGAAAACAATAAAACAATTATTTGGAGAAAAAAACTTTGTTCTTATCACTCCAAATCAAAGTAAATTCTTGATAAATAATAAATCTCAACTTGCGCCAAAGCCTTTACACAAAAATAAAAACAAATATCATACATTTCTTTCCTTTCTTTCTAACCGCTTACCCTAAACAACAGCAAACCATTTTCCATCATTCCATCGTATCACCTTTCACAAGATAAAGCACCGAAAAAGCCTCCCCATTTACTTTAATGACCAGCGCTTACAAGCATATCGTCATGTTTCTGACGTGTGTGGGCTCTTTTTCCTCATAGCCATATCTTCCTTTGCTTTCCTTTGCTGTATGGTTTCCGAACACGTTTCGCACACACTCGCTAGAGGAAGTTAATTTATCGTCAAAACGATATTTGTGTTCCAGCACGGACGGACAGCAACCCATTCTCGCGCAACATTCATCGCTGTCGTCGTCGTCGGGCCATTGCTGCAGTCGTTTCGTTGCAATAACTCACAAAACTTGCCACTAGCTTTTCACGTTCCAGTTTCGCTCGCATGTGAGTGTGTTTTTGTTTTCGCTTCGGGACTATTTCTTTTCGACAAGGCAAACAAAAAACAAACTGTTCACTCCTAAAGGCACAGCATCTGTGAGAAGCCTCTAGCGAAGAGTGGAGAACTGGGACACCCGTTTTCCATACTCCCCGCTCACGCACGGGCTGCGGCAGCACTGCGCACCACGGGCGTACATGGAAATTACGAGCAAAATTACGCGTACGTGTCAGCGTGAACGATGAGGCGGCCCCGTGACGTGCGTGATGAAGATGAATAATCGAATCGAGTTTGTTTTGTTGTTGCGCAGTCCTGTTCGTTGCCCTCGCATTACTACCGAAGACACTGAACGGAAAATATCACTCACCCGAAATCGATGGTTTACTTTGGCTGGGAAGCAGGGAAGTACAGCAAAGAGGCGACTGAAAGCGTGCGCCTTGTTCTTTTTCTTTCTCGTTACAATCCTTCGTAAAAACTCGAGGCCAAAAATTGATGGATATGCGACGATGATTTTTCCACCCCACCAGTCAACCAGTGTTAACTTTCGCTGCCTTCTCCTCTCGGGGAAACGCGAACGACAGCGACAACGCACCATTAATTCACTCGTCCGGGGGGTCCGATGATTTGGTGGAAAAAGGTTTAATGAAGCGTTCGCCGGAACTGATAGCCGGAAGGTGGGGATGGTAGTGGTAATGGGCGGTGGCCAAGAAGAACACGTATACATCATTCTACTTTTTCTTTCTGTTACTATGTTCATGTTTTTGTGTATCTTTATTCACCCACTAGCGCGTCCATTTTATCCCTCTTTCGTCTTCCAACTTCCAGTTGGATGCGTAAGTGTTTGGGAGCAAATGACGGGTGAAGTAGCATCAGCGCGGGGGCAACTAAACGGAGCGGAAATGCTGCAGACATGTTGTTGTCTTTCGAGTGGCGTTACACGTGCTGTGCAAAAGGATGTTCACGGAAATTTGGCCACCCGTTGCGGAGAGAGCACGGCGAGTCGACGGCGGATGTTGTCGTGATTAGCGGAAATTGCTCGTACGAAGGTTGAGTGAAAATGTCGAACGGATTGGAAACGATGTTAGCTGCGCGATAGGAGGGCAATGTGGAGCGTTTTGGTGAAATGGAATGGGAAGTAGAGCGTCAACCTAAGGAAACAAATATAGAAGGTTAGAGTGGGTTGTAAATTTAATATTTTTCCTACTTGAAATGGCTTTGAACCGTAGAACATTTGAATATTTTTGTCCAATAATATGAAATAAATGATGAGCAACTATGAATAAAAGATTACTTTTTCCTTAACATACTTTAGTTTGCCACTGTCATGGGAATGTTCCAATATGTCTTACATTTCTATCACAAACCATCCTCCGTCATAAACCATCATGCACCACATCCCAAGAGGCGCCTAATTCTGCACAAAAGAGGGAATTTTAGGAAAATGTACATTGAGAAAAGGAAAGAAAAGCCACCTTCCTCCCCCAGGGGGAAAACAAGGAAGCTTCGGTAACTTTCTTGCAATTTCTCTGCCACAAAGAACCTTTGCCCGCCGACTAGCCGGGCCCCCCCCGCCTTGTTCCCCGAGCGGAAACAAAGACATTGTTCATATCTAGTGCCCCGAATCTAACCGCAATAAAGCGTCCCATAAAATGGAATTACATCATTCTAAGCCAGTAAGAGGTCGCCGGGCGTGTAAGAATCAGGGAACTCGGGGAAGCGTGCATCCCCGAAGAGAGAACTCGGCTTGGGTACTTTTTTTTACGTCAGGACAGATGGTTCGTTGCGTTGGCAGTGTGAGAGTTTGTGTCTTTTTTGCTGGTGAGGTCAATTTGATTTTCTGCGTTAAAGTATGTGGTTAGGGGAGAAAGCTTTAAAGGCCTCGAGGAAGAATATACAAATGTTGACGTACCTTGCGAGTCTTATAAGCACTGGTAGGTAGCAAACTGAAGTAAAATTTGAAAGCAAAGAATCCGGATGATTTTTAAAGTTCCTAGTTTGAATAATCAAGTTCCGCATTCGTAAAGCAGATTATTACCACTAAAGTACTCATAAAATTCCTAGGCAAATATTGAACATACCGCGGACGCAATACTAAACTTGAAGTATTACTTTAATTGTTAATGAAACAGTTAAAAAAAAAACAGACGATAATTAACAGAATACAGTTCGAACTCAATGGTTCAACTTTGATACCCTACCAACTATTGAACATGTGCTTTTTATTTGGTACGTTTTTCTATACAAATAATTTCTGATTTTTTTTTTTCGGCAAGCCATGAGAATTTTGTGGATTTTTTAAATCCGTTCTTTCGATACAAACGTATGCATTTTAATTGAACTGTCAGCCAACTTTCGAGCCAACTATTGAATACTGACTGTATCACTTAATGCTGAGGAATAAATTCAAATGGACCTTATTAAACCCTCACCTGAATTCTTGCAATGTTTTATGCATAATTTAATTCTACTCGCCATTTTCTGTTTCTCGTTGCCTTCGCGCTTCGTAGATGTGTGATGAACGCTTCTTCGATTGTTTTACCCAATGATTTGCTTATGTCAAAAAAATTCTATGTATAAGTATTGTAAACGTATTCGATTTGTGTATTATCCATTACTTAAATCTACATATTTAGAAACGTTTAAACAAATTCCAAAGATTACATTTGATTGCATCCCAAAAAAGATGTTTTATTCCTGTAAAGCTTCCTAGACTTGCAAGCTACATTCAATGTTGTATTTGTTGCTTTTCACCGTACGCTTTGAAACCTTTTTTCAATAGACCGCTTTCTCTCTACATATGAGTCTTTTTTCTTTGATGCTACATTTTATAAAAATATATTCTAGTGCAGGGGTCGGCAAACTCCTGAACAACTTGAAGATGTATATGATATCTGCGGACCGAATATTAGACATTAAAAATTAGTATATTTTTGACACGCTAAACAAATCAATAATTTTTTATATAAAAATCGAAAAATTCAATGTAAATTGCATTCCTCACGAAATATTATCCTAATTACAGGCGCAAGTAGTCACTTTGTACAACGGCAATGTCAAGAAACTATGATAGAAAATAAAAAATGGATCAAAACGACTAAAATGAAATCATGCATGTTGCAAATCCACAATGTTGCTTATTCCTATTGGAATTAAACATACAATTCAATTTTCAATTTTCAATTAAAGCTGATACTTTTAAAAATAATGACCTGTTCTTTGTTTAAATCCGACAAGCGGAAATTTCTGCCTGTCACTGGAACAAAATGCATCATTCGGGTTGTATTTATTTAAAATTACGTTCTGCTTTATTGGAGTGTACAAAGATAAATTTTAACATTGTTTTTTGCTTTTCTGTGAAACATGGATTAAAGAACTTTTAGTACATTGACATATCGATTCAAATAGTTTTTAACCTTTCTTGGCAAAGTATGTAAGCTTCTCAGCAAAAATAATCAATCGTTTATGAGCCTACCTGATCGATACTGTGACGTTTACTGGCTTTTGTTTACAAAATTTTCAGGCTAATCTTCTTCTTCTTCTTCTATGGCACAACGACCACTGCCGGTCAAGGCCTGCCTGTACCCACTAGTGAAGTGAGCTTGGCTTTCAGTGACTTATTGTTACCATAGCAGGATAGTCAGTCCTACGTATGGGGGCGCGGTCTATTCGGGACTTGAACCCATGACGAGCATGTTGTTAGGTCGTACGAGTTGACGACTGTACCACCAGACCGGCCAAGGCAAATCTAGGCCGATTTAATCTGAGGCTAGTTATGAGGTTTTGTAAGGAGTGTTGACATGATTTCCGCCACAAAAAGTCTAACTCCTTGTAAAACAGTTGGCTTGTATCGTTGTGTTTAACGAGCAAAGAAAGCCTTTATAGTGCGTTGGTGTTAAGTTTAAACTGCCTCTCATGACAACGATCACCGAAAATCAAAGCACCAGTTCCAAAGCATAATTGACGCAATGATAGCATGTTAAATTGGTTACACTCTTTCAGACTCTAAAAAAGACATCCTTTTTTCACTCTCAGGTGTACACCAAGAAAGCCTTCAACAAGTCATCGACAGGAGCGCTAAGGCCGCTCCATTTACCCATAAATTTTTCATTCGCCGCATAAAATATTCACCACAAAGTCTGCTCGCTCGCGCACGCCCATTCACCCTCCATTCGCCGGGAGCGTATGCAGTAGATTCAATATGTGACATAAAGAGATTTGCCATTGAATTGGCTGCCCGCTTGGCGAACGACGTAGGGGCAGCATTCACCCTCTGTACGTCGAACACTATCACACAGCGTGACACAGTCTCCGTAGGAGGAAAAAGAAACGAACTGCTTTTGAAGTCGACAGGTCGTGCTGGTTTCCCCTCCTGCCGCTTGGAGCATCGGAGCAACCGATCGACCGACTTGGAAGTGAATAAATCCGTTGCCATCGGGGTTTGACGCAGCGAGGACGGGCAGCTGTTGTCGACGGGCTGGATGCGCCGCTTGGATGTGGATGAAATATTCAGCACAAATTGTGCGCGAAATGTTTCGCGATTTCTGATACGCTGATGCTTCAGCACTGGGACGTGATTTGTGCCGGAAAAGATGGCAAGACACACACACACACACACAATGCCTTAAGGATGTTGGTTCGCGCGCCGGCACGTCTGCGTTGAGTTTGTTTGCGCAACCAGAACATTCTATTTGTGGGAATGTTTATTTTCTGAAGGCGAGAAGCTGTGATTGCAATCGGTTTTGGTGAAGAAATGCGGTTTTTTTTTGTCAAATCGCAACACTGTTTCTTGTTTGGATTTTGTGTTTACAAAAACGATGTTGCTTATTAGGGCAAAAACGAAACTCGAAATAAAATATAAAAATATGTTTTGTTAAAACTGTTACCAATAATAAAGACAAAAAGCACCCCGCAAGATTATTGATACTATCGACCAATATATCAATGACACAGAGCTGATTACCCAATTTATTCCGGCCCGATCCATTTCAGCTCTGCTCTGCTCCCTCCGTTTCGTACGTGTACAATTATTATCTTATCTCGATATCCCCCGCGCTGGGTCTGTCGGGCTTCCGGCGTTCGTTAATCGAATGGAATTACCTCGACATTTATTTCGTCCCGGTCCCGGTCCAAAAGCGTGTCGGTCCACTACGGAGCTTCTGTTCTATTTCATACCTATCCGTACGTTATGTTCGGTTTTCTTTTTTCTGGGTTGAAAACAGAAAAACGGTTTTGGGAGTGTGAGAAATGTGCTCCATTTTCTGACCCGTTAAACACTGCATTCGTATTATTGCAGCAATCTCGCAACCGTAACCCCGGTGTGGCCAGCTCTTTCTTTATGCTTTTGCGAAGAACACAGCCGAAGAATAGTTTCATAGTGGCAGAAAAATCTAATCTTCACTTCACGGACCCTCTCTAGGCCGGGCCGTGCTTGAGACCCAAATGGTGCAAAGGAGTAAAGAAAGACACTTTATTGGTGTTGAAGAAGCTACACTGAGCGTTAAATTGGGTTTTTTTTTTCTGCTCCTCTTGCCTAGCTGCCTAGGCACATTCGTGCAAGATAAGCTCGTTTTAATTCCGTGGAACATTCGTGGGAGCAATTTAAAAGCAGTTTGTCACTGTAGGAAGATTTAGGAGATAAATGTATGCTGTGCTAGGTGTGGGGTATAAAAACTGGGACACTCGATCGCCTGAAGTGCAACTGAATTAGTGTTTTAAGCGATATCAGTAGAAAAATGCTCAGTTTTGATCATTTCTGTAGCATATAAACTACAGAAAAAGTTATATATTACTAAGGCAATACTGCTACAACAATAATTTGCTGGAAGTGGCATTTAATCATTTGACATTCATCTCAAATTCCTTAGGTAATTAATACTTAATGCACATTTGTATACCTCAAACAGGCTTTGATCATTAATACACAATTACGTTAGTCTAACTTTGAATTTGGTGTATCACGAGTGTCAAGTGTGTCAGTGTTGAGAGTCCAATAGCAACAAAAGCAAGAATTCTGTAAGCAATTGTTCAATTTATTTTCAAACTCAATTACTTGTCCTCGCAATCTTCCTTGATAATGTACAAGGTTAGACAATCACAACCAATTAAGGCAAAGAAAATATTACTTTTATGTATTAGATTGAAGCTAATTCATAGATACTTAAGAAGCTTATCTGTCTAATAACTCTTATGTATGACTCTAATGATAATATATGAGATCATTCTTTTAATTGACAATCATTCGACACGCAGTAAAAAAATCATGATTTTGCAAAGATATTTTGATTTAAATGCAGGACAGTTTTGAGCTCATGTTTCATATTAAGGTTAATATGTTAATTGAACCAAAATGCTGCAACGTGAATTGGCGAATTTATCCGTAAGGCCATCAAGGCGTACATCAAATCTTTCTTCAAATTTCGTAGTATTCTTATAACAATCATTGATTAATAGTGTTCTCACAGACAATATTCTATTACAAAATAGTTCTCTAGCTTCCACTTCAATGGATTCCGATATATTGAAATTTTCCGAAGTAATTTAGGTTTGAAGGACAACTCCTACAACTGTTTTGTTTATTTGTTTATCGTGATATCATGCCCCAATGAAATCCAGACACACTTCTATTGATTCTAGTACTTCATGGCCAGCGGGTAAAATTAATAAGCCGCATATCCAGGAACTGCATACTACGAAAGCCTTTAAAAACAGGATGAATGTCAGCAAATTATGGAAGCGCCATACAAAACAACAGGTCAACCATATAAATCGATAATATATTTATTCTTTTGTTCTGAAAATGTCAAACATATTCTAGCAAACTATCATCTTACCACAATTGATTCTTGTAATAGTTGTGGTTATAGCATTTACGAGGTAAAAAATGCGAACTCACATAACCATTCCGTTCATGTGCTTCAAAATATGCACCACATCATCAGCGTGAAACCTTTAACGCTTCCAATACCATTTCAACCGAATCCAGCAGCCCACCCCAAATTGTAGCCATTGTTAACGTCCAACGACACAAACACGGATGGAAACCCATCCACACCGCATTGCCAACACTGTCACTCATTTTCATCACTCATCTGTCACGATTCGAGGCCAACCGGAAGCGTGTGTGTCAGCAGAAATGACAGCACCAAAATGCTGCCTGGAACCGAACCCACCAACGATCGCCGGGGATTGCTCGTGTCCATAAATATTCTTCCCGTCCTTATTGCGAACCGGCTCCATCGAGCAGCGGAGGACAGCTGAGCGGTTAGTGCGAAATGGTGTGCCACGCGAAAAATCCACCAAAATGACCTCACTCGTTCATTCTCGCGCACCCGCGCCCAAACTGACGTAAAAATGAAACTCAAACTCCCCCTTGTGACGCTGTGGTTCGGTGCGTAAAATTTATCACTTCAAGCGTGTGGGCTCTCCTCCCGGAGGCTGTGGCGTAACCAGAAATTTCCGACACTTTCGTACAGCGTCATTAGCTCACGGCCAGCTTCTTCGTCAGCACGAAACGAAACGATCAAATGCGGTCACGGGTAACACGGCGTGCAAGCGCGTGACAGTTGAAAACGAGCGCGGAACAAGAAACAATAAGCCATTTTGCCTACCAAATGGAAAGTGTCTGCTGTGCCGACGCATGATCCCGCTGTAGACGAACATGGTGCCTGTCACTGGGACAATATGCTTGGAACTATCATCCCTTCGTGGCTGGGTCGGGTAAATGACTGTGGCAAGGCAATCTTGCACGGGTGTAGTTTACGCTGAACGCCATTCACGTCCTTCAGTGCGCTTGAGCTCAATCGAACCGTTCGCTATCGTTCAAGTTGTCGTTTCACTTTTCAGCTAGCGTGTGTGTGTGTGTTTGTGAGGGCATTTTCCATTTTTAATTCATTCCAACAGCAATCCTGAGCTTTGGAAAGTGCTGAGAAAGGGGCATTTGCAGCATTTGCCGAACACATAAATCATTTGCCGAATGACACTATGTCGCGCGGGAAGTTTTCGACATTTACTCGCTAGTTTTCGGGTTACCATGCACCAAACTTGGTCGCAGATTGTTTGGTGAACGGCGGTGCATGATGGGATGTAAGAGATTGAGGACAGCCCGTTTCTGGGGCACACGGACGGCATGCATGGTGATTCGGTTCACAAGCGTAACCACAAGAGCGACCCGCAATTACGAAGGATGACTAGTTTTTGGCCTACCTTTGACTTTCGTTGGCAAGACTTCGCCGTTCTCAGTTGCCTTTGAACGTAGATGAAGTTTGCTGCTGGAGAGTTAGAGTGTCGTTTTCAACTTTTACTGGAGCGAAAGCAGTATGATGTGAAAATATGTCGGATGCAGCGCATTAAAAAATAACAACTAGAAAGAAAATGATATTGGACAATTGTTTTGCACTTTTAAAATTGGCTTAATTTATGGAAAAACATGCCTCACTCTTCATAAATATAAAACTAAATCCATCATGTTACTACTGACGGTGTTAACACAATCAAAATGTACTTCTAATGAAATCCACAAACTGCATCGAAATCTGAATTTACACAGGCGAGTTTTAATAACGAAAATGATAACAATATGAATAAAAAATGTGCTAGAGAAAAAAAAAGTTACAAATCATTTCAAGCCTAGAGATTAAATAATCAAGAATGGTGAAAGAGGATAAAAAATCGAATTTTTTAAATTAAATTAATTTAATTAATAAATTAATTAAATAAAAATTAATAATAAGCATTAAAAAAATTCATAATGTAAAAAATGTAAAAAATATAATGAAAAACTAAAAACGTAAAACAAATCTACGAGTGATGATTGCCTGAAGAAAAAACAAGCAAACCTAAAAGGTGATTAAAATAAGCGAGTAAGAGCTGTAGAAAAATAACGAAATTCGACTATTTCCTTATAATCAACCTTATATGTACAAAAGAATACAAATTTGAAAGAAAATTGAGCTAGTGATATATATCTTCAACGTAACTTCACTTAACATAAATTAAAACGCTTTGGTTTGGATTAAAGCTCTTTGAATGTTCCTTTTATTGAAAAAAAGGTTCAATTTTTCACCGCCTCTTACTTCAAACACTTTTGCAATTGATTTTGTTTCACATTGCACAAAAGCTCTTCCAGCGCAAAAGCGCCGATGCTTACTTTAAACGACACTTAAAGCCGGCCTATATACCAATGCTCCTTTGTGCGCTCCACCACTTGCACTGCCCTAGTGACCGTGTGCTTTGCGTTTCTTTTCAGCCAGCCGGCCCATAAACTGCTCCAGCGCCATCCGCTTTACCGCCTCCTTGCCGGCCGGATCGAGCTTCGATTGGTCGATGGTACCCTCGAACGCTTTCACCGCGCGCTTGAGTAATTGCAGATGCTTCGGGTGCAGTGCCTTCACTTCGTCCAGCTGCATGAAGCTGCCCGACAGCGATGCACCCGCACCGCCGGCATGGTGTTGGTGTCCGGAGGCTTGTACCACCACTTGGCAAAGGCCAACAACTCCGACCAGCACTGCCAATAACACGAACGATCTCATAATGTAGCGCTCTAATGCACGACGGTTACGCTGTTACACTGGGACTGGGGCGTTTTTAGCTCGACGCACTGGAGCGTTCGTGCCTTTTTTATCGATTCGATAGCGCAACGGAACGGAAGAGTATCTTATCGAACTGCCTAAAGCCTCTAATAGCGAGCTGGGAGCCAATCAAAGGCCAAGAGGTGTTGGAATTGGTTTGGTGATAAGTATAGCAGCTGCCGGTAGGAGCTTACCGAGTCATCGTCATCCAGGGCCACTGTTGAACCGTGGCAAAGCACCGAATCTGTGGTAGCTTACTTGCTTGGAGGGTGAATTAATGCGAGATTTATTATGTCTCGCTGATGAATGAGTCACCAATTACATACGGCAACTACGTGTCGTGAAAGCGGTGTTTTTGGAGAGAGAGAGTGAATGACAACTGAGATTTAGGGTATATTGAGCGGAGGTCGAGGACTTGATGGAAGATTTATGAGTCTTTGCCTGCTCAGTTAAAGATTTGGCCGGCTAGAATGCTATTTTGAGAGTCTTATCTTAATTCCAATTTGAACAATGAATCATCATCGGAGCTCTAATTTCATTTGAACACTCAAATTCATCATTATTTCTGGAAAAATACTAAAGCTCGGGCAGGTCTGGTAGTACAGTCGTCAACTCGAACGACTTAACAACATTCCCGTGAATGGACCTTGCTCCCATACGTAGGACTGACTATCCTGCTATAATATAAATAAGTCATTGAAAGCCAAGCCTACTTGTGGTACAGGCAGGCCTTGACCGACAACGGTTGTTGTGCCAAAAAGAAGACTAAAGCTCTGGTTGAAAAACGTATGTAAAGATCTTCGGAGATGAGGAAGTTATACCATCTTCAATTTGTATTCTTGCCTGTAGTTATGAAATAACACCAAAAAATAAGTTCTAATGTACCTTAAGTTTAAATTGATAGTTTTGTAGTACATTTTATGATCTTTTCAAAAAGAGTTATTGAATGTTATGAACATCTCTCACACCCTCCCTTTTAGTAACATGTTTAACAGCTTTTAAAGAAACTTACACCCTCTTTTCAATCCTATAAAACTGCTCGATAATCATGACCGCAATCAGAATGAATCGACCTTTCAATCACCTTGAACGATGTATAGGTCGGTCGTTCGTCGTTCTACCTGTCACAAAAGTTTCCACGACCAGTTTCTGACTGATTATAATGGTCCGGTGGATTATAAGACCTTCAAGTTGAAAGTTGCTCCAACGAACCAACAAAACCGAAGCACAAAAGTGCTTGGAATAGCAAAACACTGACAAGGAAAAGTTCTACCAATAGGAAAAATGTTATGCCATCACGGTCCCGGGTCCTAGGCCGTTCAAAGACAATGCCAGTGACTGCAGACGGCCCAAGAACCAAACCAAACCGACCGAGAATCTCTGCATTAAAGTGTCGCATTAAACGGATCCTTCAGCCCTTTGCTCTCTCCCATCTGTGAAGGAAAGTGAAGTAATCGGCCCTAACCTTCAACTTGAGCCATCGGCCCTTCCCTTCTTCCATTGTGCGCTGTGGTAAACTTTTGATAAACCATTCTTCCGCTTCATCGAAGTAAAGCTAGTTGGCTCGGTCGTCCGTTTCTCTTTGTGTGTGTGTGTGTGTCCCACTTCACGATCACGTTTTATGCATCTGTCGTGGCGCAAAATGTAAAACAAAACAAAAAAATCAGGATACAGACAGACCTAAAGCAGTAGTAAGGAAAAACTTTACGAGAGCAAATGACAGGCAAAAGAAACAAGAAACTGTTCGTCGTGAAATGGGAGCTGGCAAAAAAAGAAACACCGGCAGGCTAAAATCTCGATACATAAGGCATGGGCCTTGAATAGGGGAGGAAAAGTTGAATCACATGCGATACGGTACCAAGTACACCCGTACACTTACCGATGACACTTACCACGAATTGGAAAGCGTAGTACTACAGCAATCTGTCGTAAAAACTAGAACGACAGCACTTCAGCAACAGAGCACTACATACACACAACCACACACACGCACACTCACATGTTAAGAGTGTTTGTTACTTCCGGGTTTGTTGTTTCCGCTTTTGCATTCGTTGTTCCGAAACTCAACCAACCGCTTGGTCGTCGGGAGCAAAATGAGCTTATGCTGCTTTGGTTGAGTCGTTTGCTTACACTCCCTTAACCTGATCGATGTGTTAGGTGCCTCTACCTTCTACAGCATCCGAACGGATTCACTTATCGATTCGAATGTGCTTCGATGATGGAAAAGTTTTTAAACCATATTGTGCCGAGTGGAGGCAGTTCTCCAAACTAACCTCAAGCTTGCCTTCCAACCCGAAACGAAAAATCTGTTGCATATCTGTGTCGCCAGCAGGATTCTGTGTGAGTGTGTGTGTATACTTTACAAAAAAGAAGAAATAAAGCTGTACACAAACAATGTCGCTCGATGTTCGTACCATTTGTGTCCCATTTTGCCGATCGCAAGCGGATCGAAGCTCGTAGTGAGCGGACGCCCAACGACACCCCCACGATTCTGTATCCGGTTCAGAACTCTGGCGCCAATCTAGAACATTGAGTATTGAGGACATGGAGGGGATGGAAAACAACTACTGCTCGTTGGTGAAAAGTTTGATGGTAAGTGGCACTTGTCATAGTGACGATTGACGAGTTTTTCCGTCGTCCGTGTCGGTCGGAGGGAGAAGAAAGCGAAGGTATATACCTGAGGTCGGTAGCATATCGGTTGCAGTATCATCGATACAGCTTTTTTTGCAATCTTTCTCTCTCTCTCTCTCTCTCTCACTCTTTCTCTCTCTCTCTCTCTCTCTGTCTCTCTCATGCTCTCTTTTTCGCTCTTTCATTCTAAAAATCTCTTTTGTTTTACTGCTAGAAATGGGTGGAAATATCTTTCGATGTGAGCTAACACATGTTTACATTTCATAGATAATAGTGTATTTGCAGAAAAAAACAATGGTTTATTGATATATTTATGAACCAAGTTGCGGTCTCGCTTACCATTTTCAGTGCCATTTTTCGAGAAATTTCGGAAAAAATTAATTTTAGCAAATGCGATGTAGTAAATATGGTAGTAGTTAATATGATGTAGTAAATGTGGTAGAAAGCAGGTAAACACACACCAACCAATATATCAGTTATTCTATTAACCGTTACCGGTTGTACGTAATGCTGATTATCAGCAATTGTGACATTTAAAAAATACATTCGAGAAATTTAAGAAAAGCGTTTGTGGCTGTGGCGATTTTCTGTTAACTAAAGCGATATTTGCTAAAGTGTGTAGTATGATTGTTTGAATTGTTTGAGCAAAACAAACCATTTGATTTTCATTCAAAACTCATTCCAAACAATGTTTCTTAGTTTCTTCTCTTTACTATCCTTTTTTATCAATAACCATAAACGGACTACTCCGAAATCACCCGGAACGTGGTTCGAGTTTTATAAAATCGTCTTAAAAACATACTTCCGCGTCATGCCATAAAAAAGAAAAAATCAACATCGTTTCTTTATCTCTTCTAAAACCAAAAAGAAAATATCTGAAAGGAGAAGAGAGAGAGAAAGAGAGAGAGAGAGAGAGAGAGAGAGAGAGAAAACTGGAAAGAGAACAAAACACAGAGCAATTGAAATGCACAAATGGAGCGATGGAAGTTTTACAGCCTTTGCTGCGCCGAAGTGGTTTATTGTCGAGTGTGAGTGATGTTTTCGCTGTTTTACGTTGGTCGGTTTCGTAAAAACCATTGAGAGCAATAATTTTTATGCCACTTGCAAATTGCCACCGTTTCAGGTTCAGTGCGAGGCAAGCGCCACCATTTTATGCATACCGAAACCGCACGCAAGTGTTGTAAATTTTTATCTCTTTATAGTGACGGTTTTGTTGCGCTGGGTTTACGCAAATTGAAGGTTGAGGGAAATGAATTATTGGTTTCATCTTATACCGTGACAATTTTCGGTTTCGAAAGTAATACAGTTTTATAATGAAATTGGCAGCTTATGAAACTGTGTGTAAATATTTTGTTTTTATTTTTTTCACAATATTTTAGAGATTTTGAATATTATTATTTTTTCCTTGTTTTCAAATTTTTGAGTATTACTTTCATGTATGCGTATATCGCATTAGAACCCTGTTCTAAAACCCTTACAACTCCGACAAATAAAAGCCCATACATAGTGTATGCGCTCGAGATATTCGACTACACTTGAGCAGTTCCCGAGTCCATGTGTCATCGTCGTCCTTCCTTAAAAGACCTTTTTTTTACCAAAATTTTGATTGCATTACCTCAATATTGCCCTTTTGATCTCAAGCGCTCTCAATTGTCCGATTGCTGGAAGGATCCTGTCAGCATGTGCACATGCGAGCTGCATCAATCGGTTCCTCTTCTTAGAATATAAAAAAAAGAGTTCAAGTAAGTTAGCTTTTTGACTCGCGAGATTTGACTTACCTTACGGTGAACGAGTCTTCTTTTCTATCATCGCTTTCTCATTTCAAAAGCACACAGCATTCTACCATTCGCCAAAGTCACTGAAAGCGGGCAAGTAAAACTCCAAGAACTCCCCCAGAAGGTTATCGCTTTAGCAGAAGTTCCGCATCGATTGAAGACGTTCGATCGATTTTACACGCCCCAGACAAGGACGCACGCTGACAACCGCCGAAGGTTATACGCTCGCGACTGTCAAACGGGTGGAATTGGAATTTCAATCATTGAAAGCAAGCGTAGAAGGAGAATTCCGCAGCGTAAGGACATAGTTTGTTCGGTCGAAAATCACGCAACACGGTTCGGTTGGCCGAGGAATTAGTATGGCTGTGGGACTTTGGTGCGGGACGCCGTGAACCATTCTCGAATCACGCAAGCGAGCAGTGCGGCAAAAAACAGGGAAGCACGGGATAGTCGTCTACAGCGATCCAAGAGTCACTGAATGATGGAATGGTGAAGTAAGAAAAGCGAACCGCAACGAAAGCGTAAATATTTCCGCTTCGTTCTCGGTGCTGGGAGCGAGGAAAAAGCAGCGTATGGATCATGAACAGAGGAAGAGCTACCGATTGAAAAGAGTTTTTTTTTCGCTCCATTTTGTGTATTAGATTTCAAACCTTCTCTAAACTCGTCTGCTTCAATACATATAAATATAACGAAACGTTTACGGGGATACGATCGTTAACAGGATGAAACCATCTTCGATAGGATTTAATTCAATATTGAAACCCAGAACCGGTGTCGAACGACACACTGCGGCTGCCGTTGCTGCTGCTACAGCCGAAAAGGTAAGGCAATCCGAGGGTTGATTATCATATTTTTCGAGCGCTACAGTGAATGGAAGTAAAAAAAACGGATTTAGCAAATGGACAGAAAAAGACTCCCGCACGGCTAGGATAACAGTTGTGCAAACGCTGAAAAAGATGTCTTTCCACGTCCCTTGCTTTCTTTACGCTTGCGCTCGATTGTGTAAGATGAATGCGGAAGAGTTTGGCTTGAATACGTTCAGCATTCATTGGCAAAAGATTATGATTGACTCTACGCTTTGACATATGGTGACTCGTGTGCTTTGTGATACCGAGGAGGAAAGAGTGCTTTCAGTGAATTGTACAACATTAACTTATATCAAAAATTGTATTTTATTCGCTTGTTTTCAAAATGCAGCAGCTTCAAACATTCTAAGGTAGAGTTATTATCATTTTCTCTTTTCCATTTAGTAAATTTTTATAACAACATCTGCATGAAAAAGATTTTCTCATTTCCTAGCAAAAGCCATTATTAGGTTTTCTTCAGAAAGCTGCCAAATTGTTTGTACTTTTATAGAGTTTTTCAGCGTTTCTGATACTTTTAGCACTATGATTCAATCCAACTGGATCCATTTGATGAGCGAATTGTTCGAAGCGAACTGCTAAAACCTGGTATTTCATTGTCCAGGCGATCATGGAAATCCGGAAGGTGTTTTCCATACTGGAAACGTTGAAGCTTAGAGGCTTTACCTTGGGTATGGGGACATCTACAAACTCATTCAAAGTTATGCCAAATAGAAGAAGAAGCAATAGACAGTATTATCACCAGCGCGTCAAAAGCATCACTTCTCGTGCAAAAAAGTCAAGAAAGTGTGGCAAACGTATAAGATCCCATGAAGACTCATGTAAAAAGGCAGGTGCAGAGAATTCTGGAGTCAATCAACATTTTCACATCATAATTTCTATCATAATGATTTTAATAAATAACAAATATGCGTACACATGTTCATACATTATTTACACATTTATTAAATTTTTGCTTTCATTTTTATACAAAACATTACAATTTAAACGTGTAGTCGTATAATTTTCAACGAAACAATGAATTTCTCTCTTTTTCATAGGAGCAGCATAAAAACACCCAACAAAATGTTCTCATTCGGCACAAATTGATCATGATTTCGAGCTACCAGGTTGCGCCTGATCGCTTTGATTTGTAAGGAGCGGGGCAATAAGCTCTGCGCGGAATGCACTGCAAACTGCAGCATAATTTAATGCGTCCCACCCGTTCACAGCATTTCTCTCTCTCAAATCAAATCCTTTGAGCAGCAAACACTGAACCATATAGATACAGCCATACTGGGCGGTGATATGCAGCAGATTGCGACCATGCTCATCGATACTGTACAGGTCGGCCGAATGGTCCAGCAGATAGCGGAAGCCTGGAACCGATCTATCATGTGTTAGAGTCCGCCCGCCGCCGAAAGGCAGCAATCTCATGATCGTCAAGATAAGCCTGTTGTTAATGGTCGTCTGCGTCTTTTGCACAATCTCTCGAACCATGCGCACATTTCCCGCATACACTGCTCGGGCAAGAAGTGTTTCGATTACGTATCCTTCGTGCGTTCTATCATTCTCATTATACTCAGGCAGTGACAAATCTGCAGCCTCTAATATATGTGCGCAACACGTATTGTCAAAATTTGTATCGAACTGTTCTGGTACTTTGTTGTATTTGGGTTGATCGAGCGTATCTTCTTCCTTTATTTCGCTGTCTTCGAGCGTGCACCTGGGTATATCGAGTTGTGAGCATAACAGTTGAAAGAACACTCTGCATGAGCTGAGTTTGTCGTTTTCAATATAATATTTCACGAAGAAAATCAGTTTCTCTTTGGCCCGAACCGTACCTGGAAAAACGGCGTTGCACTCGGTGATGTAGTAATCAGTAACATCACAAGCATTATGCTCTACTGCAATATTAAACAATCGATCGTACTCTTCCGACGGAAGCTGTTTGCGATTGTTCCTGTGTGATTCGAATTGTTTTAACGCATCGACCATATTATGCCTGGTGCAAAATTCTATCACAGTTTGGTCGTTTAGCTCTGGCTGGCGTGTGTAGATGTCGAGCTGTTTTTCGTTGAGAAGATACGTCACCACAGCAAGAACTAGCTGATCGGCAATCTCTTGCTTTTCTTGAAATACAAGTTTATTTTTATAAAAGCACAGATCGTGCAATACTCGGTCGAGGGTGTTAAATGATATTTGCTGTAGCAAGGTATCAATATGGATGGTTGCATTTTTTTCCATCAAATATAGCCAATCACTTTCACTGATCAACGCATAATCTATGGCACGCCATTGATAGAGGTCGTCTTTTACGTTGATAAATTCATTGAAATTTATTGAACTTTTCCCGATCGTGTAAAGAGAAAGAGCGCGAGTTGCGGCTAAATGTAACGGTATTCGGCCTAAAGCATCTTTCGCCATCATAGCAGAAGGGTTTTTGGCAAGTATTTGAGTAATCTGCCCTTCCCAACGGTTGATTATAGCCATGTGTAACTCACAGCCTGGACTTTCCTCTAGCACCAGCCGGTCGAAAAAGTCTCGTATTTGAAACGTTTCCTTAATCCAGTACGATCGGGATCGAAAGTAGCTGAGCTGCTTTACGCGATCTCGGTTTTGGCGCAGCCAACAAGCAGCAAAGTATTCGGCAAACATGCGATGCTTGAACATGGGAACGTCATCCTGCACGCCCATAATGATGCCTGCCTTTTCTTTCGCTTCCGCAAGGTATTCTATGTACTGGCTGGCTTCCTGCAGCTCATGGCCGGATAGCAGCTGAGCTCGAATCGCTTTATCGAATATAACCCACACGGCTAGCAGAAAATGCCGCTGCAACAGCGTGTAATTTACTTCGTCGGTGATCTGAATCTGTGCTGCGTTGAACGAGACCGCGTCCGTGGCGCCTGTCTTATCGATGTCCAGAATTTTAAGCTTTCTTTCTACAAAATTTTGGATCATTTGTAACTTACTGAAGTTCCATCTATCAAATATTTCCAGCGACAGGGTTTCATCGGAAAAATTTACACATTTTCGAACCAGCAGAGCCAGCGTTATCGAGCCCATGTACAAAAAGAGGGGTATTGATATGGCATCCCTCATTTTATGCACCACCTGCATGTCCAATACCGCCAACAGGAGTAAGCGATCACGCTCGTTGCATTCGCTAAACTCAACCATTTCCGCCATGAAGAAGTTGTGCAAGAAGCATATTCGATCGCGCACGGTGAACTCTTCCAGGTGGAACAGTTTGCAAGCTATGAATATGTGTTTCATTTCATCAACAAAGTCGTACGGTCTGGAGGAAAGGTACAGTCTACGAATGCCTTCCAGACTTGCCAGCCTTGCGAAGTACTGCATCACAAAGGTTTTATAGTGGGGAGCAATTTCATCAAAACCATCCAGCAAAAGGAGAAATTGTCTTTGATTAAAATTCTCTGCAAACAACCGCAGCACTAGCCTCTGTTCTACCGTCATCTGCTGCTCCTGTCGTGTGTTGTCCGCATCGAGTGTAACTTGACCATTCCAGATCGTAAAATGTCCAGCGATTTGATCAGCTTGCTCTCGAATCAGATCGTTCTGTTTTATCGATCGACTGTTTACATTTGCCACGAACAATGTTAAATAGAAGAGCCGAAAGAAGATCCTAACGATCGTTGTGTCATCCATCGTGGTCGGATCGATCGTCTTCAGACGTGCAAAATCGGTGCTATAATTCAATGCGATCATGCGTATGACAAACGCCGCCGGATTATCGTTCGATAGGTGAAATGCTAATGCAATAAAAAAGGTGGACTTGCCAAACCCGGCCTCGTCTAGGATGAGGCAAACTTTCGTGTACTCATCTTGCTCCATCGCATTGGCAATGTGTTTGAAACCATCTTGAGATGTTATGTAGGATTTAATTATTGATGGTGAGCTAGGCTGCATGAATTCTAGGTTTTGAAAAGGTATAACGGTACCTGCGATTTTTGGCGTTACATAGAACAGGTCTTGGTAAGTCTGGGATGATCCTTTATACTTTTTGTATGGTATCATGGTGCGTGGAATATACCATCTGCTGATACTTTCGTAGCACTTCCTGTTGCAGTATTCATTCTTCGATTTCAAGTTTTGGTTACATCTTTCCAAAACATCACACAAAAAGCTTAGTGTATCATCTTCCCCAACGACCTTATTGAAAGCAATTGTTGTTCCATATATCTTGAAATGACCCTGTTGTCGTAGCACTTGTACCGCTGCTGCTTCAGTAAGATCACGAACGAAGAAACGATCTTCATATAAATTGTTATGAAATAGTTGTTGAATTAGAATACATTTCACTTTGTATTTATGTGTAAGCTCCTGGATGAATTTAAGTTCGTCTGGTTCTATTTGACCAAACATCACAAAAATGTAACGTGATGTGCGATCAACATCAAATAAGAACTCCATCACATCACGAAGGATCTCACGAATGTTTCCTTTCACTTGGCTTGATGAACCGTTTACAAAGAAACAATCATACTGTTGGAGGGCTGAAGCTTGTGCAATAATTATTGAACTGACATTAACGTTGTTTTTGCTAAAAAAGCAATGAACATCAAGCGACGAACTGTTATAGATAAATCGATAGAGCGAAGAGTCTTGCAAACGATCTTCCTGTAATTCGATAAATGGATATTCATTGCGCACTGATTGAAAGTGTTCTTGTGTCAGTACTCGCAGCATGTTGAAGCTTTCGTTCGCATTTACTTCAATGTACTTTTCTTTGAGCTGCTTCAGCGTGATCGTGCTCGATCCTTCCCCTCGGAGTGCTTCCAGCAGCAGGGTTTGCAGATTTTCAAATGTTCCCTTTCGATCGCGCACCCAGCTGGGCATCAGTTCGTGAGCGTCGCTTAGCAGATTCGATTCGCTTTTCGATCCACACACCAACAGGAACTCGTCACAAAATTGGTGGATTAGTCGATCGATTTGCTCAAAGCAAAACTGATCCACAGAGCCAGTGTTTGCAGCGGCGTAGGGGATATCAATGAAGGTGTTTGAAATCGTTAACTGTAGCGCTTCTTCTTTGGGCTTATTTTGAGGCAGCTTTCCATACTCCCGCTCAACAATGATCCGAAGCCTTCCCATGGGCGTGGCATCATGTGCTGTCCAAAACTCACGCTTGAATCTGAACACGTTCGACGTGACCCGTTCCACCGACATTGCAATTAAGTTATGGTACAAACGAATGAGTGTGTCGTTTGAATTGATTTCCTCACCAGTTTTAGCGTGAGTCGCGAGCAGTTTGCCAAGCTTTTCCAAACTGACTCTTCGCAAATCTTTAAACAGTGCGGTGAACTTGCCTTCTCGCTTGAAGGAATAGCATGTAGCGTTAATCAAATCACAAAATGATAGAATATCACCCACACCAGGGTGTCGCCGGGTGAAATATTGCATCATCTTATCATCGATCGTTGCATTGGTGCAGAGTAAGTATGCATGCGAACCACTGGAAGCAGGCCGATAGTGGTCCAGAAACGATCGAAAGTACATGGGAATGGAGAACGGAGTGTTTGAGGCCTTTTTCGTGAAGAAATCTCCTTCCGTGAGTGGTTTCGTGTTTTCCGAGGAGAGTTTATGCTTGGCCTGGATGTAAATGGTACCTTTCGGGGTGGTGGATGACGCGTAGCGGATCACTATGTCATCAAACTTGCCCGCCTCACAGTCTTCCATGGTGATGCTGAGGTGGGGCAGCGTTCCTTTACGATGAAGATTGTACGAGTGCAGCAGTATCACCATTCCGAGCCGTAGATGGTAGAACATCCCGTGATAGGATGAATTAGCACTCTCGTTTTCTAGTTTTGGCTTTTTTGCTGCAGGATCCATGTTGTCTATTCGTTACCTCAAGGAGTAAAAACTAAATTAGTGTTATGGTTTAGAATTCTATAATCTTTATAAAGTAATTTACAATACTTACAAATAATGTTACAAAAACTGAAACGTAAAGGAGGAAAGGTTAAACGGCTAAATGCAACCAAAAGGAAAAAGCTGAAAGAAAAATCTTTTTGAGCGGGTTTGATAAACAGTACACTTTGTTGCATGGTTTGATCCACAGTGCACGTGCTATTACACCTGTACCGTACACCCTGCAGTCAACGACGGTTTATCATTGTTTATCTTACACGTTTTATCTATCTTTAGCCATACTCTGCAGTAACCTATTGATAAAATTTAATTAAAAATCTAAAGGCAACCGTGGTAGTGAATCGAACAAAATAGTAGAACGCACACAACAAAGATGAATACTGATGTACTGTAACGCGTAGCTTATCTTAATTAAATGCTAGATCCGAAATTATTGAAAAACCGAAATTATTTATCTTATGTTACGAAATTATTTCGATCAGGCTTTGCGCTGAACTAATTTAAACTTTACCTCACTTCGCGCTTCTTGCCGCAGACGAAGCTGTTCCGTTTCTGGTGCGCATGAGTTTTGCGCAAGCCGGTAGCGGTATAAGGTTTGCAAGACGATGCGTGTACGTAAGAACTGAAAGTGAATGAACACTATCTACCCGCGCACGACGTGTAACATTGTAGCTAAGCTGACTTTCGACACAGTGTGCGTTGATAAGGCAACATTTGTTGCCCTTTACTGTGAGTGGCTTTTGATTAATGCGTTATGGTTTGTTCACGAATCTGCTGTTTAAGCAATAAATCTTAAATAACGAAGCTATGCGCTCTTGCAAGATTTTTTTTGTTGAGTGGTAAAAAATAAGAAAAATCTATTTATTTTACTTTATTGAACTGAACATTTACAAGATAGGTAGAGAGCAGAAGTGCGACTAATCTATTCGAACCAAATTAAGGGAATGGCACGGAGGACTGAACATTAGTAGCTGAAAGTGAAAGCAATTTTTAATTATGGATTTGGGCAATTTTTATTATTTAAAAAAAAACAAAGCTTTTTATTTCTTATTATACGGAAATTATGCATTCGAGGAAGTCTTGAAATGTCTTTAAAGAAATCGTTTCAATTCAATTATCACTGATAGTGTAAAACCACAGTTTACACAATTTTTCATAACATACCATTGCATGTCAATCTAAATTTGAAACTAAACCATTCGTTTGGATGAGATTTTACACTGATGGAAGAATGGCGTGTTAAGAAATGATTGAGTCAAGCGATAATCGACTCCGATGGCAATGTCTTTGACCATACGAAACACTGCTGTGAATTATCGAACAAATTTCGCGGAGTAAATCCAGCAGATCGAGCAACATCTCGTGCAGCTCTTGTATCTACCGAAACATTATTAATGTAATACACTCAAGATCGATTAAACTTCTAACGATAGCTGCAAACGGTTATGTGGCAGCTAAATTATGTAGCCATATGTTGTGCCTGGTTTTACTTCCAAGCAATATGTGTACCATCCTTCCCTTCCCTTCGTCAACTTTTTTCATTCTCGTCATCAATGTAGCTTTCTTGGCGAGCTTGGTACTCCATCCCAACTCCGGTCTCTCGGGCTAAATGGGTGGATAATTTTTTGTTACCACTCTGAACCCCATTAAATTAAATGCATCAATAAACGGGCGAGCCTTTAATGGGAAAACATTTAGCTCGCATGCGGTATGATCCGTTCAGGGTGTGACAAGTGAAGGGGAGCCTGTGTGTGTGGTAGGTGGTGGTACCTTTTGAAAGGGCGTTTTTCGCATCCACACATCCCACAGTTGTTGGATGGTTGATTGGTGTAGTGAGGTTGATGGAGAAACCGGCAACATCTGTGCTGCCCTTTATTGAAGCCTCGTTGAGAGTTTGATTGTTTTATATGATTTTATTTGAAGTGTGGAGTAGATGGAAGAGAGTGCAGTGAACTTTTTTTTGTGAAAGGAACAGCTCTGAAAAAGCTCTACCATTTCATCAAGTGGAGCCATTTAAATATGATAGTTGGAGGTGAATTGCTTAAAATGAACGCCACAAAGCAAAGCCGTGTTCTTCTCTTTGGTCTCACAGGTCATCAGGAAACAAATTGGAGGTTGCTCAAGTTTATTTTTCCCATGATTGGCAACAAAAGACACGAGGCAAAGAGAAAAACTTTGACAGCCCACAGCGATAAATATATATACTTTTTCCCCTTTCATGTTCTCGCGCGGCGCATCTTCATCATGCTGTGTGTTGGGGAGGCAAAACAAGTTTTCCTTCTAAACGGAAGTAACAAAAAATGTACACTCACACATTCAGAACAAGGCCCTATCTGTCGTAGGAACCGTTTCAATTCATCACACCAAGTTTGCATAGGACGAGTATGACGATGACGACGACGACGAGGCGAAACTTGTCTTCGCACGATGGTGAAGATACATTTTGACGAAAGATAGAATGTTGTCCATATTGCTCTGCCTCGCTCATGCCTTGCTACGCATTTCCCATCTCATAGGAAGTGTTTTTCATAACTCACAAAATAAAGGTACAAAAATATATGTATGAACACCAAGCGTGAGAAAAACCCGGGGGAAATGAGAAACAAACAACGACGACGACGACGACGACGACCGGGAAATCAACAACAGGAAGCAGTTTCTCATATGTGCATGGCATGGCTAGGCAAGGAGTTTCAGTAGCCGGCTGGGGTGAAAAGGAACAGCTCGTTTTTGCTGGTGCGCTAGTCGTAGATTAGCCGGCGTGAAGTGCCGAAATTTGCCGCAGGGTGTCGCAGAGGGATTTTGGCATAGGGATGCGTGGAAGAAAAGAGACGAATCTTGAGTGAGAGCTTTAGTGGTTAAACTTTATCCCAACACGATCAGGGTTAGTTATGATCATTTGTGTTGTTTTGTTTAAGTTTGAAAATTAATTTTTATTTAACTATGACAAATTTGTTGTATTTGAATGTTAAATACAGAAAAACTGAAATTACTCTCCAAAAAAATCCTTTTTAATTTGATTTTTTTGTAAAATGAATCTCTTACATCGTACTTTTAGAATAACAATTCTCTTAGATTATTGCATTTTTAATAAATATTTTAATTTAATAAATTAATAAATGCTTTAAAAAATATTTGAAAAAGAACCTTCATTAAGGGTTTTTTGAAACTTTTTTGCTTGCCTTGTTTTATCAACAAACCTTTAGCTGCATTAAAAAACAGTTTTTGTTTCCTTATTTGTAAGGAAAAAGCTTGTTGCGAATTTCCTCCAAATGCGTACCCTTCTTCGTTTATTTTATTTGCATTTTGTACAGATTTTGTTAGCACCTTAGACCACAAACATACCACCAGCCACCGGTGAAAGCGTGAAAGCATGCAGCCAATTAAAATTAATTGCACTGCATTGCGTCGGTGGCATTTGCAAACGGTTTCTCAAGTGTGTGCTTGAGAAAAGAACGAACAATTCGTAAGCTAGCGTTTTAAAGCGTAACCGTTTTTATGCTCCATGCAAGCTTTAAAAACCATATTTTTTATAAAACGCAACAAATTAAAGGAAAAATATATCATTCCATCGTCAATCGACGAGCATTACAATTAAATTTGTAAACAAATCGATCGCAACACACACCCAACGCTTACCTAAGCTGCTTTTCGCTCGAGCCCCTCAAGCACCTGTGTGCTTACAAAGCAGCCAAAGATGCTACGCTCCTGCCAAGAACCGCCCAGAACAGGGACAAAACAAAGCAATAAAGAACCGGTGGCCGGTGATTGCTTGCGCTAACCTTGTTACGCTCCAATTTTCCGCCTTTTGTTATGCTTTTCCATCAACCCCTTCAACCCAGCTCTCACCTACGGCTTTGCTTCTCCTCTGTCTCCTCACAAAATGTGTCTCACTACCAAACAGGAGCCGTGGCCAGTTTCTCCTTTATTTGCTTACACAAACACAAACAAGATTATTTTTGAAATTGTTTTCCACTGCCATAGGTTCTTCCCGGTTCTGCTCCAGCCGGCTCCAGGTGGGTGCTGGACGGGGGTTGGTGTGCAATACGCCTGTAGAGGGTTTTCTTTTCGGTCAATGTGGAGCACATGGAGTGGATAGGAGCACGTGTTAAAGTGGATAGGATTAAAGTGAAAAAATGGTAAAGCCAGCAGTTGTGCGAATAGCGAAGTAGTAGTGGGTCATTATTGTGGTTTTTCGAATGTGAAATACAAAATACCAATAAGAATATAATAACAACTCCCATGAGTGCATGACATTTTACTCCAGCAAACAAAAGAAGCTTTAAAATGCTTTAGCGATACGATGGAATAACCTTCCAAGCAACCAACAGTATGGTGGTGTACAACCCATCTTTAAGCTTCCTATATAAGTCGTAAATTATTCACCTCGTTGCTAGATTAACATTTAACGATGGTTGTGAAACAATTTCCCTACATTAACAACCTTCTTCTCATTCACCTTCACACGTCGAATCGGGCCGAGTAATGGGCGTAAGATAAAGGAATTCGCTCGCTGCCTCCCAAAAACCAACCCATTTCCACTCAGTGGAGTGTGCGAAGGACATTACGCTCGTACGGTCGCTTATATTACGGGATATCATCATTTATCTTCCGTGAAAGGTGATATCGTTGCCGTGGAATGTGTAGCTAGAGTGTGTGTGTGTGTGTATGTGTGACTATAGATCGCACACACACATAAATTATCATCATCTGATAGCTATTATGTCTTATATTCCGTCCATTTCTTTCCTTTCCCCGTTTCCCCCCCCCCCCCCCTGGGTGGCACCAGCATCAAGTACCGTGTCGTGTTCTGGAAAAAGTGGAAATCTATTCACACCTGGCGTGGACCTTCGGTTGCGGTCCTCCGAGGCAAGATTCGGTACGCTTTGGGGTCGCTCGAGAAAAAAGTGAGAAGAATATCTTACGAGCGTCTTATCGAAGAAAAGGCATAATAAATTCACCCGGGGGATTTCGTTTTTCGGGTTGTCGCACTGCCGCTCTTCTTCGTTCACTGCTCTTGCCCGTTCAGCAGCCGCCGAGCCGGTTGTCACCGGAAGCATTGCAGCGGTTGATTTGTGATCCTTTGTTCAGTTCTCCTCCTCCAAAAAATGCCACCAGCACTGGTGGCGGTGCAGTTCCGTGTCCGTCATAGGACTCCGACGCAACGCATCACGTCATGCGACCGACTACCGACCGACTCAATATTGAGTGGTTGGTTCGGTTCACCTGCTGTGAATAATGGGGCGAAGAATAACGATCTCATTTTGTGCCACTCAGCCCCTTGCCCCAAAGTATGTGCCCAAAGCCGGTTAGACTCTGGTCGAGTGTCACATCTTGAAGATAAATGGGTCGTGGCGTAAGATGACTATCGCTTTCCTTCGACTGGGGCGTGCGTGCTGCACTCCGCGCGTACTGCATAATGGGTGAAGTAAATCCGTGTGCAATCTCACTTTATTGGACGAAAGCTGTCAACCTGCTCGAAAGCTGTCTTGCGCCGTTCTGAAGCACGAGGCAGAAGGAAATATTTAATTTGAATATTTTTACGGCAAGAGCTCATGCATTTTAAGGCGCAAAAGTGTGTAATTTTGAAACGCGAATAACACAAGATGCCCTGGAAAGCAACGCAAAGGAAAACTTTACAGTGCGGTGCCTTCTTCGCCGGCATTTAGCTTAGCAATTCATAGTTTTCGGTAAGAGATTTATGCGACTGCACGATGAATAATTTATGCAACTTTTGGTGACACATGGCTGACACGGCGCGGTTTTGGGGAAGTTTTGGAGGGAGTTTATCTCCACCCAAAAGGCTCTCGTTGCCCAAAACTAAAGCTACGAGCTACGAGCGATGCTATGATGCAGTCAAACAATCTGTTACCGCTTGTGTGTTGTGATCCATCATGGCATGGCAAACGGGAAGATGGCCCCGACTAGTTGACGTCGTTTGGGGTACGGTAATTAAAATTTTGGGGATACCAAACCGTTTGCTCGGTGTTTCCAATTTAGTTACAAATCATTTTTAGATGAGTTTTCAGACGGGGGGGCTCTGTATGATGCTTGATGTGACCAGTACTGAAACCAAGCTGGGTTAGAAAGGTTAGCTGGGATCGTTATAGCTGCTTTATTCAAATATTATGTTTTCGTGCTACGTTGGTAGTTACGATGCTAGTAGAAATAGCATTTTTATATTTAAAAATCAAGATGTCTCATTACCTACTGATGTCAGGATGTCAAGATGTCTACTGTTTTTCTACTACTTTCAGTTCAAAAGCATAATATTTCTCTCTTTCGTTCAAATAACTAGCCACGACACATTTCCTTATCAATTTAGTTTTAATGTTTCTTGATGTTTATATTAGCCCAAACTCTTCGTTCAAACCTGACCAACTTCATACTCACAAGTGATGAAAAACTGATCTTCCAAATTATTCGGATCTATTATACAGGGTTTCCCACGATTTATTGGTGGGTTTCCATCAATTTTTGGTGGGTTTCCATCAATTTTTGGTGAGTTTTCATGTTTTCATATTTCCCACAGTTTTATGGTCCAATTGTATTGATATGCAATCGGAAAATACCAATAAATTAAGGGAACGAACCGAAAATCTATAGGATACGATAAAAAAATCGCGAGAATGCACCAAAAAACCTTGGGAACTGACCAATAAATCGGGGGAAACCCTGTAAGCTAAAAATTAAATTCAATTCTTATTAATTCTTAATTTAATTGAAGAACTAAGAATCTCTTCCTAGAACTTAAACTAGATATTTTGTAAGTTGTACAGTTCAGACAGGAAAAATAATTTTCCAACATTTTCTACACACAGAAAAGAATGTGAAATCAAGGAAATATATTTATTACTACCGTTTCAACCAATTCTGTAGGACAGTCCCTCCCAGAAAATGCCTTTACAGATTTCCATTTATAGCAAAACTTTTACACCCGCTGCAATTGAATGTAATGGTTTGCCTAAACGCTGTTTCATAAAACTTCCCACTCTCCATCTCTCGCTCGCAATAGGCAATAGGTTCGATCGCCCCCTCCCTGCCTGACCCTCCCCCCGTGCACTTCTAGTCCGCATACGAAATAG
Source organism: Anopheles coluzzii (assembly GCF_943734685.1). Taxonomy (NCBI): domain Eukaryota; kingdom Metazoa; phylum Arthropoda; class Insecta; order Diptera; family Culicidae; genus Anopheles; species Anopheles coluzzii. Next base: position 85,783,010 of record NC_064671.1, read on the forward strand.
GTCACTTCCTTCCTTTCGGTACATGTCACGAAGCGTCTCGAAATTGGTTTTCACACCTCACAGGAAACTCATCATCGCATCGAACCGTGCTTCCGGTACGGTGCGGGCACAGAGCGGCCCACGGCTCATTTGCATTCAGATTGCATTTTTATGACATTTTTGCCTGAAGCACTAGCTTCGTCTTCCGTTTTGCGGGACGCTCGTTTTCGCTCTCAGCGTAGCCGGTGGAGGCTCGAGTGCGTTGCGTTGTCTTCTGTAAGCGAAGTAAGACTTTCAATTTTCTTGATGCCTCTTTTCGGTAGGAAGTCATACTACGTGACCAGTTTAGAGTTTGGGTGAATAAATCAACGGAAGCGTATTTCAGTAACGATAGTATTATGGTTGTGATATCATGCTTGAGAATGTGGTTGAATGAAACCACGATTGTAATAAAGTTTTATCAATAAATATCATTCATAAAAAATCTAGATTAAGAAGATACACCAATCTCCAATACAAATCAAACAACAATTAAGCTTCCACTTTGCGATGATGCATGCCTTTAGCTAAACGAAGCCAATAGGAAACAGTTGATTTAAGCTGTTACCTAAAAGCCTTATGTTACACGAGCTCACGCTATGGTCAATTTAGTAAACTTTGCATCAAGCGCACAAAAAAAAAGCACAGCCCAGTTATCAATGTTGAGTTCCAGACCCGGCCATGATTTGATGGTGGATGGTGGAGCACCAGACAAGCACGTAAACTAATGCGGCCCAAATACAGCACACACAACCGCTGCGAGTTTGGTTGTTGCTGGTGATGATGATGATGATGATGATGATGATGATGCCCCTTGTACGGGTGCTCATTTGCTCCAAAATTGAAAAAGTTTTACGACAACGGCACCGTTACAGGCGCTGGGTTTACTAGGAAAAGTTTTTAAGCGGCCACTTCAGCAAAAAACCTGCCCCCTCCAGAGCAGCCCTGCAGTCAAAGCCAAGTCTAGCGAGGAATGAAATAATATTATCCTCCAACAAAAAACTTAGTAGTGTTGCTCAGTGGCAAACTCCCCCGTTGCTCTGCTGAGGTCGCCTATGGTGCGCGTGTTCGTGTGGTCGAAAATCTCCTTTATTGAGAAGCGAGCATAACACGCAAATGCACGCTTGGACATGGGTATGTTTACGTGAGGAAAGGAGGTAGCAGCGAAAGGGACAAAAATACATCCCAGCTTACATGCAGTTAATGAGGGTAAAACTTTTCAATGTATCTATCTAGCAGCCAACAGCGGGATGGTTACGGTTGGCTCAAGTTCAATCTCATTATGAAATGACAAACACGTAAGCATTTTCGGGGTTATTTTGTCGGTATGACATTTGGAGCCAAAAGTTTAAATCAACTCAAACTGTATTTCTCAGTGACTGACGTAAGGAAACATAGGTTCGAAAGTCTAGGGGAGTAATTAATGAAGCGACCATCACCGGACGCTCACCTGGCGGTGTTGATGAAGGAAATTATTAAATCGTTTAAATCATCAAATCGTTCACTTAAAACATTTAAATAAACCAAAACAGTTCTATTGTTATCTCTTTTTATTTGAGCACTTTGGCAAACCATTCAACATAGAACGCAACACGTCGCACAATGCGCAAGGAGATTTGGGCATAGCAGTCCCCATGACTGTATAAGCTAACCAGATAATCTGTTGGCTCTTCGGTTTCGTATTCTTCTCTCCATACTATTGGATTGCCTGCTTGGTAGCAATGACGGTTGCTAACAACAGTTGTAACCTTATCCTGATGTATCTTAAGGCAATTCAGGAATGAATACTCAAGATACACTCGATTTGTTAACGTACAGGGTTCATAATCAACATTCATGCAAACTATTTCCGGTTTGGTTATTGAGAGATTTAACCGTTTTTCGCAGTCCGTTTTGTACAACGGATGTATGTCTTCAAACTCACCAGACTCTGGAAACATACACTATGTTAGATAATATCACGTACATTTTGTAACATTTGTAGTTCCAACTCACCATTGTTTAGTATGATTTGTGTCACTGGTAAATGGGTTGTATTTTGCCACAAGCACGCCGGAAACAAGTGTACGTGTGGTGTGATGGCTTCCTTTAGCTTTATCACTGCAATGTCGTGCTCCAACGATGATTCATCATACAACGGATGCATGGCTGTGACTTCAATCAGTCCATAACTGAGATTAGCCTGCTCACTGTTCCATCCTTGCTCGCCCAGACGTACAATCGTTGGATCGGTAGGTTGCTTCTGCAAACATGATGCGGCCGTTACTACACCGCGGGTGCTGATGATATATCCCAAGCATTCAAACTTCAAACCTGTCTCTTGATGCCATCCGATCGAAGCCTGTGAAGGAGTGTTAGACATACTTCGATCACACACCTCAACACCGTTCTAGATGCTACCTACCGTGTGTGAATACTGAAGCGACTTATCTGCTTTCCATTTATCCCCTCGCTCCTTCCTCAAGTGTTGGTATCGTGCTTCACAATCGTTAAATTCTGTCTCTATTTCAGATGGGTGTCTTGTCAGGAGCGTGCTTGGGCAACAGATCACCGCAGTGCTTCTGCAAAAAATAACTCTCCTTTGCATCTTTTCCACATATAGTATAGAAGAGCAGTCGGTAACCGGCACGCATATACCCTCGACTCCATTTGAGTAGCTGCATCGATAACCTCTAAACAGGTCTGTGTCAATGAAAGTCAGTACATCAGAAGTGTGGGAAGTATCTCCATTGCTATTCTTAGGCAGAAAGATTGACTCCAACCATGGTTTGTAGAATCCAAGCCGTAAACCCACCGAAGGTTCTCCGAATCCACAATCACGCCCAAAAAGATGCAATCCATACGGTTGCTGCTCTACCAAATTATAAATTGCACCACCCAGAACTAGATCGCACGCACCCGGAACAAGAAACTCTTCGTTTCCAAAACAAAAATGATCGTCTTGAAGGCCTCGGGAAGTCAGATTGCACGTCTGATTTTCATATAACATGACCTTCACAAGCGCTGGATCATCGTTGCGAATAACTGAAAACGGAGAATAGTTTGATACGAAATAGTAAACTTTCTTGCAGACTTGATATAGTTACCTTCAAGGTGATTGTTGCCATGTGAAACCGGGGTGAAACCAGGCAGTTGATACTTATTATAATCGCTAAAACCATAGAGTATGCACTGTGGGCGAAAGTTTGAGAAGGTCTTAAGCTTAAGAACTGCAATATTGTTGTAGAAGCGGTCCGCTTGCTTTGTGTAGTTTGGATGCACAATAATTTCCGTTATATCAATCACTTCCGAATCAAACAACTTCACACGGGATGGATAAGTCCTAGAAATAGCCAGTTTTTTTTTTACTTTTCATAACTAAATATGTTGGGCTACTAGTGAACTCCATTTACCCATTGAAGGTGACACATTGCGCCAATGTTACAACTGCATCAGGTTCTGCTAGAATACCAGCACATGCGTCGGGAGGTGGTTGATGCGGCCACAGCATTTGAACACTCGTGACATACATCCTTTCATCGAATTTTCTATCAAATGTTGCTCGCGTATAGGAATTTCTTGAAGCGCAGGCCAGCGGCTCGAACATGAAGGCCGTCACTTGTTCACCTTGCTCTTGTATCGTTTCTATTATCCATTGTTTGAATTTAGCAACCTTTACGTACACACCGGGCTGCGAAACTGCGCACGCCTTACCAAACGACGTTACCCCAACAAGAAACGGAATTTTCGTGTGCTTATAGTACAGATTATAATGTAGCGGTCCTCCAGAATCTCCCTGGCAAGAGTTTTCAAAGCAAATATTGTTTAGCTACAAAGGACACGAACACACTTCAATTGCTTCTACTCACCGGGCATGTGTCCATTACCTCATCCCAGGCGCACAGTTGGTGATCAGCTAGGTCATTACCCAGTCGACGTTGAGTGCGTTTATTGTTATACTTTGCACAATCTGTATTTGTCATCAATTTCAGCTCTGCTTTCAGAAGCATATTTGACTTCTCCTTACCTGCATTAAAAGCATCAAAGAACTTATCACTGGGACGTGGAGTGATTCTAAATTAACTAACATTTTGACTCACATCGAAGTATAGTATTTACAAAATATCGGATATTTATTCACAGGCAGATTTATAGAAGTTGTGCTGCCTATGATTAAGAATAAGATACTGTTTATACTCACCAAATCCGGTTTGACCCCATCCAGCAACCTCAAGCGTTGAGAACGGTATGCTGTCGTCCAACCACAGACAGGTTGGGATAACTCCTTCGCTTTGGCTTACAGTGTAGGGAAGAATATTTCAGTGTACATCAAATGACGCTTTGAAACAACTTTCAAATGACTCACATAACTTTTTTATCCAGCTTCAGCAGCGCAAGGTCATAGTAAACGGTGGATGCATTGTGCAGCGGGTGTCGTATAATTTGTACGATTTTCCTCTCCTGCACAAATTCATCATCGTCAGCGTCAAAGAGATTGAGATCACCTATTCGAATTACATCCGGCGAAAGATTTCTGCACAACAAGGCGGACTATTACTTTCATGTGTTTTTGGTTATAGTAGTATGACTTACGTATCCGGATCGGCGTAGCAGTGCGCTGCAGTGAGAATATAGTTTTCCCATATCAACGATCCTCCGCACTTCCACTGAACGGTACCGTCTGGCTGTGTCCAACCAATGGCCGCTATGTGAGCAAACTCTCCAGGAAATGCTGGCGATCCGGATGAAATGAACTGATCCGGGGAAACACTTCTAAAATATCGCAACTCGCAATCTGCAAGACCAGACAAGATAACAGAGCATCAAACACAAAATCACGATTTGTTGTACTCAGGACGCACGCCTCGTGCCTTACCGTCTACAGATGTTCTCTCGTACGGTAGCATTCGTGCCCTGTAGGGAATACCTGTTGGTATCGGCAAGCCTGATGTAGACAGAGTAGATGGAACTGCAACGCTCACCAATATTAACAGACACAGTAACATCTTAATTCCACAGGAAACTATGATCAACTGATGCTAACTGAATATGTTCAATCGCTTTATATTGCTTTAAAACCAATGATTGTCGTCAGTCTGTTGGATGAAGGGTTAAGTGATACTGTGAGCACGGTGCGCACAACACACCCTTCTATATTGCACTGCACAGTGCATACAGCGGGGTAACGTGATGATCTACTTTTTCAACGTTCATTAGTGCCGGCACTGTCAGTAGAATATGTTAAAAGCGAAAGCTGTGTGAAAACAAAACATCGACCGATAATTGCGCACAGCGCTCAAAAGCATACGGATAGGCGTCAAGTTTGTTATACTTAACATTAGCCCTTCCATAGAAAAAGCGATATCAAAAAAGGATTTCGGTAGCACATGTGTGATAAACGTATTAGATGTTTCGGAAAAAATACAGCTGGCAACATAATTTTAATGTATAAACTTCAAAAATTGTGCCACTTCTTGTCGCTTGTCCCACATCGCGTGCGGTTGCCATAGTGAGATGAAGGAAGTGAGTTCAATTGAAGTAGGAAAGAGATAAGAAGTGATAAACCGTTCTATTGGGTGCCCGCGCAATGAAGCTGCCCTGCTTTGGTGAACGTAATCGCATCGTTTTTGCTCTCTGTCTTCTGTCCTATCAGTCAACTATCAACTATTTGCAAAAACCTTCTGCGCAACATGATGTAGGAAAGGTTCATTCATCTACCAATCAATAAAACAACTATCAAAGCTCATATGTTTCAAGTTTGCACATAATTTTTGGTCGTTAATTAACATTCATATATAAAAACACTGTTGTGAACTCAGTATTCATGAGCCTTTCTTCAAGATTCGTAACTGTATGCATTTTGAATGATCGCCCTTATTGTAAAAATCAACTGTGTGTAGCGCATTAGTTCTTGATCATGTTTTTTGAAGACCAACAAGATAATTTATTAAATCTCAAATTAACCCATAAAGTCACACAAAGTAACAAGCATCACAATCGCATTTGTACAAATAAACTTTAATCGCCTTTCTTAGGAAAGACCATTAACAGACGTAAGAAACATAGACATAAGCTGAGCTTAACGTATCGGCCGTCCTTGTGATTGATTGACTAATTGATTGATTTTATACAAATCCGGCGATTTTTATACAAATAATGTGAACAGTATAACAACATGCACGGGTGATCCCCTGGTGTTATATTCCAGTGGACGCCAACCTATGATCTATGAAGCACTTACGATCCGAAGCGCAGAAATTCCTGATTAGCAGAAGTAGAGATTTTGCTCTCTTGTAACTGTTTATAGTGTAAAACAGCTTTTTGCGTAAAAAAATGTATATCTTTTCTAAAACGAAGAATGGTGTTAATAAAAAAAAAGCATTCGGTAGTTCACAGCGGTTATCTTCGATCACTTGAAAGCCCCTGAAAATTGATTTGTGTGCAAGTAATTCATATCAGCGAACACGACTGCAAAGAGTCAAAGGTTGTTTATTGTGATTGTGTAACACGAAGAAAGCAAAGACTGGAATGGTATCAGTGTGATAATGTGACCGTACTATCTGCAACATAAGTCTTTTTGAAAAAAAAAGCGCATTTGTTTGTCTTTTTGAAAAAAAAGCGCAAAATTGGGGCTGCTGACTCATTGGATACTATTTTTCAAAGAGCAATTAATGTTTCATTGATGCGAATGAAAATAACTCCATAAAAATCTACCATTTTTGTCCCTATTTTTTAATGCAAACTTGATTGCAATTGCCAACTCTTCTGGAATGCAGTAACGCTTGTCACATAGTTTCAACAGGTTTCCATAGAAAATGAAACATTAACAGATATATTATACAAAGATACGACAAAACCTGCTCATTCTTTATAAAAATCAAATCGGCATGTTTGTGTAACATTCATTCTATCTCAATATTTATAAAGAGTTTCACCGGTATAACCGCAGACAACAAACAGCAAATATAATCGATTCTGTGAAGCGTCATTCATTTCCCCCTCGCAAACCATCGTTTCTTCTTCTGCTCATTGAAATCAGCAAATCAGAATCGCACCCAGAACAGAAGTTTTGCCACCGAATCGGTTTCTAATGGAAGGATTACAAGCCAACAAAACGTTGCCGCCAGGGTAGGGAACGAACGGCCAAGCAAAATGGATTATACTTCCAATCAAAATGTAAATTCTAGTGAAAGCCAGAATCTTTCCATTCTCACCACGCCATCTCACACACCTTCCGTGCAGCGTACGATGAAGACAACGGGGTATTGGCAACTCCTAGAAGGGCTTGATTTCAAAGTGTGTTGTTAGGGTATTGTTTTCCTGCAAAGTTACGCCAAACTTTACCAACCTCCAGGAGTGTAGCTTGCCGACACGGATTGATAATGCGTCCCGAGAAGCGTACCGTTGCTGATGCTTCCTTTCTTTCCCTCCATTAAGGTTGTCACAGTGTTGTGCCGTACGGAACCGCCAAACTGTATCCATCGGAAACCGGGTTCGGTCGATTAGCCTCAGGCGTGGAGGTTGGAGGGTGAAAGGTACAATCACGCTTTGGTCATAAATTTATTCAAATTCTTTGCCACCGGTGGCTGAGGTTTGTTAGCGTTTGCCCCGTCGACCCTCGGGGTTCATAGGGCGTCCGTTTTGGGACGGGCCCGAAGGTGAATGGGAGCAATTTGGTGAAATATTTTCCACCGGTACGCGCATTGCTTGCTTATCACGTTTCGGTACTTGCGCAAAAACGCGGGGTTTTGCGGTGAAATTTGGTTTGTTCGCACTGCACAAGTAGTGCGTAATTTTAAACCACCAGCAATGGAGACGTTTACGGTGTTCAAAAGACATTCCCTCTCCAAAAGGTTGTCATACAAATTAACCAAATTATTAATTTCACCTTTCTAAAACATGTAATTGAACTTCTTTGTTTGGGGAATACGCACAAATGCTTGCTTTGAATAAATTAACAAACACCTTCAAAAGTGCACAAAATTCATGCGAAATTACAGCGCGTTATTCCTTTGTGACCACCACCATCTTTTGAGACGATTTTTAACTTCCGTTTCCTGGCCCAAAAGCCACCACCACCACCAGCGAACCAGTCCCCTTTCGCACAGTGGTGGTGTGCGAAATTTACAGAATAATTTAATTTCGCATCTCATTAGCCTGCCAGTGTTTGGATGGAAATTATTTCTCCTCGACTTCGGCTGGTTTTGGTGCCGTGACCAGGATACGGTATGGGTTCTCTGAAATCTTGGAAACGTCTTTATTCGTGATCGGTACCAGAAAGCATCGGTGCAGAAGGAAAGTTTGTTACGTTTCCGTGGCGAATAATGCTTCCTCGCTGCCTCCTGCCCACCACACCTTCGTTCAGCCTTGCAAAGTGCTAAAACAGGGGAGAGAAATTATGATTAAATTCAAAAGGGAAAACCAAAGTCACAAATTAATTCAACAGATTTGTGATTTTGTACCGCCCCCCTCCCTTCTCCTTTGGTTTTTTGTATCCTTCCCGCCCCCCGCAAACCAACAAAAGCTAACAGCGGTTAAGCAAGTAATCCTGGGTGGTTTTGTTACCATTCCGGAGGGGTTCGGTTGCTTCCCTTGGGCAAGTTTGATGTATTTTATTATTCGGTTTGTGGTTGCTTTCTGTTTGAAGAACAACGCTGGCACGCTGTTGTGACGCACAAGCTGTTTGATTTATAAATCATTTACAGCACCGACAGCGGTGGAGGTTTTCATCTCGAACCCTTTGAAAAATCATTAAAAACATTCTCAAATCCACTTCCAGCTCACTCTTTGATATCTTCACTGTAAAGCAGATCATTAAGCAAAGCCCTATCGAATCCCGGAGACAGCGCACACATTAATTGAATCGGCAAACGGGAACAAGCATTGGATAGAATAAGAACAAAATCACAACCACCGCATACGGCTGAGCAGTTAAGCTGAGGTGACTTCAACCTCTTGATTCCTGGTCACTCAAATCGAGCACCTCTGCAGTTGAGTTGGAACACGCTACTTCATCTCACCGCAGTGCGGCATTCCATCGTAAACCAGGGACTCAACTCAACCAAAGTTAGTGTGGGGAAGGTAAAGAGGTAAAAATAATATGCAACCTACCGTTTTACTTTTCAGCTTTGTGAGGGTAAAACTGTACCAAACGGCTGGTGCCGGCACCTCTACACTCTTCCCCGAATAGAGTGAAGCGCAGCAAGAAGAGTGAACGAAATGCAAGCGTTTCCTTCTCTCAATTTCCTCGCATTTTCCCGTGGTGACGAAACGTCGAAAGGAACAGGAGCACAAGCCCACAGCAAACTTGAAAGGATATTGAAAACATTTCATTTCCTTTGCACCGCAACACTGCAGGAATCCAATTTTAGTGCTATGGTTATTGGATTTATGTTGGTCGCTTTGGAGCCGGCAGCCTCTTGGTTTGTTCTAGCGTTGCTGAAAAACGTTCACACAGACACAGAGAAAGAAGGAGCTACGGAACTTCACAAACTGTCCGACATTCGCCCTGACACTGACGAGTGAGGTATGTGTAATTTGTTCATTTGAGGTTTCCGGCCTTCCACCTCCATGGTTGCATGGGTGTTTGAAAGCTTATTTTTGTGCTTTTTGTGCCTGCTCACAACCGAGTGGAAGCAGCAACTTAAACGTTACTTTGCACTTTGTGTGCCGAAGAGTTCGATTGCGATCGAAAGGTGGATATGCTTTCATCACAAAGCATGATGTTCACTGCAAAAAGACGGTTCCTCACAAGGTGCAATCAGATTCCGTTGGTCGGTGAGTGAAACTAATTCGATTGAGTGACAAATCGGCTACACAGGGCGCGGCAGTATCTGTGTGCTGCACGGTTACTGTAATCGAAGCTTTTCATCGTCCGCTGCAAAGTGTTCAGTTGCATCACTTCTTTCGTTCTCAAACGTCACCACAAAGGGCTGCGACCAGCTGACAGCATGTATGTCTATAGTGCTATAGCTCTTCGAAATTGGGGTACATTCCTCGATTTAAGGGTATTTTTCTTCGACCACAACACGGATGCAAATAATCGTTTTAGCAAAAGGCTTACACTATGCTCACATTTTGGACGTTTGGATCGAAGCATGTAGAATTTGCCTACGGTGGACAACGTGTGGTGTGTGTGTGGTGCGCTATGGATGTTGCCAAATTGCACATTCCTTCTCGGTGGGTTCATGATTTAGTGACGCTCTTGGGGCCATTGGAACGGTGCCGCTGTCGTCAATTGCAATGAATCAAATGAGATGCATGTGAAAAATGCATACGCAGCGCTTGGGGTTTTTATTGAGGTTATATCATTCGATTGGCATTGTAGAGCAATAAATCACAGCCTTTGCTGTGTTGGGTATTGCAATGCTGATGCAGTTTTAGAGCGATTTTTATGGCATTTTTCTGATAATCAAATGCATGATTAGAACCTGAACCTATTCCATTGCAAAGTTTAAGCATCTAAATACCCATTTGTAAGAAAATATATTATGAGGTCTGACGCTCCCATTTTATAGCTGGATTTCCAAAAATTCAGTTTTATAGTAGAATTGGACCAGTCGCTTATAAGAAAATATCTCTAGAGTTATAAAAATATGTTAAGTTTCATTGATCATTGATTCTATCCATTAATCGCTTCTCACATATAAGGACTTGATACCACCTTCTAATTCCAAATTGTCAAATTCAAGTATCAGAAAATCCTTTAAAGGGTTTCCTTGATGAAGAGCGTTTATTTAACCTATCTGATAGCGATGTGATGTAAGAAGCAAGGACTTGAAGCAACTATATACCATTAGGTCTCCCAATCATCTTGCATGTTGTCTATTTTTACACTAAATTCTTTGAAGATGAAATATCGTAAATGAGTGTTAGTATGAGTTTCCTATTTGGCCGTATTAACAAAACGTTGTGCTGAATAACAATGCTGAAAATGCATGCTGAAACTCGGTGAATTTTTTTCCATTTTTTTAACAAAACGACAAACTTGACTATATTCATTTTAGCAGATACAGAACATCTTAATAATTGAAAGATAATAATAAGCTGTACTTTGCTTCACCGCACATCAAACGTCCTTAAATACGCTACTCAAGACAGTACTATCCTCTCTAACAACAACCCATCAGTACCTTTACCGTCTTTATAGTCTCGCAATTTATGATACGATGAAAACTATCCTTGCCGGTCTTCTTCGAGAACCGCGGTACGGTCCACCACTAATCAGCATTCCCAGCAACTTCATCAACTTCACAGTCATCATAAACTGGCGCGAAAAGAAGGCAAATTTTTCCCCCCACTACTACCACTGCTGCTGCTGCTGCTATGACAGTTTCGGTGCGGTTGAAAGTTTGATGGTGAAATTTCACCCCAGCCCGTGCTTGCCAGAAGTATAAAGCTCCAACTGCATCGCATTCCAATTCATATTTTTCCTCCTTTGCACGCTTTTTTTTTGGTCTGGAGTTTCTTTGCTGCAGTTTGGAAGTAGTTTATCGGGAGAGTAAGAAGCAAAAAACGCCTCGTTTTGAAGGTAAAACTAAACGACACGCAAAAAACACACTCTTTGCGGAAGTAAAGCGCTCCCCCGAAAGCGTCAGCATTGCGAAGAGGGACGAGCTCTCGCGCGTAAGAAGTGTGAACTGTTTGAAAAGAAGCTTCGCCACATTTACATAAGACAGTGAATGAGTTTCCCTGCTCCATCGTTGCTCCATCACATTTATAAACTGCTCAACTGCTAACGACCACCGGGTACGAATGTCATACAGCAAGGGGCGTTAAGAGTGAGGCTGAAAAACAGACGATCTGTTCACGGGGGATGGAAGTTTCCTTCCTTGCTTGCTTCATTTCCCACCGCCCCCCCCATCCACCGTACGATGTGCGAATCGTGCGCTTTGCATATTGCTTCTTGTCATAAACTTTTTCGATTAAACATTTTCGGAAACTTTCGCTCAGCGTGCTGTGTGTGCTAAGCGATGCAAAATCCTTTCCTTAAGCAGTTGCCTCGCACTGCTTTGCCTCTTCTTTTCTTTCGTTCCTGTTTTGAAAAGCTCTTTGAAGCTCTAGTTGAACGAAAAGGGATAATTTGTTGGAAGAAAAAAAGCTCTCAAACGATGTAACTGTGAAAACACAACCAATATGTTTTGGGGTTGTTTTCAAGGTAAAAAAGATATGTGTTCAAAAGATTTGCGGTTTGTTGTATCATTGCTTGCAGTGCAGGAGGTTTTAAATGTTTTAGACTATTTTTTAGCAATCTTTGTGAAACACTGAATTAGAGTTGTAGCATAAATCACATAAATATATCTATTTTTCTTGTATTCTTAGTACAAACATTTCCTTTATTAAGAGACTGCAATACATTTGTCACATTAATTAGTTCTAGAAGCAAATTAGATTCTTTTTTTTAGGGTTTGCTTTGCTGCAAACAGATTCAATTTGTGAAAAATGTTCCATTCATTTTCATTTCTATTCACTTGAATTGGTCACAAAATCTTTTCATAAATGTATTTATGAAAGTCTTGATAATTTTGCATGAATTGTTGATATGTTGACTTTACAGGGTTTCTCACTATTTATTGGTCAGTTCCCATGATTTGTTGGTGCGTTCCCACGATTTTTTTTATCGTTACCCATAGATTTTTGGTTCGTTCCCATAATATATTGGTATTTTCCGATTGGATATCAATACTATTGGACCAAAAAATTCTGGAAAACGTCCAAAAAATCATAGGAACGCACCAAACAAATGTGGGAACTAACCAAAAATTGATGGGAACCAACCAATAAATCGTGGAAATCCCTGTAATACCATGTTTTAATGTTTGTTTTCGTTAGTTTTGTGGTTGAAATTGTTACTTTTTAAACTTATAATATTCCAATACTTTTTGCTATAAAAAATTGCATTATTTTTGAAAAATTGTTTTGATAATATAAGAAATTTGAGCATCAAACAATTTAAAGTATTAATTTGTAACAACGTTTCAATATCAAGCTCTGTTTTACGATTCTTTTCACAGCACAAGTTTGTGCATTCATTCCAAACACTTTGTGCTACCTTCTGCTACAAAAGTTTTTCAGCTTGATTTAAAGAACTGAATCCGTAAAGAGAAAATAAAAGCTCCAGTAAGCTCACCAAACAACAATTCTCGCTGGACCACGCCAACGAAATCACAAATTCTTTCGCATGAAGTGAAGTTTAATTTCGGTTCGTTTGGAATCCGGATTTCCTCCCAGGTGTGCTTGACCTCCCGACTCTGCCGCCCCAGAAGGGGAACTTTTGCCCACGTGCTCTACTTTGACCTCCTATTTGTTTCCTTCATTTGTTTGACACGATTTCTCACCCCGGAGAAATCCCACCGGGGAAAGAGGATCAAACAATATGGCCCAGCAGAAGAAGGAAAGGAGGTGGGAGTGGAAAAAGGCAGATTCTCTACAAAACTGGACCAAAAACTTTCCAACCATCGCCATCATCGCCTGGTGCGCGTTTTATTTTGCTGGCGCTTCGACGATTCTGACTTCCGGCGAGAAAGTTTGATTGCAATCGATTCAACTTCAGCGCCAGCCACAACGCCTCCAGGTGAAGGTGACGTTTGTGCCGGCAAGCGTTCATTTATCCACGGTCTGCCTTTAATCTTCCCGTCCCGCTGCACTCCAGCGGCACCGAGATGCCAACGGCAGGTGGGTTGATGAGATATGTGTGTGTGGGTGCGTTGCACAATGCTTCGGGCGCTTTAATTTATATTCAAACTTTCGGCAATCGATGAGCTATTTTGAGGATTTGTGTGAACGAATGGCAAGGAAATGGAAGACCGCATACCGGAATGGGAGCTCGGTTTTTGGGGATACTATTTTGACTAGCTAACACATTCAGTTCTAAATTTAGCCGTCATCCATTGCGGAACTGATGGATTACGAGTTAATTTCGATAAAAGCATTTCGGCAAAGCTCCGAACCCATGCGCTGCTTATTTTAAGCGCTTCACCAAACACAAACGTAGCATGATTTTCCGATTGCGCATTAGGCTGATGAAAATTTCATTCAAAGTCAAACTGGCGAAACCCGTGAAGCTGTAATGTATCAAATGTAGGTCGTTTGCTCGCTGGGACCACCACCAAGCGCGCCACCCAACATCGTACCGACCTCAGCAAAAAGCCACACACGGAGTACAAAAAAAAGCTCCCAATGGGTCACACACAAGATACAGTTGTTCTTGTGTGTGTTTTGTAACAGTGTGTGTTAGTGTGTGGACGTGTTTGCGTTAGATGGGGGCAGCGCCGGGTTTTATTGCCACTGGGAGTATTAAATTATTTGTAATGTCATTTTAATGGTCCTGGGCCTGCTGGGCCCAAATGCGCCTGGTAATCACAACGATGACGATGGTGCTGATGATGACGATCATGACTGGTGAGGGTGACGAGCAGAATAGCTCACATGATGCTGATGTGTGTAGGCTTCGTGCCTGTCGGCCTCGGGGTGGTCGAGGCGACATGAAATAGAGACTATTTGGATGCGCCCCCACGGAGAATGGTATTTTCTACTCACACACACTTGTTTTGGGCAGGATGGCTGTGCTCCGGGAGCGTTTGGGGCAGGTTGGACAGGTCGGAAATATGTTTCTGGAAAGATAAGGCCGCAAAACATACGGTCGCTGTAGGTTGGTCGTTTGCGAAGCGATGAACATTAAAGCTGACGTGTTTCGATCATCTGTTGCGTTCAATGGGCGTGGGGCAAGCAGAGATGAATGCTTCCGTTTGGTAGGGGATGGCGAATTCAACGCTATAACGCTACTTTTTCAATATTTTTTATCTTTTTTCTTTTTAAATAAATGAAATTTGTCAAATGACGTGCTGAAAAATGCGAAATAGAATACTGTTTGAAGAGCTGTGAAAGGGATTGACTTTCTTTTATTAGCTTCGTTCACATTGAGATGCATGAAGGCCCAGAGATCTTAACTAATGAATGTACTACCTTAAGGTGTGTTTAGTTTGGAATAGATTAGTGTTCATTGGACCTCATTGGACTCACCAAAGTTCCGGATCAGTCAAATTTTGGATTTCATCACACAGTATTCATGTTAAAGAGATTTATATGAGAACTGGTGTGACTTAGGTCCAGCTTCATCCGTCGAGAAAAGTGCTTTAAAATGAACTGCTTCGTCGGCTTGGTCTTTGTCCAGTGTATCTGCAATTTTAGGATCTTTGCATTCGAAGCATCCATTAGTAGGCCTCAACTACATATGAGCTACATAGGACATAGACTAATGGTGACCCATTGAAGATGATTCCCAAAACTCCAGTCTTTACTTACTGTGTAGCTCTCACTACTACCAGTTCGAGAAGAAGCCTATCTCTATCATGACTTCTTACCTAAACTGCCGAGTTTTATATTGTTTTCTATCACTGAAATGTTTTGAAGCAAAATGTAATGTTCTTTTCCTGAGTACACTCATCTCAAAATGGTGCATTTACCCGAAGAGTATCGCTTGCGATCATAATAAAATTCACCCGCTACAATGCCACAGCATCACGCACCCGCCTGGGAAAGCAAGCGCCGTAAATTAGTTTAGTAGAATTTATTTCAAATCCCTTTCATCAATAACACCTGACAAATGTGCCGCTCGCTGCCTGCTTTCGTACACAATAACGCTTCCCTGCAGCGCGCCCGCACACTGACAGTGCGGGGCGATTTATCACTTCACCGACATTAGACCGATGCCTCCCGCAAAACAGCACACCGACCGGCACTTGAAACCAACGATCGACGGACTCGGGTTTGTTGTTGACCTACATTTGTCGTACCGTTTGAATAATGCCACCTTTGACGGCTTTGCTGAAGTATGGAAACAATACTAAAACCATCCTTGGGATACTCGTGAAGAAAAAAATACTGCTAACCCATAAACAGTATCATCGGAAGCACCTGGACCGGATGAAATATTGAGCACGGGAGCGTATTTGCGCATATTTGACGTCACAATTGTTGAGGCCTGCAATATCCCGGAAGCACCGGAAGGATACATAAGAGGTCGGATAAACACGGCTCGTATCGAACCCTTGCTGTCCCATCAGTATCATCATCATCATCATCATCTTCAGGACGCAAAACTGGCGCGACCGACCGGCGGCAGGACAAGCGCCCCCAAAAAGCCAACGGCACTCCGGCCAGTATGATTTATGTGCAATGTGAAAAATGTATTGAAGAAGCACATAGCGAAGAAAATGGTTTAGAAAATAATGCAGCTGGAATGGAGGATGCAGAAAGAAAACAGAAACGTTAGCTGCAGAGAAGATTGGCGACAAAGCAGATCCACTTTGGTGCAGCCAAGCTTCAATTCGTCGGAAGACGGTTTGGACGAGCCCGGATACATGAGCCGTATATGAAATGTTGAAGAAGCGACGGCACAACCCTGTACACTGTCGCATGGACATGTGTGTGGCAGTGACCATTTTTTTTCTTCGCTAGCGCTATTTTTCTACATCTCCAATAGCATTGCAGTGTGGGAGAAAAGGACTCCTCTCGTCCGTTCTTGGGAAAAACATCTAAAAGGCTTCGCAACGTTTGGAGTGGAGAAAAATGCGAAATAGTGCAATGCAGACACGGGTGTTTACGCAGAAACACTGGCAACGGGCAATGCATGAGCATAACTTATTCAAATGTAAATTTATCTAAAGCTTCGTGCACACATACACAGGGATACACATGGAGCTGATTCTCGAAGCGTTGAAGACAGCATACAACGTGGGAGGGAAAATGGTAAATAGTACCAAGAGAGGTTTGTTTGGATGCTTCCTTCTTGAAATTGTCCGTACCTTTTTCTGTACCTCCGTTGAAAATTGGTAGACAAGAAACTGGCACCGAAGGTCAGAGTGTCTTCAAGTTTGATAAGGGTAAAATAGACAAAGTCCTGCCGCCCTTTCCAATTTGAGATGGAAATGGGAATGTTTGTATGGAGCAGAACGGAACGGTAGCATAGATCGTGAGGAAAGATGACCCTTTTATTGGGTAATAAATTCATTAAATTTAACTTGTGCCGTTAGATGGGCAGGAGCGCTCGAGCGTATACTTTTAGGGATGGTTTCTTTCATAGCTAGAATAGATGGCAGTGTTCTGGAAAATGGTTGAATATGTTACATTTATGTGATTCGTTTTAAATTTAAAAAATAAATACTAAATACAACTACCAAAAGGGATGTATTTCATTCAACAAATCAATTTACATTCGTTTTGACGGTAAAATTCATAATTTAAGGAGAAGTTTCATGTGTTCATGATCCTTAATTCAAGATCACTTTCAAATAATCACCAAGCAATCAGACTCAATATTAATAAAATCGTAGTCTTTTTGATCGTTAAATGCTTTGAGTTTCTCCACACATTGCAACACTTCGCCGGTCTGCCAGAGCATGTTGAGTCGACCAGCTCAGAACAGCAATTTGAATGAGCTATGTTACAGGTTATGGCAATAGGTTATACAGCAAGTGGGATAGAATAACCCTTTTTGTAGTTTTTCTTAGTACTTTTTTAAAAGTTCCGTAGGATCATTTGCACATATGTGTACATATGGCGGTCGTAGTCATCTCAGCTTGTCAGTTCATTTGGAACCCAGTTATTGTCCTTTGGAATCATTTCAAGAGTTTTCCTGGTGTGGTTGTTCAGCATATTCACCCAGCATGGCGTCTAGTTGTCTCAAATGTTCCCTGAAATGTTCCTGTTCTTGTAATTCAAAATTACCTTTTTTAAACCTGACAAACTGCTTCTGACAAGATATTTCAACTGCAGCATCATGAAATTATCATAAATTCACATCAACAAACAATGACTTTTAATAGGGTGTTTCTCCATTATGTCATTCATAAATCAGTATCATCCATAGAACCACACTATTTCTTACAAAAGATGCCATATTTGGAGCTTACATAAATTATAATGTATCCAGTTTAGCCAAATGATAATTTTGGGAAAGGAAAGGCTAAAGAAACTTTATAAATAATAACTTTGTTACCCAATGACGTAACCGTGCAATACATAAAAGGTGAAATTTAACTTCACAATTCTAAGTAAGTATACGTACTGCTAAAATTTTAGGTATTTTTGTAGTGTGAAACAATTATTACATCTAGATTTTGAGGTCAGTTAAAAGCAAAAGTACTCAGTATAAGTTTCGATGTGCTCAACTTATAACATGCCTATTGCCTGCCTAACATACCTAAAAAACCAATGACGGAATATTTACAGAAAGAGTTAGTATGTATATAAAGATGAGGGCCTCATATTTTGCATTCCGAATTTATTCTGATACGCAAAACACCATGCAGTAACTCTATTATTCGGTAAAAGCTATTATGTTACGCAGAAAGACCATGCATGCACGAAAGGAGCATCCGTACCAGTTCAGTTGAAGCAAAATCAATAAACCACACCAACCATGACAGATGATCGGTTCATTTCATTACAAACAGCACGTAACATTGCTTCGATTCTAACAACTCTGTTTCATTTCATGAGTAAAGATAATTCGTTCGAACCGTGTGAGGATTCAGCATCACCAATTCCCCCTCCCAGTAACATCTAATCAAATAAACTTCATCGCGTTTTCCTCCTCCAGAACGTTCGCCTTGTCTGTTTCGGCCCCGCTCAGCCCGTTCAGTACATCCATGTACTCCCGGGTCGTTTCCCTTCCCAGCGGGTGGTAACGTGATTAGCTCGGTCCCAGTGCGTACAGAACACGCGTACCGAGTACGCAACGTTCACCTCGTGCTCGCCGCCCCATAACTCATAATCCGCAATCCTATCAGCGCAGTTCGATTTGCTGAAACCATCGATCAAACCGGTCAGCTTATTGCGTGGTTTGATTAGATTACTGGATTAATATTTATTTATTCTTCATTCGAGTTCGACTTTCACTCGCAAACCTCGCGTGGCACGCGGTACGCTACCGCCGTCCTATTCGATCACCGACCAATACCTTTTCGTTTGATGATTGTGCTCGGGCGTGTGGTCTGCCCCAGGCGGACCAGCAAGACGAAGGATTTCATCTTCACAAACAACTCTCCAGGGAGTCCAGGGATGCCTGCATAGAGGAGGGGAGGGGGAAGAAAAGGCCGACAAAAAGGAGTGACTAGCGGCCACAACGACACCATCAAGAGTTACGGTGACGTTACAAGATTTATGCTGATTGCGGTTTATTATTATAGCGTCACAGTCACCGTGCAGCGTACGCGCGCCCCTCTCGCGCCAGGCAGCGTGAAATTTCATACCGCGAGGCTCGACCAAACACAACGCACGCCCAAAAGGGACGCCGAAAGTGTCGCCCTTCTACGCACTTTACGCGGTTGTTCCATGTTTTTCGGATGGCGGCGTTCGAGGCCGGACGGTGTTGAGAGTGCTCGAATCGATCGAGAGTGATGTGTTGTGTGTTGTTGGAATAGACGACCCTGCTACGAAAGTAGAAAAGGATGTTGATAATCTTGGTGGTGAATGGTTTTATGATCCTAAAGGTAGTTCAAGAGCATGCTTGAGAAAGACATCTAAAACAACAAAAAAAATTCAATACAGTTAGTTAAAGTTATTCCTGACAATGTGTAATATCAAATTGATTTGTTTTTACGAAAATCAAATAACTGTCATTTTGTATAGTTTTCATTCTACGTTGTTAACCTTTTTTGTTCCCGTACTCCAACATTGCGTCATGCCGTTCTGGCCCAAGAGGGAAATGAAAGCGCTTTGTTACACGAACCCACTTTCCTACCAATCCATATTTAATCCCTTGCAGAGGGTTTGGCACAAGCATGTGCCAGCATTCGCTGAACTAAAGGTCACGTCATAGCCGTCCCCATGGCCGTTCGTTTTTGCTCACGACGGCTTCAAAGCGGTATAAGACCATAATAGCTTCTGGATAGGACATTCTTGAAGTGGCCGAGGCCGAGCTCAGCAAAGGGGACTGCAATGAAGCAATGAAAATAATCGTTTAAAAGTCATAATAATGCTTGACTGTGCTGTTGGAGTTGGAGTGTGAGTTGAGTCATTGAAGAAAAGCAATTCTGATTTCTGTACATTCTATCGGCCTCCAAGGACAATTTTATGCGAAGAATACAAAAACACTTATTTGATTTGTTTTTTTCTTTAATTATTGAATGGTTATTTCCCTTTCAAAGGCCGCACTTCTTAGAATTTTATTCCCCGTGCATAACTTTAGGCGCAAATTAAAGAATCCTTCAAAAGGAAGCCAGTGCGTCTTTCAACGTCCGAAACCGCCACAACACTCATAGTAAGCAGACACGTAATGTAATACGTTTGTAGGGGAATGTTACGTCCACAGCGGACAGCGCATGCGCCAAACATTAGAAACAACAAACACACTTACACACAGCACAAAAAAGGCGAACAAAACTCACTTCATTCAAACTGACAGCCTCGCAGGCGGTTGCGGCTGCTGCTGGCACGCGTTCGGTTCCCTTTTACTTCCCCGTTTAGAATCCCACGGCTTCGGCACGGCACACGGCTCGGCACTATCCTTGGCGAGAACAGGCACCATCGTGTGGCTCGTGCCATCAGTTGTCCGGTAGAACGTAAGCGAGTCGGTTCGGTCGGTGTTTTCTCGCGCGTAGCGCATTTTCGGTGTGGCGTGCGTAACCGGGGTGTCG
Organism: Anopheles coluzzii; assembly: GCF_943734685.1. NCBI lineage: Eukaryota > Metazoa > Arthropoda > Insecta > Diptera > Culicidae > Anopheles > Anopheles coluzzii. The sequence goes on from NC_064671.1 coordinate 85,803,646, forward strand.
GCATTCAATGTGCCAGTGTGCAGTAAGTTTTGTGGCAAAGGGTGGCAAGCAAGTGTGTGTGAGTGAGTAAGGGAACTAGGAAGATAGGCACCAAAAATAGACATCGAACAGCGGGGCAGGAACAGGACCTGACATTGTGTTCTGTGTGGTACGGTCAACGTAGAAGATATGCCTCCCCACGGCAAAGGATGTGTTGGTGTGCGTTCCAAGGGATGCAGACGTGTAAGCGTAGTCCAGCGTCCAGTGGGTTTTCCGGTGGTGGTTGTAATCCTTTCGCCTGCCGGAGTTATGATTCGGGGAATCCGAAACTGGGACCGTTTTCACCATTTCCCCGTAGAAGAAGAGCGTTGCATCCGGCGACGGTCATATCCAGCAGATGGGTAAAATTTCACAGGACCACAAAAAGGGGTTTTCTTACATTCTTTACGTTTTATTGACGATACAGTTGAATAGGCTCCCTCAACTTGCAACAGTGTGTGGTGAAGTGGATCGTTTCCCCATTCACGGGTTCGCGCGCTTCAACAAAGAACGCCGCGGAGGATTGGCTTTCATTTTTCACACAACACAGCAGCACCGGAATGGAATTCTGATTTTCGGAGAAAATCAGCATACGTATCAGCGTACTCCGACCGGGAGGTGGGATGGCTGAGCGTACCATAAATCATTCCGGATTCGTATCCGCAGCAGCCGAAGCAGCTGCCTAACCTTATCTGGGCCACTGCAGTGTCGATATCGGGACAATATCGGGACAGAAGTGATGAAGGTAGCTCTGGGAATTCCCCAGCCAACCGTTAGCCGCGTTGTCTATCGTTACGCGAATCTCCCTCCGACAAAGGAAACGAGCACAGCTGCCGCTAACGTCTTTTTATCGGAACATCTTGAGCCGCGCTACGCGCTAGTAGAACAAGTAGGGGACCAAAATATTGTAAAATAACAACATAAAAAACCACCTTCACCCTCTTCGTAGTGGGTGAGATAAACGGGGGGTGAGATTGTGTTTGGCGAGGAAAACCGCCTTCCGTTCGACCGGGAAGGGTCTTTCGCAACACTCCCTTTTGCTTCGCCACAAACACACGTGCGCACGGGTTTTCGTGTACAGGGCGCGCGCGAGTATTTGTTTTCATCGGTTGATTTTCTTTCCCGCGCACTTCGCCACCTTCCGCTTTCTGTACGATGCGCCCACGACACGACCATCTAGGATTGTGAGTTTTCCACCCTTCGCGTTAAATGTTCCCTTTACTTAACTACCGTTCTGTGTGCGGTCCTTTCAAGCGATGTTTGCATCGTACGCACCTCTGTTTGCTCATCAAAGCAGGCCAGAGGGAATGCGAACGCTGCACGTATTGGTGCGCTCGTGGGTGTGGTAGTGTTGCAGCAGCAGTTGTGACGCGCGCGTGTGTGTGTGCGTATACGCGCGCTGCATGTGCTCGTCCCGCGTTTGGAGTTAGGAAATGCCGGTAGCATATCAATTCCCTCTGTTCGGTTGAAGTTTACGGGCGCGGCGGGATAAAGTTTTCCATGAATCTCGGTAACGTTAGTACTTTAACAAATATGTGTGTGTGTTGGTGTGCATTTCAGCATGTGTGTGTGTAGGTTTGTGTGAGCTGATTTTAACATTCGTGCGCTAGTGTGGTGGATAAACATAAAAGCAAGGGGAATAGGAAAAGTTTTATGAAAATCTCCACCAACTAACGGAAGGGCAGCAGCGTGTAGCCTACTTTAAGGCGCAAAGAGCGGTTGAGCTGGCGGTGTAACATCGCTTCCTGCACGGGGTTGGGATGCGTTGTTGAGTGTTTTGCGTACTGCAAATGCGGCTTAAATTGTTTGAGTTCATGACGAATGTTTCCGCTTTTCCTTCTCTTTAATTAAAACACCAATAGTGCCAAGTGAAAAATAAACCACAAGCATGAGTTTATGAAGCGAAGGTGGAAGTGAAGTGGAAAACGTTATTTTGAGAGTTGGTTGGAAAAAAAATGCTATAATGTTGACAAACTCCAAGCAAACGGAAACGGCCTAGCTAGTAAAAGTTTCACCTGCGTTTGAATGCGGCGGGAGGTCGGATTGAATTAAAGGTAAGTTTTATTGGTTTGTGTGGACAACATAAGGGTTAAAAACGACCTGTGTGAAGCATAATCTAAATTGGTGTAGCAAACTAGTATTACTGTAGGAATTACTCGTGTTGAAAATAGACGTGTCTTCCTTGATTTCATTAAATATATCTAATTTTCACAAATAGTTTGAAATAAATCCGGATACAACTTTAAATGACAATTGAAATCAAAGTTTTATTTAATCAATTAAATTGCAATTTTTTCATTATGCAAATTGCATTTTTGTCTCTATTTTGAAACGATGAAATCAAAACTAATTGACTGAATTTTATTATATTTCATTTTGGGTTTACACATATGATGAAAATCAAGCAAATAAATAAATAAACATATTGAAGAATTTATGAGCTCTTGTCCTCATCTATAAAGTAAAAAAGCAATCAAACAAAATCAAAATGAAGCTTGAAAAACAGATGAATAAGCTTTACAAACTCGGTGCATTGTAAAGAGAAATGAGAACAATGGTATAATTAAAGTTAAATATCTTTATTTTATTTTCTAAAAAATTTACACTTTAACGAAGATTCACGGGATGATTATTCCATCAACATATTTTCATTCCCAGGCTGCAGATCCTTTAAAAAAATGTTAAAAAGTCTAAACGCCCACCTGTCATACAGTTTATTGTTTCCACTGTAAATGTTTAAAAAGGTGCCCTGAAAATTCGTTTTGACAGCTTGCCATTTCCGTTTGACACTTTTTTTGTTGCTGAACTTTTTTGATCCTCTTCCCTGCAGGTTAGTCGCATCGGGAGGGCATCGTTTCTCTTCCAACCGTCCAAAAGGTTTCGACCGGTTGGAGGTCATATTTCTTGATCTTCACCTTTTGCTTAATCTTCCTTGAGGGGTAACTAAATAAAGGGAAAATAGAAGATAGAAAAAAAGAAGTTGTATCCGCTTCAAGGTCCAGTAAACTGTCCTGTGCTTACTTACACACACATAAAAAGAAAACACAAACTTCAGTCAATTCATCCCAAATTCCAGCACGCCCCAACATCGCCCCGAAAAAAAGTCGGAGGTGTGTGGGAATGCTGGCGAGGGAGCCCAAAAAAAAGTTTGTCGGTTTCACTGCAGACCTACTTTAGATACGCGAAGGATTCCGGGCGCTTCAACGCACACGATCACCTTGGTTTTACGGGCTCTGCGCTTTGTCTTGTTTTGTTTTTACACTGCGCACGGTACTGAGGCGTAATTTTGGAAAGGAATTTAGATTAGTGAAATTCTAGCTTTTTTGCTGTTGTTGTTGGATGGGAAAAGAGAGCCGTTTCGTTAGCAGAGCACTGTTCCGTTTACTTAGGGCTTCCGATAGCATGGGATGAGCTAGGCAGCAGCAACAAAACAACTCTGAATGTTGAGTTTATTTATTCTTCGCTTTGCCGCCCAAGTTCACATCTGATGGAATGGGAGAAGACAGTGGAGCATAAAACGACAACGAGACAGAGCGAGACAGGGAGAGGATACAAATATACCGCCTCCAAAATGGGAGACTTTTATTAACAGAAAATGAATGTAATCCACCGGGAAAGTTGTCCGGAATGGGGGTCTCAACATACAGAAAAAAAGGAAGACAAGAGAAAAAAAGCCCGAAAAGAAAAGTGATTGAAAAACATCATCATGAAGGTGGCTTTGTTTCGCTATTTATAAACGTGCCAGAAACCTGGCAAAATCCTTCCCCAAACGATGACGATGCGCTTGCGAAAGAGAAACGCAAACCATGCGCCTCAACTACTGGCGTGTGACAAGGAGCAAAAGTAATCCTCCCCTCCCCACATACACACACAAACAGACAAGATACCATTCATTTGGCGGGCCGACTCTATTGGGACGAAATTTAAAATTAGTTTTCCTTCGATAGGAAACCCACACCGACCTGTCCTTCGTCGGACGTCTACCCATTTTCCCCGAGTATTTGACCGTGTATCAAGTTCGCTTGCCAAAGGTAGGCGGCTTGTTTTGCCGTTTTCCGAGAAGATTCGTGCCAGTGTTATTTCACTTTTTGGTGAGCTAAATCCAGCTCGTCCGGGACGGTCGGGGCGAAATTTCCAACCAACAGTAGGCAATGGTCGGATCTGGTCTGTCTCCGTCCGTCTGTCGAACTTTGCTTCCCCCGATTCCCCATTTATCCACCGCACCGGTATTTACCGCACCGTTGTAATCGTGTCACTGTTAGCTGTCGCTATTCTGTCCCATCCCTTGCTGTGACACAAACAGTTCACCTTTAGCTGGCAACGGATGGCTGTTGACGGCACCCTGTTAGGGAGAGCGAGGAACGCGAACGATCCTTTAAAGGGCGATAGGTTGATAAAGGCGCTGCGATAACGTGTGCTGTCTGAAATAGGATTTTTTTTATTGCAGCTGTTTTGGCTGCAAAGCCTCTTTTTACATTCCAATTGGCTAAAAAATTACATTTGCCAGCATCGAGTGAATCCATGTTTCGATACACTCGCGCTACCGAGGAACGAAGAAATATTTCAATGTTCTGAAATGTTTTTTTAGCTCGGTTCGATTGCTCGTTCGAAATTCGATTCGAAAGAAATGAAATTATGTGCAATGGAAATGATTTCGATTCAATATGGCCGTTGGGTAAAAAGATTAATGTCGCGTGACACTCGTTCACATATGGGACTGGTGCGAGGGCGTTTATCTGTACGAAGAAGAGGTTGATGATTTTTTGAGTAACAAAAATATCCATGGAAACAAACTCTACCTTAAGGTCGAATTGGACCTTGACTGAAAGGTGAAAATTTTGTTTTTTGCTATTTTTAATTCAATGTTCATCAAAATATGGCTTATCATACACCAATAGAAAGGATATTCATTGCCATGGTATTCCTCGATAACCATTATTTGTTCACAGTGTAAAAAAGCGGGGAGCCGGTCTCGTGGTACATTCGTCCACTCGAACGACTCAATAGCATGCCCCTAATGGGTTCAAACCCAGAATGGACCGTCCCTCCGTAGCAAGGATTGAAAATCCGGTAATGAATTAAGTCTCGAAAGCCTGTATAGGCCGGCATGTCCGCGTAGGACGTTACGCCAAATAGAAGAAAGGAAAAAGCGGGGAATCACAATTGCATTTAATTTATTATTTCAATGTATTTTATAGTCCAAATAGTTGGAAAATTAAATTTCTTTTCTGTTGGTATATAATAGGCCATATTCTGATTAATATTTAATGATATATAGCACAAAAAACCACCAATTTTACGTTCAATTTCACTGGAGCTATAACCTGGGCTTTACCAATTGAGAATTTTGGGCACACATGTTGAATATTGAATACTGGTAAAGCAATTTGAGCCCAGTGGATACTTTCTTCGAAAAGTTTCACTTTTTAGTGGTGTTAAAGATGAGTAAAGTAACAATTCAAAATAGACTACAAGAATATTCGAAACCATACACGGTTTCACGCCTTTCGTCTGGTAATCCATTATCCCGGACTTGATGGTGGACGCTTTCATGCCATCATGGTTTTGTTGGTTATAGACAGAGTCTCAGAGGGGCGAGTGTGAGTACTGGCACTGGTAAAGGTGCGACAAAAGTCCCAGCTTTGTCCGTCGTGACAGGTTCTTTCAGATGCACTGCTTTCTCACGATGTACAATGACAGGTTCAGCGCGCAACTCAGCCTTCATACTCAGTTGTCGTTGCTGACCTTTGACCCGAGAGAGGTGAAATAAATATTTAAATAAAGTTGTTACGGAACAACTACATAAATGCGCTTGAATTAGATGTATATTGTGGTTAATTTAGCCTATGTGTTGATATATAATGTGTGCCTATGTGTTGAAACATTTCATCACATAGTAGTACCTGTGACTTCCATTTTCTTTAGTATGAACTACTACATGAAACATTAAGGGTTTGTACTCAAATGAACTAAGTCAAAAAAGGGTAAAAAAGGTTCATGCTTCAAAGAATGCGAATGGTCGTATCCCTTTCTCTTCTAAAACGAACTCAAATCTCTTTTAGTCTAGTTGTATCCTGTTATAATACTAACCTCACAAAACACAAACACACACACACACATATCCCACTTAAAGCGTGCTCGAGAGATAGCGCTTTTGTAATGGGCCACGTTGACAACATCTCATAACAGTGACGCTAGTAATGATCATGTAAAGGACCACAGACGTTGCTTCCCACGCGGCACTCCATTCACACGACACGGGATAACGGGCACAAATCAAATTTTACCCGTACTCAACGATATTTTAAAAGGACCCTCGGGAGCAAACTGCATTCGTCCGGCTTGCACAGTGCGGCCTCAACCTTCCGACTACTCCCAGTGGAATCGACAAACTCAACCCACGATTTCAGCCGGTCGGTGGGACAGCTTATCACCGGTGAACACAACCAACTCGCTCGCTTTCGGATGCTTTCAGCTTTCCGTCCCAGTAACCGGTGGAATGTCCTGTTTTGCCAGCAATTAGAACCTTTCATACTCCGCCACTGTGTGCAGTGGGTTGAGTTTGGTTTCCATGGACGGCTTTATAATGGTGTCTGCCCTTTACCCACACGAATATCCAGATAGGAGATCGTCCATTTCTTTGCACAATGATGTTGGGGGGTAGGATGTAGTGGACGAATGTAGCAAGGTGTGCACCATTCGTGTTGTTTCCCAGCCGAAACAGCGTCACCTGGGCCATGGCCCGTCATCAGAACGATATGTCCGTTGAAAGCGAACCCGCAAGCAAATGATAATGAATAATTTGATTAAGGGATGTCCGGTGGATGTAGCGCCATTGAGCACAACACAGCGGACGGTTCACAGCCTTCCAGGGACAGGAGACATTGATGCTGACATTGGGTGGTGGTCCGATGTACATCGAGCATTAGCTTCCAGCGCCCGCTGTCACCGGGATCCCAAGCACCGGCTGTCACGCGGCGCTGACATGTCGACCAGTCCAACCAGTAGGAGTCAACGCGAGATAAACCGGCCGCACAGGCACACAAAGAACTTTTTGTCGAGTGTACATAGTTGGTATCGCTGTAACTGGACACCCGATCACATTGGGGTCGTTTGGGGCAGGAGTTTGCTGGAAGTTCGTTCGGACATGGATGCACTGATGGAGAGCTTATGTCCGGTGCATAAAAGGGGCCCAATTTACCCGAATAACATCAGGTGTCTAGTTGAAACATAAGAGTCATTAGGATCACTTTTGGACATTTATTCCTGGTACACCCTGGCGCATCCTTCAGCAGCGTTGAACATCATTGCTGTTTTAAATATTTTGCGCTTCTTAAAGATGCATTGAACCCCTTTTTTTGTGCCACTCCCTTTAACTCAACTACAACAGCTGGTGCTTTAAACTTTATCTTATGCTGACAAATACGGACTGCAATAAAAACGATTAAACGTGATAGGTGGATAAATTGTCTCTCGTTCTTGCAAGTGTGCCACAATTTGTGACCTTCTCACGATGCTTCCTGTGAGTCTCATACGTTGCTGCAAAGTGTGACTGACCGAAACGGCACACCAACCGAAGCGTAAAGTCAATATTCTTCCACACTAGATTACTTTCAGCTGTTTGAACGATTGCGAAACGAGCGAACGAAAGTAAACTTCCCTCACCCTCGATGAAAGCTCCATAAAAATAGAACACCTCACTACAGTGCGGGTTCTTCGCGTCCTGCCCCGCACCACAGCTCGAACAGGATAGCTGTAATATGTTATTTTTAAATCTGGTGACTTTCCCATTGGCTTTGGCTGGTATATTGCTGTGCTGTGCTGTGGTGGTGGTCTTTTGGTCAACTTCAATCCCTGTGCAATCGTTTGACATTGCAAACACACACACACACACACTTACAGAAAAATCTACGAGTGAGGCAATTATTTTCAACGTAATCGTTTTGGTTGCATCCATTTCCTTGCTGGTGAACCTGTTCCAGCGTAGTATAGCAATTGCCAGCATGACATTCCTTTTTTGTGGATATTACCAACCTGCAATAGTTCCCTGAAATGTATGTAGTTGGTGTGAAAGGTGGCTATTATACAGGCTCAAAAATAATGTATTTCTTTAACCGAAGGACAATAATGCTTTCCCAGAGTTTCATACAACTCTGAATTAAACCAAGAAACTGTTTAAAAATCTTTTGGGTATGTTCAAATGTATGTACTGCACAGTGTACTACTCAACTGTGACAACGTTAGTTAATTCGAAACTTCTTGAAGCAGATTTGGATGTAATGGCCTAAAGTCATGCTATTAAAATACATATTAAAATCTATTTCAATATTGCGACAAAACACTGTAAGTCACTTCTTGTCGAACGGCCATAGGCATTCCTTAAATTTGAACTTCCAGAGCAGTGGTCAGCAAACTTTGTGACCAAAAGAGCTAATTTCTACAAACATCTTCGTAGAGTTCAATGTGTAGAGCCAAACAGATACAACAAGAGTATAAATTTGTGAAAGTTCAATGAGGGGGGATATGAATGGCTAAGAGCCGCCATCTTGAAATGAAAGTTCCGGATGCGGATCGTGAGCCGTACTTTACTGATCGCTGATCTAGATATAGGCTAGAACTTCACATATATTTGCATGGCTGAGGTCCAGATCGATACAAGTAGTTGAACATCGAGAAAAGTAGGACGTATATTCATACTACACCCTGTATCAGCCTACGTCTTGTAGATTTCAAATCCTTGAAAATCTTGGAATAGATTAAACTGATAACCTCAACCACAAAAACCGCTAACTGGAATTAAACTTTGAGAGTTTAATATGGAAATAATTTCACAACAATCAATTCCCACAAACCTTTAGCTACAATTACAGCTACCCGATTAAAGTTCCACTCCAGAAGTAAGGTACAAAATGCCCTTACGTAAAAGAAAACGTATAAGGCTATAACAATACAAACCCTAATGACATGTACAGCTAAGCTGTGTTTTTGTTGACGAAAGCTTCTTAAACGAAGGCTGTTAAACCTCAAGAACATTAACTTCCAACTGGAACTACGCTTTGAGAGTCAAATCTGCCAATAATCTCACAACAACCAAATCCCACATACCTTCAACCACAACTAGAGCTGCCCGATTAAAGCTCCATGCCAAAAGCGACCCTCAAACTGCCCTAATTGGCGATTTGATTCATTCCACAAACCGATCAATATTTATACATCCCACGTCCAGAACCTTTTTCCTCTTGCTCCATAAACTCCACCAAGGCCCGGAAATTATTTCACTGTCCAGCGCAAAAAGTTGCCCCACTAACAGCCCCCCCTCCAAATCGGATATTACTTGCCCCTATAAGCGACACCGGATGAAGCCTTTCCTGCTGCCAAGTGCGCACCCGCACACGCCTCCTTTCACCATACGAACGAAGCATAAGATTTTGTGTCGCAAAAGTTTTACGCAAAAACCGCAGGCGATTGAACCTTCGTCAGGCGACTGAGACCACTGAGGCTGAGGTCGCTTATCGGCTATTATCGACAACAGGACGACCCCGTCCCCCCATGTATTACGATGGGTTGATGGGAAAGGGAGGAAAGTTACAGCTACATGGAAAATATACTCAACGCTTCCAGCTCGGGATGAAGTTTTGTGCCAGAAGGCCACCGGGCGGTGGATCAACTTTGCGCAAGTCGGGCCCTTGTCAGCTAATTTTGTCGATGAGAAGGTATTTTTGCTACGTAAGTCAATTATAACGCGTAGGAGTTGGGTTGGGTTCCAAGCCACTTCCGGTCCATGCTGGTGTACAGTACGATGCTCCAGTAAAATCAATTAGGCTTGGCAAATTGAATTTATGTTCGGAAGACTACATGCCTGAGTAGGTTTTGCCTAGTAGGAGGCTCACATCTTAACTTTGTTGTTATAGTAAATATTTATCGTATATTAAAGAATCTCATTCTCGTTCACTTCCAGCACAATAATACCTCTGTTCGTCGTCTATTGTTCAACATATTACAGCGTAATTTTGTACCTTAATACATCACGTGTTTATTACACCGTAAGCTCTCTCCATGGACAACGCGCGATCCGGTCGATGAAAACGAACGTTACGGTGAACAATCGAACCGACGAAGCGTTTTATGAGTTTGCACAGGGTGAAATTTATCGACCCGGTAGCGAACATACACATGCATTAAGATGTGCCTACAGGATGTTTCATCGTAGTCGCTCGCAGTCATTTACACGCACCTAACCGTCGCCTCTACCGCACGCCGCCGGCCGTTTGCCGGCCCTATAAATTATCTCCCAAGCACACAAGAACGATGCGCATCTAGCGGCGGTGTGGTGTGAAAGCATTGTCACGATGAAGACATGTGATGGAAAATAATAGCTGATCTGTCGGTCATAATTCATGTGTCTATGTTGCAGGGAGGAAACTGCAGGTTGGCGTGTGTGTGTGTGTGTTTGTGTGTGGACTTTGTAATCTAGACGCTAGCGATCCCGTACGACGGCAGACGGAAGCCGTCCTGCGAGAACAACACATTAAACAATATTAATGATGACGTCGGGTTTGTATCCATTGGGGCCATCGTTGGGGAAGAGCTGATTGCTGATGAAGGTGTGCTGTTTAAAGATATCGCTGGATCGTTGGAAAGTCTTCACCGAGGATTAAATGGTTCATCGATTGATTGTGCTTGTTGGGTGCGATTTTTCAAGGAGTAGAGCTTGAACTCTAGCTTAACGTTAGTTTTTTGCCCATATTTTATGAAACTATTGTTTCCCGGGGTTAGAGTTTACTTACCGATTACTTGTTTGCTTTGGAGTTTCAATATGTTCCTATAGTTGATGCAAGGTTATGTTTTGGTGCTCTATTAGTTTATGAATTGCAACGTAACGTCTTTATTCTTTCACTTATTATTGAAATGCTCTTTTGAAACCGTTTCAAAATCGACTTAGATCTAAAAATATGAAGATGTAAAATGTATAAAATTCATTTCCAGCTAAAGTTAATAAAATTTAATAAAAATGATTTAATTAAAAAATTACGAAATAGCTTTGCTAATATCTTCTATAGTGAAGTTTTTTTTTACTCTCATGGAGATGTGTTTACCTTATCCTACGTGGTACATTTATTACCATTTTAAACATATTGTTTAGAGCTACTTGCTCTCATAAAAATACCGGTATGTGGTTAAAGACTGGGTACAAAAGCCATATGCTTCTTACCTTCAAACTCCAATAGGCATCAGATTAGATTTCAACCTTAATGTAAAAATGGTTACATTTACAGTTTCGGCCTTCCCTAACAAAGCCCAACAGCGTGCAGACTCACTTTTAAACAAGTTTTACCCTCAAACACCCCGTAGCTTCTCGTCGCCGCTCCTATTCCGTATAGCTTTGCACAGTCTATTTTTGGAACCGAAGTGCAAAATCGGCTTGCACAAAAGTTAGGAAATGAAACACCGAACCAGAGACTCCGGTTCGGTTTTTGCCCCACTTGTTTGCCCAACAGCTGAAGCGGAGAAAAGCTTAAAAGTCAATCCATCTGCTGCCGAGAAACCACTCCCAACGCTGAGGACCAGCTGCTGAAGCGAAAGCAAAGCATTATAGTACGTTGACCACTCCACCCGGGATGGGGGAAGGATGCTGGAAGGCCGGGTATACAATGTCTGAGGCCACAACTAGTTCCAAGGTTTCTGGGGAACACAGAGCAAAGCCAGCGCACCAAAAGCTAGTAGAGCACCGTTTACAAAGAAGAGCGGAAAAAGCGAACATTCGGTTGCTTTTCGTTTCATTTCAACTGGAAGATACTTAAAGCCGGCTCCACCGCCTGTAGGCTGAAAGTTGCTCCTTGTTACGGTTTTGGGATGAGGTCGTATTGAGGTTGGGAGCACACAGATAGACCAACACACACAAACACATACAGCATTTACATACAGACAACTAGCGGGCTCTGCTTTGACCCTTAAACGAGGATGAGTTTGGGCTTCCTGAACTAAACGAGAGTTCGAATTGTTGACTGGTGCAATGGTTAGTTTCCTGGTCGGTTTTTGACGTGGGCAGGGATGAGGCTAGCTTTCTTCTCGGAGTTTGCCTTTTGCCTGGTTTGCAGATTCTTTCGGGGTGAACTTTTTCGATTAAGCCGTTTGTTTGGTTGGGAAGGGTTTTGCTGTCAGTACCAGTACAGTGGGAAGGAGAAAGAGGGGGAGTCGTTCCTAAAGAAAGAACCAAACCGAAACCAGTTACGCAAAGTAGTTCTTTACGAAGAGCAGATGTACTGTGGAAAATAGCATGAGCATCAAGCATTTCGTCGTTTGCAAATTGGAGCTTAAATTCTACAAAATCTTTTTATATTCTTTTTGTTTTCTACATAAAACACCAAAAAATGGATTGAAAAAGCGTAAACTCTTTAAATTGTACAATCAACTTTTCAATTAAACATCCATCAACAGTGTTGCTCGCGTCTTTACACTTCTATGCTTATGCAATCTATTTAATTTCCACTTTAACTCGGAAGAGTACGAATTTTTCTCCTTTTTTAAGGTTCTCTTCACCACAAATTTGCACTCGTGCGAAGGTGCAAAGAAAATTTTAATTAAAATCTTCGTTAACGCAAAAGCAGAACCAAATAGAAACGACATCGAACCAACGAACGCCCAATGCGATGTCGGAAGTGCTCTTTCGCTTTCACTCTTGTCTTTTGCACGAACCTTTTGCATTTACTGCTTTGCATTTGGTTCTATCAGGTAGCTCAGGTATATTCTAGCCAGTGCGATCTTGTGCTGACTTGTGTTTTTTTTTTTGGTGTACCCATGGTATGCTTCTCGGTTTGCTTTTACGTTCCAATCAACCGTTGGAGTGTTTATTGAAATTGAAATGGTTGGGTTGTTCCCCGCTGTGTGTATACATTGGCAATGCGCTTCTTAATAATTTTCTATTCCTGCTATCAAGCAGTGAGGAGCATTTTTCCACTTTTGCTTTTCAAAACCATCGTCTTGAGCTCAATTCAACTTCAATTAGATTTGGAAAAGGCAGATAAAAGTCATTCCGAGAATGCGTTTTAATCAACATCCATTTTTTAATTGAAATCTAAAAAAAGGATCAACCCATTGCCCCGCTTTTATTTCCACAATCTCTTTAATCTACTACGCTATTAACTCCAACGCAACTCAAACGATAAGAACAATTTGCAACCTCAGGCTGCAACCGCTTAAAGGAGACCCCGCTGTCTCACAACCACTTTTTGTCGCAGTCGCTTGCGACGCTAATGACAAATGACTGATAATTATTTACCAGCCAATTTTGCTCCCATGCTCTTCTGGGCCGTTGTGAAGCAAGGCTAATGCATTCATCATTATCACTTCATTTGCTGCTGATGTCGTTGCTGCTGGTGCGGCTGGCGGTGCGAGAACGTTCTGATGGATGCAAAGAGCTTCATTGGGATATGTAATGGCGTATAATTATGGTAATTAAATCATAATATCTGTCTGGCTGGGCGACAGCTCCGCATTTACGAATCGTTTTTCTTCAGTCGTGAATAAAATTGTTCTTCAACTTGAAAAAGAGGTTCTTCTTCTGATAACTTATAGAGATCTATTCATACTGATTACTTACACGATGTTTGTAGTTGCATGGAAGCTTTCATCTGGAGAAAGGCTTTGACATGATGGTGAGAGTCATTTATTTACTGCATAGATGCAGTATTGCTACCCAAGTGGAGCCATATTACAACACGTTGAGTTGGTTTTCATTGCGTTTATTTTCCTGTTTAGAATTGAGCTTAAAATAAACTCATTACAACATTAATCGGTGATTTCTTTTTGCAGAAATTGTGTAAACAGCTACTTCAAACACAATATAACGTCATTTGAACATGTCATTTGAAGCTTTAAAAAGTCAGTAAAATAATGCTGAAATATTACACGCTAAAGAATGATAATCAATGTTGATAACTTTAGTTTAATTATATACAATAAATAGAAACAAAGACATTAATTTAAAAAAAAAACATGTGATATCATCTTCTGAGTATCGTTTATTGAAACAAATCAAATTTATACAATAACATGATTCACAAACTAAGATCTGCATTGTTATTGGAATATTTTAGAGAGGCTTTAGCTCTAATGGAGTTCTTTCGGCCTGCAGAAGTTGGAGATGTTTTTCAAAAATAAATCTCAACTTAAATATTTATTTCACAAACTTTCGGAAATACCCTACTTTGCTCTATCAGAGAAACTGCTCTTTAAATATATAATAATATCCTGGCAAATCGTCTTCCACCCACTGCTCGTGAACTTTCAAACCTTCGCACAACAGCTCGCCTCCTCCTCAAGTAATGAGAAACAAGACAACACACCATAGTAAGCAAACATGTGCAGCACTGCCAGGACATCACTTATTTAAATTATCTTTGCCACAGCCATGTTTGAGAGCGCATGTGTGTGGGTGTTTGTGTGAGTGTGTGTGTGCCTGTCGTGGGCTGTATTCCTTTGCAGCACCACATGTTACCGTCCACTGGCCTGGCAGAGTTAACTCCCGTGTGGGTAGTAGTGTTGGTGTGCGATGTACAGCATGGTTACATGAAGATAATCTATGCAATTTTCACCAGCCATATGTGTGCATGAGGAAAAGAGAAAAAAATGACAAACAAAACCTGCCACCAGCTTATTTAATCTATTACAACCGTTCTTATATTAAATGTTTTCTTATAATTTTGTACCAGCTTCACCATTTTGTTAATGTTTGCTTTTACGTGTTTCTGTTTCAGCATCCATCCCGATGTTGATGATGGACTTTAAGGCATCCAACATCGCCACCATCGACAAGGGTAGCGACCGAACGTTCGCGTCGGCGTTCTTTCACCCACCGGCCTCACCCACCCATGTCGGTTGCTGCGTGCTCAACCGGGCACCGGCCCGACCGCCGTCCGAAATCTACTTCGAGAGCCGTGGCAAGTGCTGCAAGAAGCTGCTCCGATACAACGGCTACCCGAACAAGGTAGGTGTAGGGTTTTGTGTGCACGGGCTTCAAGTTTGTTGTATAATTTAAAGAGGGGGAAAAGCTTCTTAAAATTTGCTTTCATTTGTTTATTAAACTCATACTGTTGAATCTGAGAACCCTAGAGCGCAAAAAAAAACTTCCAGAAGTTTATCAATTAATTAACGCCCAGAAAGTGTATTACTGTGTTAATCTTCTTTTACATCCCTGGTTTTTTTTTTATTTTGTTCTTCCACACTCCCATTTAATTTCATTAACACGATAAAATCTTGCTGTGTCACCCATAGATGGAACCGAGGCTGGTTCCGAAAGCATTCCTAACCTAACACCGGACGATCTAATTCACTTTACCCAACGTATCGTCATTATCACCGGAATCTGGTCCGGATTAACAACCCAGCAGCTAGCAAGAGTCGAAATTTTCCATTTGTCGTCCCGCTTTCCTAAAGCTTCATTAAATCCGTACGAATCATTTAGTGTGTAAAGTTGTTAGGGTAGTTCTTTTAGTTCTTTGTTTCTTTTTCCCTGTATCCCTGTCCCTCTCAATTACCCATCGACCTCTCGCGCGCTAATCCAGGCTAATGCGTCGTATCTGATGTGAATCTTAAACACTCGTCACAGGTTCTGCTGTACCCGGAGGAAGGATGGGCCCGCAGTGCAGCCTCCAGCTACTGGACGATAGCGCCCTGCCGGTGGCGAAGGAATCGCTGCATCGTAGAGGAGGTGGCCGGTTCGCGGAAGTAAGTAGAACAATTGCAACAGTCGAGCACAGTCTGTTAACTTTGTTTACCCACTGACAGGGGGGACGGTTCACATTTCCTCTTGCGTCCACAGTAGTAGTAGTAGTGATGTCAATAAATTATTGAACTGCGCGCACGAAACATGGGTCGGTTCCGTGGCGGTTCTCATGAATATGGAAAGCTAGTCGGGAGTTGTTATGTGTCTGTGTGTGTTTTTTTACTACAGTTTTTGCCACAATTTCCGTTGCACAAAGCGGAAACGGTGTGGGGTTTAACGAAACAGGAAACATTGTACGTGCTGGGTACGCTGGGGTGCACACACAGGTTTCCGGGTTTGCATTCGAACAAGTTGGCAAGATGGCATTGAGTTGCGCCGGTGTGTGCGGTGAGTGGGTGGAGCGTAACGCATTTGCATGCAGCCTGCCTGGGCCTGGGCCCGTCGTCCTGTGTGCAGCACACCATCGCTCAATTTATTCTGTAGTTGAAAATAAGTTGATTCACGGATGGAATGAAACATTGTGATTATTTTTGTTGTGAATGTTATGTGTGTGTGTGTGAGAGAGAGAGAGAGAGAGAGAGAGACAGACAGAGAGGAGCGAGCAACTAGTTGCTATCTGTAATGTGTAACTATGTTTTACGTGCCCTTGGGTTGTGATGCCCGTGCCTGAAGTGCTTGATGTGTTTGTATTTGTTTTGCATTGGAAATCATAATTCGTTCATTTGCTTAGCTTGTTTATGTGATGTTAGAATATTGATTATTTATCCAATTCCGCTGCTTACTTAACGATACGATGGGTCTTGAATTGGTTATCGAGGTAAAGATTATATTTCATTGAATTTTGGTGTTGAAAACTGAAGCCTATCTAGGACTCATTCATTTAAATATTTCAAATTTGAGTCGACACGAGCTTGTCTGCTTTTGATTCGGTTTGTTTTCTTGGAACGGTTCTCAACAGCTTGCTGGAAACAATTTCAGGAATCGGCCTGTACTTGTCCGTTCCTAGGAAAAGATTGAAGGATATTTGATATCATCGAGCAGATGGCTTCTCTTCAGCTCCTCCAACACGAAAAAATACCTTATTAAAGGGTAATGCTGATTGTTAGATGAAAGAATGCAGCCAGCTGCTCGCGTGCTCTCTCTGCAGTAAGCCACTCTTACTGCAGTTGACGAGCCGTGAGCGCCTGAGAGCGATCGGTCGGGGTGGATCGTTCGGCTGCTGCGCGAAGAGCAGAGGACACTTCGCATCGGGGCAGCGCGGCGTACACAACTTAGCAATAAAGCATCCGTTAAGTTTATAACTATATTTATGTTCGTGTGTGTATTGTCCATTGTCGCATATATCACTAACGGACGTAAAACTGATGGAAAAGCTGTATACTTTAAACAACTTGGTAAATAAGTTGAACAAACCATCATTCATCATCAATTATTGGGTGGAAGTATAGTTGCTGATGGTACATTAAAATTATAGTAATGCGTTATCTACCCCTCACTTTCTAAGCACACTGTATCTAAGCACTGTACACTGTGGACACAGTCGCTGTCGTTTTACTAGAAGAGAAGAATTCTTTTGAAGCTTGTACACCTGGATAAGACTCTTTCGCAATTATAAACAATAAGATGTGGGATAAACGTAGTTATTTAATATTAGATGTGGTAGCATTAAAACACTGATTCTTTTTGAATGACGACGACCTTACCTTCTACCAATAGTTCAATCTCATCACAGTATTTTTTGTGAGCCTCGAATTTAACAAACGAGCGTAAATTGAACGAACTTTGAATACAGTTAATCCAGTGGTCAAGCAACGTTTCTTGAAGTTCCTAAAGAGTAAGTCTTCTTGACTCATCAGTTTCGTTATCATATTGTACTTGAGGATCTACACCTACTTTCGGTAATAGCAATAAGATATGAAGTAGATTTGTATCTCAACGGCTCATTTAAATAGTACTATAATTAAAAGAAAAGTGAAACAAACTCAAGATTTGAGCAGTCACTTCCAAGATTATTTGCAGTATAAAAAAGCTGAGCTATCTCTCGCTGCCTCCAATGCTATTCTTTTCACAGACAGCATTCGCCCTTCCACTGCCATAGAAGAACCAGAAAATGAAATAAAATATCAAATACATACAGCAAAACCGACACGCTTGCAGTCACGAGACGGTTTCCGTCCACTCCGAGAGCAAGCTGTGAAGCTATGTTTCCTTCACTTTTGTCACAGTTTTGTCATTCCTTTGATTCGAAGCCCTTTCGTGCAGCACCAGCAAGAGACCCAATCCGGCTCTTGCCCCACAGCAAACACTGCTTGCCTGAAGGTGTGTGTGTGTGTGTGTGTGTGTGTGTGTGTGTGTGTGTGTGTGTGTGTGTGCCCGTGTCCGGTTATGTTGGGCTTCCGTCTGTCGCACTTGTCACAAATTGCCCTCTCAGCAGCGGCTCCGAGGTGCTGGGTGTTTGCACAGCACTCGACGAAGATGCTTTCCGGTATCACGTGCCGGACCGGACGTCCGATTGTACGAGCTTGAATGTGCTCGGACGCGTCTAAGGAAACATATTTCACGGACAAAAACTCGCCTTTTGTCTACAGAGGATTCGTTTTCCCTTTTGCAGAGAGTTGCAGCGTGAGCTGTTGCTTCAGCCATTGCTTAAGGCAGGTGGCTGTGAAGCGAAAGGGCCCTTTTGCATACTGCAGCGGGCAGTGCTTTTTGCGATAAGAATAATAGCTCAATAGTTATTTTATTGTACTATATATCTGAACTTTTTTAAATTGCTAACGGGTCATCCATCTCGGGTCCTTTTGGCTCGAAAGGCTTAACAAAAGACACGTGATTTGTTATTCCAAGCGGTTCGACTTTTTCTTTCACGACCCACCGTCTAATCCAGCACACAATATGGCCAATGTGTCCATATTTTTTCTTCACTATCTCGTTGCTCTAGTTCCGCCCCAAAGATTTACAACCTCCTGACACACACATGCACACACTGCCGCGCGTCTGTTTGCGGAAGATGATTAATATTTTCCTTCAATATTCAATAACGCGCCCCGTGGGCACCAGACTGGCTGGTGCTGGTGGCTCAAGGATCGGCCAGGCTGTCCGCACAAAAACGACACACATACACACACACGACACGCATGGCCATGGGCACAGCGGAAAGGGCTCAACTCGGATAGTCCCCACATAATACGATGCAAAATGACAAATCGTTTCTGATTTCCATATTTTCCTCCCCTACGGCCAGGAGAAAAAAAAGGAAAGCAACCCAACTTCCTTCCCTTTCCGTCCCGGGAAAAGCCATCGATCGCACCGTTCCGGGAAGGGATGCGGATTATCTTTAAGAAAATCTCTCCCGCCCCCAAGGGGCAGTGATTGGGTTTATTTGTCGATCGGGAAATTTGTCTTCCTGTGGTCCTGGGGCTTAACTCTTTTTCTCAATCTCTCGTTTCGTGTTTATATGCAAAAAATAGACCTGTACCGCCGTGTGTAGACAAACTTTCCATCTCCACGAAGGGGAAAGTTAAATTTGTTCACCAACAGACCAGAATTTCAAGCCCAAATGCACGTTTGTTTGCGTAGCTTGTAGCCATTTTGCCGCGCGTGCCGGTTGGTTACGCGAGCGAGCCAGCAAAAGTCGCGCTTTGCCACGCTAAAACTCGTCCCATTATTGCGCGCGAACTTTCACGTTCACTCGGATGGTGGAACCCGCACGGAATGCCAATTTTTCCACCCAGTTAACTTTGCGAAAAAGCTTCCTCTCCGTGGGCCGTAGTTGTTTATGTAATGCGAGATAATTATCCTTTTTGCGGTGTACATTTTTCTGCGTCCTTGAGGCTTTCTGGGTGCGGTGGGGCATAGGAAATGAGGTTTGCTTTTGCACAACAATGCAGAAAAGGGACGCTTGGAATGCATTAAAAGTGTAAACATTTTAAAGGACACTTTGCAAAACCCCAAGCTCAGACAAAGGAATTTGTGCAGTCTCCGGGCCCTAAAACCCTTTCCCTTAATGGATTTGACTTGCTGACCCGCGACTGTTTTTGTTGACTTCCTTTCAACGATGTGGACCCCTTAAAAAAGGACCGAAACTAAGGTCAAATCAAGCAATGCATCCATCGCCTTAAATACAGTCAGAAGTAAATTGTTTGTCCTTTTTTGCTCGACTCAAAAGCAAGCCAGATGCAATAAAACTGGACAAGAAAATGGGACGCTTTCTTCTCGCTAAAGACACGACACGGAAGCGTTGAAGTGCAATAGCTTTGAGTGGTTTCCGTGGTTCGTCCTTCGGCTAAAAACTACTCCAACCCGGTATCGTAAAACGTTCCCTATTTTGGGCCAAACCAAGTGCTTTTCACCGGAGCGTTTGCGACGCTCCGACGACACAACAAGGCTCCTTCGGGTAATTAGTTTCATGGTCGTCGTCGTCTCACGAGTTCCGGCTGGAGCAGGAGAATGCTTCCCGAGGATGGGAGGGTTTTTCGTTGCTTGAATTCTTACTTTTTATCACTCTGCCCGTTTTCTGCCGTAGGCACGTGGGGAAAGTTTTAATTTGCTGTGCCGATTTAATTACGCGCCACCTAATCCTTTCATTGTTTGAAGCCGTAGCGAGACCGGTCTGATTAGGGACGTTCTGTTCATTGTTCGGGCTGTGGCGGAGGCTCTTTGGAGGCTTTCTACGGCAGGCTGACCTCAGACTTTTATTGAGTCATTATTGGCGGTGGGTTTTCGCATTTTGTCGTTTGATGGTGCACGCTGTTAATTTAAATTAAACGTGGTGTGGTTTTGGGGCAGTTTGGTTTGAGCGAAATTGCTCCGTTTTTCGATCGATTGGAAAAAGGAAAATGGAATAGCCGCGTTCAGACACGCCATATTCTGATAGGAAAATATCTGTCAAACACACTTTTTTCACTGAGGTAGGGGATTCTTTTTGCTATCAATTTACATTTGTTGTCAATTTACAATGTTGCTGGATTTGTATTTTTCTTTAATAATGTTTTCGGTCAAGCAAAACAGAAGAGTAATTTAAATTATGGATGCAAGAATTTCACATTATGTTATTATTATTTCTTCTTCAACAAAGATACACAAATTCCAATTAGTTTTTGGGTTCGCCTCACTGTTTATTGACCGTATTTCATATGTTATTCGAACCTGCTCAAGATTTATTGGAATCATCCCATTGGAAATCGATAAAGTCTGAGTAACGTAATCCAAAAAGTCTGAGTAACGCCAAAAAATCGTGCAAAAATAAAGGAAATATTTAAAGAATGCGGAGTTTTTTTTTAACATGGTATAACATGTATAAATTGAGTAAACCATCAAATAAATGTTATGAATTCTCACATTGATTAAAAAGGATACATCCATGTTGTTTATTTTCCGAGCATATGTATATATTTGAAAAAAATATTTTAAATAAGCAGAAAAAATAATATTATTACATGCAAAAGAAAACAGCTGTACTGCCAACCCGAGGCGGATTTTCCTATAAGAGGAAACCGCTTGGAATGAATCTGTGCTTGGATGTTTAAACATTTCACTCTTTATACATTTTTGGAGACAATTAGGGACCCCTTGTCCACCCATCCGTTTAGGGCCTCAAGAGGGATACATCTGCCTCTGCTGCCAACACATTGCTTTGTGCTAAAATATAATACATTTTCAAATGCACGAAAAACAGCTTTACCTGGATACTTGTAGCTTCCAGCAGTGTCTTCAAGCTTCAAAATAAAACATAACACTTACCACATTATCAATCAAATCACTTGTTCAAATTTATAACTTGCAAAAAACGTCAGTTTCCTACATTGCCCCATTAAACCGAGCCCGCGAAGGCAATATGTTACTGCTGTTTCATTAGCTGATTTCAATTTTTCACACTCCGTGTTCTTTCTACACTTCCTATCCACTTCATTGCATCTCGCATCGTTACACCAGATTGATGATTATAGGCTGTCATTTAATTTACTTCCATCCATTCGGCATCGACAGCCGGGTTGACGGCGCAAAACACCTCCCCGCCGCTTTCATTAATCAAACAGAGCCACACTCCGAGCAGCAAACCCGTCGTTGACAACAAACATGCCCCTTCCCAGTACGCCGGCAACGCGCTAATCTCCCTCACAGAACGGCCCCATTACGCTCGTATGAAATAAAATTTACATTTACTTGATTATCTTCCAACGCCAACGCAGCGCACAGACTCAGGCTATTGTCACTTTCTTAACTCTCTCCATTGCAAGATAAAGAGGAAAATCTTTCGCCCTGTCTTTTTTTTTCTAAGCTTTCCATCGCAAACCAAAGCTCGCTCCGTTCGAAAAGCCACCGCCGAGCGTTGACGGTGGTGGTGACAACGGATTTAACCTCAGCACTGATGAACACTGACAACCCGACCGGGTGGAACCACAATTTCCCAGCGCTTGCCGTGTACTTTTCCGGCCTGTGTAAGAAGCTTTCCAGCTGCTTCGTTCGCCCCCGCAGCCCGCTGAAGTTTGTAAAGTGCGAGCAGAAATTAATTACGAAAGTGTCAATTCGTTTAATTAAAACGTCCTGTTTTTCGGGCAGGGCGATGGCGGCCAAGGCTTCGAGATTTAGATGAAGAAATATTTAATTAATTTACCACCCTCCCTGTTCCGGTGCCCTTTTGCGTGTGTGAGTGTTTGTCTACACTTAGTGTTGTAGCAAATCAGTTACAAACCTCCCCCCGTTCATGTGAGACGACGTGTCGATTTACTTTGGCCGGCATTACTTCTTCAGAAGCTTTGTCTTCAGCCATAACGACATTCCTTTAAGCATAGAGAACACTCACACGCACACATACATTTCAATCGTCATTGCTTGATAGCCCAGAAGCAGAAGAAATAATCTTGTAAGCATTGGTCTTGCTTTTTTCCAACTGGATCCAACTAGCAAAAACGAAATAACCCTTTACTGCAGTGTTTCAAATCGCTCGTTCCCACGAGACACACATGACGAATCGCACTAGGGCCGCCTCGACATTCCAAGCAAGCAGCAGTAGGAGGTGTATCATAAAATTCGACATGGTTGTAAAAGCTGAAGACCTCCGGCCGAAACGGGCCGAACCCAAATGCTACCCAGTGCTGGCCCCATAAACAAGACAATAACAATAATTGAAAAGAAACGATCGAAACGAAAGCAAACTGATGGGACGTCACGAGTCGTACGTTTTGCCAGGGGTTTTTTTTGGGGTTAGAATAGGCGTCCCTCCGAACGAGCAAATGGAAGCCTCGCATTTGTGGGTGTATGCGTGTAAGTATTTGTGTGAAAAATTCTATCCACAGTGTCGAGGCCCAAGCCCCCTCAGGCCACCAACCATCAAAGCCACGACCGAAGGAAACACATCGGCTCGCGCCCTCTTCTTCACCGCCGGGCGGATGTAGTGGCGGTGGCCCGTCATCGGCCGTCATCGGCCGCCAGGGAGCTGTGAGATATTTATTTCCTCACTCCTCTCACAACAAGCTTTCTTTTGCCTTCCCGTTTCGTTCGATTGCTCTTTCACTTTCGATGCTGCTGGGTACCCGGGTTTTTTTGGGGGGGGGGGGGGGTTCGATCGTTCGCTTCAATTTGGTTGCCGTTTTGGAGGGAAAAAAGGGCCACACTTTGCACACGGACCAAACGCGTAGTCCATTCGAGCGGCACAAAACCAAAAGCACACGCCGCCTTCCGTGCAAATAAAACGTTATTGGAAGTGGACCAAACAAAGAAAGCAAGCAACACAACCAGCGCTGCCCTTTTTCTTGCAATCGACCAAACGGATGGAAAGCTCCTTTTTCCCTAGTATCTTTCTCTGTCTTTCTCCTGCTCCATTCTTTTTATATTGTGCACGTTGTGGGTGTCCTTTTTTATGCGTGTGTGTGTGTGTCTCCTTGCAGGACGCGCATTTGATCTCGTTTGTATTATTTTTTTCCTCGCTCACACACACATCCCCCTTCGAGCAAACGATGACTTTTATGTGTGTTTTTGCTGTCGGGCGATGAAAATTATACCCCCGGGAGCTGACATGCCTCGTGAGTGTGAGTGTGTGCTTTTTCGTGTCCGTTTTTCCTCCCGCTTGCGAAAACGCCTGAAAGCTCTGCACTCTGATAATGTCAATGCTCAATAGGTCAATTGGCAAGTGGCAAGGTTTCCATTTCCTGAATGTGTATAAAATCGAAAGGTTTTTCAATTCACTCCCCGCTCACTGGACAGCTTTATCGACTCGAGCTTCGCACGGCCATCTGCATTCGCTCTCGCTGTGGTTTGTGTGTACGATTCCTAGAAGGTTCTGATTTCATAATCAAAACATTTCAACACACACACATACACGCACGCGTCTCATCGGAACCATTGCGGGTTGAACTTATTTATGGATGTGCTGGGAAAATGAAGGGATTTATCAAACGGATGAAGTGGATGATGCCCCGAAGAGACTTTCTCTCCAAGCGGATTACTTAAATTTATAGTGATAAGACCTCACCACCTAGCCTCGATTCGGCTAATAGTTCCTCCGAGCTTTCGGTTGTTTATGTTGGATTTCGATCGGCAAGCGTCTGCCCTTTTCCCATCTCATCTCATTCCTCCAATCTCCAATATCCACTGATCGACTGCCGAGCTAATCAATCTCTGGGAATGCTCTCGAAGGATGAATAAAGTTTCGCCAAAAGTTGAAGCATTAATCTTCAACGAACCAAGGGGGAGGGGGGTATATGGGGGTAGGAACTACATGCCTTCTTCACCCACGGGGCTTATCTTAATAATTATTCTCAATCTTCACTTTTGCGCAAAACCGGGCAGAAGTTAATCGAGCACGGCAAAACGGCTTTCGACAGGATTATGTGGTGAGAGCATCTTTATGAGCAAGAATCGAAGCGCGTGTGTGTGTATGTGTTTGTGTGCTTGCGTGAATAAAGTTTTGATACGGATTGGTAAGAAAATTTAAGAGCCACCTTCGTCTTCTATTGGCGAGGGTTTATTCTTCAAGAAAGTAATTACGCTGTCGTAAGACTGTACGTAACCTCAAGTTACCTATTCAAAGGAATAGTGGAAATTGTTTAACAGAATATCGTAAAATTAAGGAAACAAAGCATTAATTATTTTATTCGAATGTGATAAATTATATATCATGAAGTTAGATTTTGTATTTATTCGAATTTTCGTTCTTTAAAAATCTGAGCATTGAGCATTTCAATCTAAATTTTTAAACTTTAATTTCTTGACACTTAATTTACAGGATTATTTTATTTTTAAAAATATTAATGTATTTAAATATCCATTTAAAAATCATTATTTTTCAACATTTCAATTTAGAATATTCCAGAACGTAATAAAAATTTAAATAATGTTTCATAAATCATTAGATAAATTATTTACTTTTTCAATAAATATAATATATATTATAACATGGTCTGGCCATTCAGCTACCCAATTTGTATTTGAGCTAGCCAATTTGAAAGACTATTTGTTAATATTTTTATTTAAATATGTTAAATGTATTTAGGCATCTTTCGCTAGAATTAAAATATAATCCAATCCACCTGAAACTGAAGCAAAGCTCCACCAGCAACATAAAATGTACCCCTTCTGTTTTAATTACCTTCAAGCGGAAGTGATACTGCTCGATAATTTTATTTTCGTTTCGTAGCCTTCTCCAGCTAATATCGCGCTTTTATTCCTAAAAGCCCCGAAAAGCCATTGCCTGCCCCCGTCAACAGCCATTAGATCGAGTGTCCGTTTTAATTTCACTCCCAGCGAAGCAGCCAGTAGCGTTGGCAACACACAGCAGCAACCAGCAGGCCTTCTCTCGACCCTGTTCTACCGCATACACCTTAGCAGGCTTTTCGTCTTCGTCTTCCCATTCAACAAATCCCTCAACGCTGAGTTAAACACACTTGCCAACAGAGGCGAACGATACAGTACGATACGGAGCAGGACGCCACACAATAAGGACGGCACTGTGCCCATTCTTAAGCGTCGGTAGAGCGCGTCTTAAAAAGGAGAGCACACTAAATTTACCAAGTAATTTAATATAGCATCTCATTAGCCACCGGCCCTTTGGAGAGGGTGGGGACCCTGCACTCCAGAAGTGGTAAACCGCCTAATTTAAATCCAGCCAAAACGGGCCCCTCTCGTTGCTCGTTTGCACAACACAACGCAGCGCCAAAAAAGCGCCCCGGCAAAAAGCACCCAAACGCACGACGGAAAAAGTCGCCAACAGAAAAGCTTAACATTTTCGGGGTGAGATTTTCATTCACTTTTCACTTTGCTCCTTTTACTTGAAAAGGGAATTAACAACTGGCACGATCCACTTGCGCCCACAGCTAAGAGTAAACCCTAAGAGTTACCGAGACACAGCGGGCGGGGCGGTTGTGAAATTATGTCATAATTCTGCGCAAAACATTCACAAATTAAACCAAGTCATTTGGAAATCCGCCCGCCACTAGAGTCTTCCTTCCGCACCAGCGGCTGCCCACTCGCTGACTCGCGATGGCAACAGACGCAGCTTATCTCGGTTCTTTTGCTTCCAGAAGACTAATAGGAGGAAGAGGAAAGATTTGGTCACATCTTTCAAGCAGGCGGACGTTCTGATTCGCTCTGGTTGCAGAGACTGTTGTTTGCCCAGTTTTGTGGTTGGTGCCTTAAGGCTGCGTGGGGCGTTGCGCAAGGTGTGACAGCGGGGTGGGTTAGGAAATCAAAACGCAAAACCCACACCCGCGAAAACTTGTCGACTTGTCGCTCATATTAAGCGATGCCGGGTCTGTTCACGATGAGACGAGACGAGTGCTTTTTGCGTGAATTCCAATGAAATGTGGCGCGCTTTGCAGATTCGTCATCATTATGAGATACTCGCGCTTCTGCTTCGCGCGACTTGGTCGCTGCTTGCTGAATTGACTGCCCCAGGACGGGCAATAAAGCAGATTCTCGTTAGGAGTATTCATCGTTTCTGTTGCCTGCGGACACTGCAGGTTGTCAGCGTGGAGTGTGTACTTTTGGTCACTCTACTTTTGATGAGGAGTTTTTTTTTTTCTTTGTTGAATGTTTTAAAGTACCTCTTCTATCAATGTTTGATTTAGGGGGATGTTGAAGAAGTGTAGAATTTATGATAAGCCACTCCAGTTGGGCAAAAGAGACGCAATGTTAACTAATTCCAGTACACTTGATTTAACAAAATATATAAACATACTTTACTTTCAAATTATTTAATGGGAACTGCTTCAGAGCTTTACTTTAATTTCAGCTTCAGAGCATCACAAAGCATCAAGATTAAATTAAGTTCATAATAAAAATGATTGTCTATTGTTTAAAGCTCCATTACTCAAATAAATAACTAATTCCTGCCACTTAGTTTAGAAACTGCCTTTGAGCTGACTGCCCAAATAGCTAAATTTGCTTAAGCAGCCAATTATGGCACGCTAACGATCGCTTGCATTCACCTGTTGCAGTAGTTAAACAGCATCAAAGTTCTAGCTAGACCTTCTAAATTGCGTCTAAGCAGCTTCTGCGATTTATTTTAAAGCGAAGCGTCATCATTGACAAATCAACACGATTTGTTTTGTTTATGTGAATTTATATTTTTATATCCCAAAATTTTCCTGAATTTCCCATGACTTCAAATAATTGTGCAGTAACAATCACAATCACTTAACTAAGTACTCCTTCTCCAAATAACTAATCTAACGTTTGAACAAGCTACGAGGTGAATGATGGCGTCAGTCTTTGGCATCAACTTTGACAAGAGCCACCTTGCACCGATGTCATGCATTAAAAAGCTGTAAATTTCCACCAAGTTCAGCACGCCTTCTTAACAAGCCTTCAAGTTCCATCATGAACCATACACATCAGGCTAACCAGCCGTCATGTTCCATAGAGTACTAAGTGCTTATTGGAAAGTGCCATAGCTCTGCAAAGTAGCTGCTTATCTCTAAATCAGCCACAAAGAACGCTATCGGGACGATATTTACTCAAACAAAACTTCAAATCAGCTATAGAGTTCGTGCTGGCTATTTGGGTGTAAAACATATTTTTATATTCTTGAATAGAACAGCGCTCAAACTTAAAAGTGTAAATAATCTTTTCTATAACTTTACTAATAGCCTTCCTTGTTTTTTTTTTTCGCTTCCACAGACAATCAACACAAGGCCGCATGATCGTCGTGGGCGATGGAGCTCTCCTAATAGTCGGTACCTTCAAACGACGCGTTCCCGATCCCGACTTTAAGGTAAAGACCATAGCTTCATTCTACCCACTCCAACTTCTAGCTCCAGTATCTAACGACAACACAACACCCTAAACCGGCAAACAAACTAAACCCGTGAAACAATGTCTGCAATAATGATGCTTTATTAGTTTAGAGCACTATTATAGCATCCATTTCGTCTACCATTGTTTTTCGTTGCTTTCCCACACCGCCCATGCTTTGTTTGATTTTCCTATCGTGTCGGGTTCGAGGAGGGGGATTAATATTTGCAAAGGTCCCTGTTTTCGTGCTACGATACACTCCGATGTTTCTTCCTTTTTATTTCGTTGTTTGAGAAGCAGTAGCTGAAATTAAATTACTACAACCCGTACGCCGTGGTCCTTTTCTCTCTTTCTCTTTCCCTATCGCTAGCTCTATCTGTCGTCCAACATCAGCCTGGCCGACTATAACATGGGCTACTGTCTCACGGGCACGCTCGAGCGGGGCTGCGAACGGACGAACCAATATCAAACCACCCACTTTGCCGTCATACGGCGCTGTTGGCCGTCGAACGAGCACGACGGTCACCACGGCGGTGCGTTCGGTGTGGGCGGAATCGGTGGACAGGGTGGAGGTGGTGGTGGTGGTGGCGGTGGTGGTAAGAATAACAACAAAACACAACACACCTACATCGATTTCCTCTTCAACCGATGATAACCGTGCAGGCGCGGGCCCGGGGGAGGGATGGGACGGGAAAAATGGCGATTACGTGAGAGCGTTTTTGGTTCAAAGTTTTCGTCCCTCGTTTCGGGGAGGCTAGGGAGGCTATATATACATTTTGTTTCGAGGTAATAACACATCGGCTCGCAAGCGATACAGCCGATGGTGTAAGATGGACGGATGACGTGTGCTTCTAGGTAGCGTTCGATGATAATATAAATTTAGATATGGACGTATGATACAAAGGTTAATGCGATGTAGTCTCCAGCAGGCTTGCAACAGTCAGTGTAATGAGTTGCGACGGTGGTGTTAAACATGAGCTATGCTTTTAAAAAGCAAAAAAACACCTTTTTTACTCAAAACAGTATTACAACAATCAATAAATATAACACGCAACACAAAAGAGATGGAAAACACATACAAGAAGTGGTGAGAAAGATCTGAAAATGTCTAACAGAAATAACAAAACACGTGAAACAAATCAATTACTTGATACTTTTGGCATAACAATTTGAAAGAAAAATCAAACAATCATTCGCAAACTGAAACTTCTACGCAGAAAAAGAGGACAAAAAATGTGGAAAGAAAATACTGACAGAGCAAAATATTTAAAACCTAAACCACACATAACACAAAACCGCAGAAATCAAACGCATAAATCAAACACAAAACGCATGGAATGGAAAACGGTACGATTTTGCAAAATATGCAAAAATATAGCGAAATAAATCAACAAACAATTCGCACAACGCGCCCAAACCGCGACGGTTGGACCCGGCGTACCGTGCGTATCCATCCGGCGAATTTTTATTTATTTTTGAATCGCTTTTGGATTTTGCTTGCGAAGGATATAAATAGTAAAGGTATTTTTGTGTGGCACAACCCCGAAGCCGTGTCGTGCCGAAGCAGCGAGCGAAAACAAACACCGCTCGCTGGAAGATAGAAATCAATCAACTTTAACAATCGAAAAATGTGCGTTCACGCAAGCGTTCGTTGCTGGTCGTTGCCGAATGGGAGTAAATAAGTCGCGCGAACAAAAACAAACGCACACACACACACTACTTGATAGGTCGTACGAGTGTGTGTGTGTGTGTGTGTGCGTTTAGTGTATAATCATTCCTATAAAGCACCGAAGTGAACCGATCGAAGCAGGCGGGAAAGCTGGAGCAGTTTTGATGCTGAATTATGGTAGGAAAACGTATTTTTGTACTGGTCGCTTTTTGTACATAGGAAACTTTGCTTGATAGGCGCAATCGAATGTAAGTGGAACTAAATTTACATACAATATAATATAAAACACACCCAACCAACCAGGCTCGAAACGTAAACCCGAGCGTACAGGTGTACAGGTTAATGCTTTTCTGCACTCTTGCTTTCCTGAGCGGTGAGGGCTGAACACGTGCAAGCCCAGCCCAGTCATACGTAATACCGTTTCCGTATCCCTTACCGTGCGTGTAATCGTTGCAGATTTTTTTTTCATATCATTCTTGTCATATCATATAAATGTCTAAGTAGTTCTTTACAATTCTGTTAAGGTAATGCTTATTCAAGACTTTTTTTTATTTTAAATAACATTCAATGTACACTTCATTCAAATTTCACGAATTTGTGTATGAGCTATTTTTTTATTTATCTCACTATTTAAAGTCATTATGTTTGCTCTAAGCAAATGAGCAGAAAAAGAGGTAAAGCTAAGAAAGCATACAATGTAAAATGAAAAAAAAAACACAAGAAGCTAAACAAACATCAAACAAACAAACAAACAAAAACCATTCGAAATCAAAATGTAACACGATGAACATTAACGTCCTGCCAGTATTTAACGTCCATAACAAATAGTTGTCTAGTTGCACGGACGCGCCCTTGCAAGCGCACCCGGTGTAGAGAATAATGGTGACTGAATGCTAACAAACCTAAAACAAAAATCGGAGGAATTGTAGGTGCAGTAGGTGTCCTAATTCAAGCGCAATGCTTTACTGATCGGAACTTTGGAATTGTGTTTGGTTTTCAGACCGAGTTCGGTTGATATTACAGCATCAAAAACATTAAAGTATTATTTTTTTCTAG
The DNA here is from genome assembly GCF_943734685.1 of Anopheles coluzzii. Lineage (NCBI taxonomy): Eukaryota > Metazoa > Arthropoda > Insecta > Diptera > Culicidae > Anopheles > Anopheles coluzzii. The sequence goes on from NC_064671.1 coordinate 85,834,341, forward strand.
CCTAATGGTGTCATTACTGGTAGTATATTGAATAGTTGAACTTGTGTTCTCTCGATTCTCTTACTTTTAATTAACATTTATACTAAACTCCTCTGCTTCCGCAACATACGTACACACTCCCCCCAAAATGCCTAATCACAATACAATCGCAACCCAGGCCAAGGACTTCAGGGCTGTCAGCATCGGATGCTCCCTTTGGCTGGTTTCTCGTACACGACCCCGTACGAAACCAGAGGCAAGCCAAGCCAAGCACCAAGCCAGGAACTGAATACAATTTTTGCACACCAAAGAGATAGACTACAGCAGACAAACAACTGGAGGCGCTTCATAACTAAATAGCTTAGCTTTTTTGTGTAGAAGAAGTCCAGCATAGTTGTTAGTGAGCGGAAATAGACACGCAGATAGACCCCAGGAAATTAATGAAAACAGGTGAAATAGGCTGTTGAGAGTGTCAAGTTTGCTAGCGTAGAGATACAAAGAGAGGGAGAGAGAGTGAAAAAGAGATAAAAATGCTTCGTTTGCAAAACAGAAAGAGTATAACAATAGAAACATGCATCAGGAACGCATTTTGATTTGAAACGATTATATTTCGCAAACTAACTAATACTCCCTACTACTCATGCTCTAGCCCGCTAAACGGATATGTGTAAATCATCTTAAATACTCAATGCTTTGGCCGCCTAGGGATAAGTGTCATTCTTCTGCGCCCCCTTTGAAAAAGCGAACTACCATTAAGCGTTACTGAAGGAAGTATGTAGCGTCTCGCATCAATCGCTAGAAGAGAGACTATTTTTTCTAAAGGAATTTATATACAAAGCCCCAACGATACAGCAAGATAGGAAGGTGCAGCACCCAACACAGATGGATGGGGGAGAGGATTTTGGGAAAGCGAAAGGGAAAGCTACGGCAGCAAGCGAATTGATTCGGTAGATTCCCACGTGGTTGGCAAATTTCAAATCAAACGATGTCGTCAATAATGATGTATAAGTGTAATTATGTATGTATGGAGGGCTGCAGCTCGGTTTGACTGCGCGGCGCGTTGTTTATGAGTATAACGATTGTAGCACGTGGAAGATGCAAAGATGTATGGCGGGAGAGAATGAAATAAATGTTGTTATAATTTCCATACCGATTGATTTATTTCCTGGGCTGGCTTTGAAATGATGACTTTTGTCTTTCTATGTACATTCTTTGCTTCTGCAGGTTCTGGTGAGTATGATCGCATGCTTACTTCTGAATGTAATTAGATTTAATTTTAAGATAAGTAGATTTTAAATCCTCATGCAAGCCTTCGCTAAATGAAGTATCAGGCGTCTCCATTAAAACGTTTTTAATATATTAAATGAAAACAATAAAACAAACTGGTTTTGGGAAAAATGCAGTCAATAAACAGTGAGTCAACATGTCCATACCAAAGTCTTGTTGTCTTAAGCAACTCTGTAATAACATTCGAACTTTAGTTCTTTTTAGTTCTAGTAACCTACTAGGCGCCTCCTTTTACTTCACATTGATTGTTTGAACCTTACCTTACCTTAGCAAAATAGCATAGTTCCAACGACTTGTTGACATTGGCGTTAGAAATTGGTGAGAGAGAAAATATGACTCCCAAGACAAGACAGAAGTTTTCTTACAAACGAACTGACAGTTCAACCGTACGACTCCGCACAGCATAACCGCGAGGCTACATGAGGTGAAATATACAGCGAAATGAACTATTTGACAGGCGAAATATCTGACAGGTACAGCTAAAGGGTTGGCGGAGACACAACATCCGCTTTCGAAATTCATATAAAAAGAATATCTTCTTAAGCAGAACATTCCATAATTGCAAGAAATTATAAATCGTTGACTCAAAATTGACGAAGTACTCGATATTGAAGTTATTTAATGGATTTGATGACGATTTTGTAAACGTTATTTGTTTACATTGCCTGTCAGCTGCTTGGTATTGATGCTTTATCCGTCAGATATTTCGCCTGTCCAATAGTTCGTTTCGCTGTATATTTCACCTCATGTGGCCAAGCGGTAACACTATGCTCCGTGTTATAACATAACAACTGACAGCTACGAAACGCTTCACAAAACGCTTTAGAAAGGATATAAAACGTTTAATTGACTGTCGGTCATCGCAGTAGGTTGGTAGCTTTTCAACAAGTAATGAGCGACCTATTCACGATATTCAACATGATACCGGCAATAAAGAGTAGTCTTTCAAATGTTTGACAGCTGTCATTTGTTATGTTGCGCTCCGTGTTATGCTGTGAGGAGTCGTGCAGTAAAGTGACTTATTTTTTGACAGCAGCTTAATTATAACCAACGTGTTAAGCATTTAGTTATTTTTCCGCTTCATTTTATAACAGTGGAAATTAAAAGATGTCAGAATCATTCACATTTTATGATAGATAAGGAAAAATGAGGCGTGAACTTGAATTATCAATTTAAAGAAAAGTAAAAAAAGAAGAAAAGATTCCGATCGATTCAAAATTTGGTCTGCCTTTTCTCGATTTTGGTTTGCAACTAACCGCAAATTGCGATGGCGCCCTGTCCCTGTCCAGCTGATCTGCTTTACTATATTTAAACTTTGTTAGTGACCGTTTCTCAACTTTCCTCTAATTCGTCATCATTTCGACAATCCAGTGATCTCATAACTGTATCGAACTGTCCTCTTCTCTTAAACCTATGGCGCCATCTGCTGGGTTTACGGATATCTATTCGAGCTGTCCTTGACAGTTCGTTGTTTTGTAAACATTGCTACTGCTTACTTGGCACAAAGCTGATATCGTGCCAACAGAAGGTCTGTGAGGTCAATATTTTCATTATGGATGCACCAGACTATCTTTGTTAATAATCGAATGTAATGTTGACCTCCTTTATCTAATTTTGGTAGGTTTAGACTTAAACAGGGGTTGTTATACACACCAAAATACGGTAGGTAAGAACAGACACTTCTTAAATGCATCAAACTAGAATATAGAATGAAATTCATGTATTCGATGCACACCTCTCTTAAAATCTTGATAGATTTAAAGCATGATTAATAGTTTCGTTTTCCTCTTAAATAAAAAGCAATAGTTTTGTTTCACGTTTCAAGAACATACCATATCCATAACATATTTTTATTGCAACACTCAATTGTTTTCATTCTAAATGTATTATTGAAAACCAATGTATTACAAATACTGTTCGTACACTTAACTAAAACCTAACTGAAACGTTGCTCATCAACCATAGGCATCACTTTGCACACTATGTAACAAAGTTTAATCAACACACACACATTCGATTACCATGCTTTGACAAATTGAACAGTGCTAATGGTAATTACTCGTTCGCTTCTCGATCAAAAAGCACACCAAACCAACAAAAAATCAAGCCAACGACCAACGACTAATCAGCATTTTCCTTTGTTCTAAGCGTCTGCTTTTCCACCCCCGGTCTGGCTACCAATCATCCCAAACTACCCGCACAAACGATGCTGGTGTTGTGTTCGGTACCACGAATGTCGTTATCGTCACACAGGCACACGAAACGGGCACACAATCAGCAAACGAGCCGACCAAAAATCCTGCTGACTGTTCGATGATGACACATTTGATCGGTTCTGGGCATTGTTTCTATTTGATGAAAACGATGCCGCTACCGTTTGTTGAGGTTAATTAAACGCATTATCCTCCCTCTCCCACAACCGTCCGCTTTCACCACCAACCGTTCCCGCTGGGGAGTGTTATGCTACAGCCAGAGGCTACGGCTAGAGGGTTAATTAAGCCCATTCAGGCATGGCTAACGACTCCGACCGCATCCTTCGAACCGGGCAGAACCTGGGTAGATTCTAGTGACGACAAATGTTCGTTAATTAGATGGAGGTTAAGTATTTGCGAACGGGTCCACGCGTCCAGATGGTGGCCCGCCCGGAATGGGTTCGCAACACAATCGCAACATGATTGGCGTCTGATTAACGAACCACTGGATAACATGTGTTTATGCTTTTAAAAGCATGGTGATGTTTGATGTTGCGACACGGCGTTGATGAATAGGCATCGACCGTACAACGAAAACTATGAATTAGAAATTAGCAATCAGGAAGCTCTCAGGGATGATGTTCCGCTAAGCTGTTAATTGGTTCACATTGAACAAATAATAGCATAGTTTTCAAGAGCTTATTAAAAGAACAAGTTATAACTGCCAGTTTTAGCAACCTGGATACAATTTTTAACCAATATTACTGAAATACAGATATTATTTTCTAAATTATTATGCCTCCAAGAAAATATAATCATCAAAAAAATATGCCATCGCAAAGCTTTACGCTTCATTTAAGCTAAATGATGAAATACCTCACCCTCGTCCTTCCTTCACTCGCTCTTAGACGCTTGGAAAAAAAGGTTTCTCATCTTTATCGCTCTTTCATGGTCGATTAATCTCTGCACCATCGCTTTTCCGCACCCCGCAGCTACGCGCATATAAACAACAAACAAGAAAGAAAGAAAAATCACACCCACTTCGATTCCACTCATCGATTATCGAGCCCAAAACCCTGGGAGGCTAAACGTTGATCAAGGCGACACATCAGCACGACGAAGATAAATGACTTTGACGACGTGTCAAGATTGGACTTGCTTTGGGAGCTTTCTGCTAAAAGGCCTCTTGCAAAAAGGGAAAGTAAGCATTCGGATCAGCTCGAAGAGAAGAAGTTGTCCCGGTAAATGTTGAAAGCAATGTTCATTAATTAGGATTAGCTTATTTTAAACTAATGTAGGCGTTAATGTCTTCTTTCGTTTGGGTAAAAGAGTCAGTGCCAGTTGTTTATGTGTTAATTTAATTAAATCGTAATAAAAGTCACTGTCGGTTTTGAGGTCCTAATTTCATTCAGACTTCCTACACATTACAGTACTTAAGGGTCATCATTATATTTTAAAATTTAACCTTCACGAAACACAGCATCATTTCCAATAAAGAAAGGATTTATCTGATGCCTTCAACCCATCCAACGGCGTTCGGATTATCCAATTTCAATAACGAACCCGCTCAACCGCGACTACGGTGGCCAAAATAAGGCACGACAATCGCTGCCATTCCCCCAAAACAGTTAGCGCACGAGCGTAAAACTTCCAGCCCAATAATCCTTTTCCGAAGGCAACGAACGATGCGGTCCGGCTGCTGTGCAGCCAAGTAAAAGTGGGATTTTACAACGGATAAAGTTAATCCTTTCGCAGCCCTGGGAAGACGCTGGCATGCTAGCCCACCAGGAGAACCCCAACACTGTCCCCAAATCGTCTTATTCATCAGTCTTCCGTGACGCAAAACGTTGTCGTTAAGCTTAAGCTTTTTTTTGGGGGGGAGGGTTGGAGAGAAGTGATCTGTTTGATATTTTTAATATGGCACTGCACAGCAGCGGGGCGCCAGTCGTTCCAAGTGAATTGAGATTAAAAGCACAATTTCGTCTTCCCTTCCTGTACACGGTACCGATTGTCTCCGTTGCTGTAAAACTTACAAAATACAAAGAGCAACACAAAAACACGACTCCAGATTGAAACGTCTTCCCGCTTTGAAGCGACGTTGCTTCAGATCACGCTTCCACTAACGAGCGACAATTTACTCTCGCATTCAATACTGTGGTCAACGATGCTATCGTTACTATTAAGTGCAAGCGCAATATCACGCGCACTGTTTGCGTTTCCGAACGAATTGCTGCTCCCGCTTCATATTAGCCCCGCCAGCGGTGGCGGGCCATGGGATTAATCTTTCCCCTCCCAGAGACAAAGGCGGCCGCGGGAGGTAAAACAACACGATAGTGCACTCGATATCCATCTGCCCTGCGTCTACCCACGGAGTTTAATTACCCTCGCAGAAACAAATAGCAGCAGCAGCAGCAGCAGCAAATCTAGCGCTAACCGTATACCGGCCATTGTGTATCGGCGAGGACGTTGGCGAACCGATGGCTAATGGCTACAACAGCTTATACAACAGCTTATAAAACTGGCACACGATATACTCTGGCTGGCTTGGATGGTTCAGGAGGGAGGCAAACCCCCCAGCCTGAGGGAGCTTGTGCAGTCTTGCAGTAGTCAGCAAGCGTCCAGCGAGTTGGCAAAGGCGAATCTTGTCTTTTGGCATTGGGATCTTTTCCTTTGTCTTTTTTATTTTGCTCTCTTTTTTTCCTTCACTTTTACCTTTCCCGAAGCTAACTGCAAGAAGTCTCATTAAACTTAAATTAAGTTTCTTGCCATCGCATTTACTTCCGCGGAAAGGCACTTTCTTTGCTCCGGTTTATGAGAATCAATGGTGCAATGCAACTTTATTCATTTTGCTACTGTAGTAGTTGGCTTTAGCAGTATTTTTTCATTCATTGAGAAGCGTTAGTTAGTCACTATTTTACCAATAAAATAGTGAAATGATATTTCTGTAATGGAACGGGTTTGAGAGTTTGAATTATTTTAGTTTTGATGTAACTAAATCTACCTTTTATTATGTTTTTATATTCATAGTGATTCTATACAGCAATCAACTTATACTTATAAACTAACTGAAACTACCGAGTGCTGTAACTAACCTGTAATAATCCTTTTTGAACACAACCTTTCGTCAAATACAATCGAATTTTAAGGCAGTTCCTCAACAGAAATATATTTTCATCTTTTTTTCGGTGATAGCAATATGCTCTCTGGAGCGCACCCAAAACTCTAATTTGACTATTGTTAGTCCGATTTCAACTCCAGCAAAATGGAAGCATCTAGTTTCACCCATAGTCAGAGTCATCCGGAGTCGTCTGGAATCATACGGAGTCGTCTGGAGTTGCACGGAGTCGTCCAAAGTCTTCGGGAGTCGTTCGGAGTCAACCGGAGCCTTCCGGTGCGTTCTGTTTGTGACTAGGGATTTCATTTCATTTGTTTCGAACGTCGACTCCGGACGACTCTGGACGACTTCGGACAAGTTTGAACGACTCCTGACGACTCCAGTCGACTCCGACTCCAACTCCGATAGACTCCAATTTCAGGCAAATTTGGGCGACTCCGGACAACTCCGCACGACTTCGGACGACTCCGACTCCAGAAAAATTTGGGTGATTCCAGACGGCTCCAGACGATTCCGAATGACCCCAGATAACGCTGGATGAATCTACTTTCCGGAGCCGGCTCCGAAATTGTCAAAGTTGGCGGATTATTGTCAACTAAACCCATCAGTACACTGTTTTCCAGCTCTGTTTTCAGTGTGAACTTGCAGCATTATTCAAAACTTGCAAGATGGTTTTCAACAGCTGTCATTACTTGTGACTGAACTTAAATTATTCACGCATTCTTATTGGATACTTGAAGCCATTAGAAGATGGTTCTTTTTTATTTGATAACAGTGGATCCTTAGCAGATACATAACAGCTACATAATCCACTTTCACTCCTGATTATGCTTTACTCAAGCCTGGGGAATTCTATTTTACATGCCAATTTCCAAAGCGATGACCCTCGGTCAAGTGCTTGCTTGAATTGTACTCTGTAGTTCTGCCAAATTCAGTCAAAGATCAACTAAAAACTGTTATCAACTATGCGCGTGACCTTCGACCATTAAGAATTCTTTAAACATGTTCATCCCAAAACCATTCCCCCAAATGCATTAGATGTGATCAAAACGTGTGACTTACGCTTTGCGTGCGACACAGATAACTTTCTTCACACACCAACTACAATTAAACTTTATGAGCTTTGTCAAAACGGAGGGCACACGCTTCTTCGAAAGGAACAAAATAAAACCGTCCCGAGCACAATGAATTGGAATACCGTTTTAAAAATACATCACACTCGCACACCGGCCACCACGCAGCCTGGAGCGAGCAGCTTTCGTTCTCGTTCAGGTGAAAGCTGCTCTTCCGGGAAAAAACCCCGTATCCAATTTCAGCAAAAGCCACCCGCCATCCGGCAGTAGCACGTTGGCACAATGGCAAAGCGCAAAAGCATTCACCACTTTATACCTACCCACCGTGCGCACACCGTGTCCCGGAGGCGGTTGCGGAAAAGTTGTAACTCTGCGTCTGCTCCTTCCAGCCCCAATACACACCCGGGAGGACACGTGCACGTGAACCTTTCTAACGAGATTAAATGTAAATCGATAACGGTATCTGATTTATTTTTGAGATCCGTTTTGGCGCTTGCCTTACTTCTCAATACCTTTAGGATAGGGAGGGCGAGAAGGCGTTTGAGTTATGGGTGGAAAAAATGTTTGAAAAAAATGCTACACGCGTTCGCGTCGCAGAGCTGACACCTTGTACAAGGATGTGACAAAGAAATTTGTATTCAAATTAATATTTTCCGCTATGCGTTATCCAGTGACGATGGGACACACAAAACCATCTGCAAATACCCATCACCCCAAAGCCCAACAAAGAACAAATCAACATTCTGCTTTCCGTTTCGTGGAGGTGAAAGAATGGCACGTCGCCTGAGCTGAGCTGTGCTAACGCACACCCCCGCACACACACACATGGAGCAGTACAGCACACAGTACCGCTGCGAGCTACTTTAACGAGCACGAGGCGCTACAAATCTCAAGCGAGTTCATCCATCTTGCATGATTGAAATGACTTACCGAGAAAGGTGAGGTTCTTACCCAGAGCTTATTACCGTTAGCAGCTCGTTACCGGTCGAACAACCTTTTTTTTTGGCAAGACCCGCTCCTTGGGCAACTCATATCCCTCCCTGGTGCAAAACCACCCGGTTGTGTCGATGTTTCGAGCCATCGCTCACAGGCGCACTAGTAACAACAAGCGTAGTTACAACCGTACAGGCTCCACCGCGACCCGGCTAAACCGTTCCACCATCTATCTCGAGGGAAAAGGTGAATAAATTTCTTGAATAATTTTCAACGATATGAAAATTCAATGAAGTTATAAATCACATCTCACGGCGCCAGCCAGCCAGCCAGCAAGAAAGGCCCTTTCCGTTCGGTGCGAGATCGTTTCGCGATTGGAAACGGTTCTGTTTTTTTGGGCCGCGTGAGAATTGGGATACATGTTTCTTCTTCCACCACCACCCCCCCTCCCACCCCCCCACCATGCTCCGTCGGGTTGTGTGGTTCGTTTTCTTTTCATTTCGCTATCGGTTCGCTTAGGATCGGTGTATTCCCGCAGCGAGCGAGCGGGCGAGCATTGTTGAAGTAAAAATTATCTCACGTGCGAACGCGCAAAGCACACCCGGACGCAGCCCGGTGGGAAATTGGCTGCAAAAGGCCAAAAAAGGTTTTCGAAACGATGCTGGAACGATAATGGGCTGATGGTGTGAAGAGGTGGATTTGGGATTTGGGGTGCAAAATTGCGTATGATGTATGCGGCTGGGATGCGCAAGGGAGTATGCTGGATGTATTGTAACGTTGAAATGTAAGAAAGATTCCAACCAAGATTAGTGCTGTGTTTTCTCTCATCGTTGGTTGTTTTTATCTAAACGCGTGTATATCTGTGAAATATCTTTCTCCAAAAATAAATATTTTATTTTAAAGTAGTAAATCCAAGTACATAGCACTTCACAATAGTTTAGAAAACGAGAATGTTTCATACATCTGCATAATATAATATGATGAATGCATCAAAACCTGGGAAAGAAAGAAGTAAGCAACAAGGTTTTATTTTATTTTATTATTAACGTAATACTGTAGGAAGGCATAAACCAGTCAAGCATTACAGTTTTTGTTAATTTAAAAATGCTAAATATTCAAAACGTATACTAATTTACTGGGATCATTAATATTCGTTACATTTCTTATGCCAAAAGATAAATAACTATTGAGCTAAATCTGTAAATAAAATATGCAAAAATGATTGTTGCCACCTACACCACTGGTCTTCAACCTGTATTCCGCGAACCACTTGCAAAATAATTGGTTTTTTATCGAATAGCTTATTACAATACATATATTGCAATTTTTTGCACCAAAATCAAAATTAAATGTTCGACAGGTATCTCTAGAATAAGATTTAAGCATATTTTCGATCAAAAACTTTGAGCTAAGTCTACAAAATCTATGTCCTTGATGGATATGGGCCGCGGCAAAGGTATTTTGAAAGCCAAGTGGTTCGCGATCCTTAAAAGGTTGGAGAACACTGACCAACAGGATCATTTTGGTTGATACCAGTGTTGTGTAAGGGCATAAATTGAAATAGGCAGCACACACCCTTAAAGTTAGGCAATTGATGATAACGCCCAAATTCCGGCAACACGCATTACATCTATTTAGCTCAACCAGAAATCCCATTAACTATAAACTCCATTTGGAAAAGTGAATGACCAAATGAGAATTGTAAGAGGATTTCTGTCCCTCGCTAGAGGAGCAGTAGGTTCCCGATCAGAACACTTCAGAAATCCCAGAAATTCAAAGTAGGATTCTAATGCAATTGTACTTGATGCTCTCTGCAATCTTATGGTAAGCATTGGTCTTATTGAGAAACTCGATTCCCTTAAAGAGTGGCAAGACTTTGGAAAAAATTCTCCGTTAGTAAGGGGTTCGAAACGGGGTGTCAGCCTTTACGGCTGAATATTATTACACAGCATACTTTCTGGTTCTTATTAAACAACTTGAACAAATCACTATATAAAATGGAAGAAGTGCTTGAAAAATATATTAAAAATACATTCTAGATAAACGATACGCTGTAGGTGTGTGATGAATAATCCTCAAAACCCTCTCGAAACTGACTGAAGTGAATAATACCTTCTGCAAAGTATACCACCACGTATACGTTTACGCAAACATTTCTCACGTGTCCCACTCTTCATTGGAAAGCGATCGCTCACACCGGCACCTCAAACAAGCTCGACGCAATAAAGCGAAAGCTTACCCGATAAAGCATATTTACCGAAACGAACTTCACTGATAGATAACGAAACGATCGAATAATTTTCCCAATAGGGCTCCTTCACTAGCTCCTCTCCGAAGACGCATCAACACCTCCACTTGCGCTCCATCCTTCTGTCGGCCGCTAGAATACCGTTTCTTGCGCAACGTCTCTCACCGGAGGGTCTTGAGAGTGTAACAGCAGCAGCAGCAGTCCAGCCCTTCAGGCACCGGTCAGGGCGAGCGGAGTCAATGTAAGCGGAAATAAATAATGCATGAATTGTTTATATGCTGGTATTCCTTTTTCATTTCTCTCTTCTCGGAACGTGCGAGACCCTCTCGGCACTCACTTGGTAATGCGTTTTCCACTCCCCCCCGCCAATGGACACATTCGCAGCACAAAGAAAGAAAAATGTGTGCAAAGAGCGTCCGGGTAAGACGGCAGCATAAAATGAGCTGCCAGTCCATTCACAACGATTGTCTTCGTGCGGCTGCGTTTCGAGAATAAACAACAAGCCATCCTCCCGCTCCCGCACTATCCTTGTGGCTGGCTGGCCACTCGTTGGAAAAATTTCAAAGCACAGGCACAGAAAAGAAAGAAAAAAAAAACAGAAAAAGCTCCTGGAACCCGGTGCGTGGTGGGAAAAATAATATAAACAACAACAAAAAACCCACCAAAACGTTGACAGTTCCATTTGTGGGAATATTTTCACTTCACAAAGTTTGCAGCAAACCGGCATGTAGCCGAGCAAAAGAGGGCTGATAAACAAAACGGAGCGACGGCACAGCCGTGCTGCTTTGTGTGGTTCCCTTGCTCTATGTTTCCTATTCTCTGTTCCCTCCCCCCAAGCTGCTGCAGCTGCTAAAAATATTTTTCCATGTCAAGCGGCGGGGTAAAAAACTGCACTAAAACGGGGGTTTGTGCAGCGTGTTGTGTATGGTTGGTTCGCTAAAATGGTTTAGCTGTGCTAGCAACAACACAAGCGAATAATGGGAGATAGCGAGAGTGGAAGAGTTCCACCAGGAGGCGGAAAAACAAAGCACATTGTTCAATCTACTTTTGCTTTTTGATAAATGTAAATTTTGTTTTGTGCAAGCGGTGCAGTGTAGTGTGTGCACTTGTGGAGTGAAATAGAGTGTGTTGGGTGGAAAAAAACGAATGCCCAGAATCACGCGCTCGGGCAATGTAAATCCACCTCCTCCCTCTCCTCAACTAGCCAGTACGTGGCCAGCATTAATCTGTTTATGTTCACGCGACCGTAAACTTTCATAGGTTATTAATCCTTTTCCACTTTGTGGTGATCGGTCTTTGAGAGCCAGAGAGAGAGAGAGAGAGAGAGAGAGAGAGAGAGAGAGAGAGAGAGAGAAACAAAAACAAGTTTAAAACCCGGTTCCATTATGCTTTCCTCTTTTTTTCTCTCTCTGGGGCTTTTCATTACACTCCAATAAATGGTGGATGACGTCGTTCCCGAAGGGCTTAGCTAAGTGATGTGAAGCGACACCACACAACAACGACAAAAAAACAACAAACTCTCATTAATATTTTAAAGTGCTTCGCAGGCTTTAAAGTGCTTTTTATTGAGCGTTTGTGTGCATTTTGTAGGAAAGTGAATTCAATTGCTGCCTCAATCCTTATCGAGGTAAAATGCATTCCTTGCGCACGACTGTTTGCGCCCTCCCAAAAACCCATACGACAGCCCACCAAATGGACCGAATTTGTCAAGCGGATTGCATATCATCCGGCTGAATGATCCCATTCTTATTCCCCCTCAGTCAAAAGCTTCAATTGCGCTCTAAAAGTCAGCTGTATCAACAACCGGTTGGTTTGTGATTAATATTTAATGAAGTGATGATAAAGCATTCGGTTGTATGGGATTCGGTTCGGTTGACAATTTTCGACGCTATCGATCGATTTACCTTTTTTCGCAGAAGGGAAAATCCCACCAACCACTATCGAGCGAAACCCGCGCAACATTCGATGTTGGGCCGTCGCACTTGAGCGCTAAAGTCGAGCGCTTTGTGTGAATTGGAAAAATGGACAAACAAAATATCCACCGTCCCTTTGTGCGGGAAAAAGTATCCCTTTTTCGATTATCCCTCCTCCATTGCTCACTCCGGTTCCCACTTTTCCGACCCACTCGACTTCGACAATGATTGCTGCACGGAGAACAATTTAATTATCCGTTTAATTGAAAATAAATAATTCATCAATTAACATTTTACATTAAATCGAGTCGGTTTCGGAGGCGGCGGCCGCGGACATTTTAAACGAGGCGGTGTGTGATTGTAATGTGCATCGGGTTATGGTTATGGTTTACCAGCAAAGATGGTTCGCTTGTAAAGCGGCGTGTATCACGTGTTCAGCATTCATATATCATCATGAAATTCCAATTAACTATATTATACTTTAGTCATCAATCATTTCATTGTAACTTGACCCATTTGAATCACTAAAAGCTCCTCTCGCCAACTAACTACTCATACTCGAAAACACTCTCTACACAAAACATATCAAAACACTGACCTTTCACCTGTCAATCACATTCAACACATGTCCCTCCGTTACGACATCGAAAATCGATTTTTCCAGCAATCCTTACAACATCCATTTTTCCTCCTCCAAACAAAACCGCAGACCATCACCAGTTAGAGCTCAGTTGCATCGGATGTGCATAAAAAATGGATCACTTTGCGCAACGGCCAACGGGTGACTGGGCTATGGCTAAGCTTTCCGATCGGATTGTGCGATGACCGTTTTGCGGTTGCGAACAATACAGCAGATGTCACAACACATAAATCTCCGCGCGATTATCGCTGCACAAACATGTACAATGTGCAAAGTAAAAGGAGGACAAGTGAGGCAAATGAATGTGGCGCTAGCTGGAGGGATAGTACCGAGAGTGCATTTCGTTGATTAGGTGTGGTTAGTGCGAAAGGTTATCGGGACTGACCATGAAGCAATTGATGGGATATTCATTTAATAAAATACAAAACCATTGCGTTGGAAAGTTCACTCACGCAATCTTTAGAGTAAAAAAAGTGAAATTTAACCATTAATCAAGCGGTTGTAATGAAGCTCTAAAATTTAGCTCATAAACATTCTGATTGAATACTTTTGCATTAAAAATACAGACATAAATAGCAACCATGTTAACAGTACCTCTGAATTAGTTTTAACTGTTATTTTTGTTAGCTTTATGGATCTGAAATAGTCAAACACAGATTATATTCATAATTTATCCTAAGAAGACCAAATACTCTCCTTACTTACTTACTTAAAACGTTACGTTTATCCACATAATCATTTTTTTCGACTAGGAATCATCGTGTTTGTGAACATATTAAGCAAAATATAACTGACAAAGTATAGTTGTATTACATTTTAAAAGTTTAACCATGCGCAAAAAGCTAATTTATCCTATGGCATCAAAATATTGAATCTAATTTATGAACTACCTAAGATATTTGCAACAAAAACTGAGAGTATATCAACAATTTAAAGCACAACTGTAGTTACGCGAACGTCGTTTATTACTTAATTACCTACTAAACTACTTACTTATGTATCCAACGTTACAACTGCACGCATGGCCGCATGGTCTGCCATCTACACGCTAAAACTTGAGCCTACCTATCTGTTCTTATGCGTCTCTTACATTGTTCTTCCACATACAGTAGGTGTTCGCTAATTAGATGCTTTTAACTGACATGCTTTTTACCTGGATATTCACTAACAGGTAAGAATTCCAGTTAAAAATCACTTTAACGTCAAATACAGAACATCCAGAAACAAATGAAGGATACAAGGTACAGCGAATTTACAGACCATCTTTAGGAGAAGAAGTTTGTTTTTGCAAAATCAGTTTTTTTAATTATCAAACTTGGGTCACTCAGAAACTCAATTATAATGCTACAGCAAATACAGATGAAAACATTATACCAGGATCATCTTCGGTAAGTATGTGGATTCGTTTGACAGCTGAAACCCGTTCCCAGTGACCGAAAACATTCTACGTTACCAGAAATGTAAACAAACCCTAGTTAGTGGATGCTTTCTGTAGTTACTTATTTGCTTAATTACTTACGCGCAATGCTACAAGCACTTTACGGCCTTAGTCTGTTGCAGGATATCCAAAACCGTTCACGACCTCGAGGCTTCATCTGTCAATCCGTTATCCTGGTCTTAATGGCGGACGTCTCTACACAACCTTGCCACCTCAACTTCTGTCCTTGTGGAGGGTCTAAAATGACTTTAAATAGAAGCAAGGGGTTCGTTGCTTCGTACCAGTTCCTCCATTGTCCTTTGGAGCCAAAGATCTTTCCTCACACCTTCCTCTGGCACACTCTCCTTAAGGTTTCATAAGGTCAGATTTACATATATCCCGTGCCTCGGAGGCGTATGTGAATACTGCTACTACAAAGACATGATGTAGCCTCTGCTTCGTCCGTCATGACAGGTGTTCTTTGAGCTAAACTGCTTCCTCAGGCTATATAGAATGACCGACAGCAATGCTGTTGTTCTGAACCGAGATTTGTTCAATGTTAGACGTCTCTAGAAGTTCGACCTTTATGTAGATGTTATACGCCGAAATGCCAAAAATGAAACAAGTATGTTGCCTTAATATTTAAGTAACACTTTTCGTAATTCACATCTTTCGAATCAAACTGGATGCAAACATTGTAACGAAAAGCTTTCATTTTTAAACTATTAATGTAATTTTTAATGTTTTAAAAACAACAGTATCGTTTACGCATTACTAATGCTATCGAAGTATCATTATCATGTTTAAACCATAATTATAGGAATCCAAATACAATGCATCGCCTGTTCAACAACATGATATCGTTGTAATAAATGTAACACTAATAAACTAACAAAACGCTCCCCAGCTTCAACCTAATCCCTTCTCCCAAATGGAACCGAACTAGGCGAAACTAATTTACACGGCCATTCTCGTTTCAGCCACGGGCTAGATTTTCCCGGAGCACACTGTTTAAACTTTATGCTCTTCGCTCGTAGCGTTCGGCCATCGATAGCATAACACACATCCATTGTGCTGTAAAGTGGCCTGCCAGGGATCAGGTTGTTAGTTTGAATAGCATGTTCCCTTGTTGCTACAAGCACTTCATTACGATCGAGTTTTCTAGGACTATACGGAGTCAACTGTTCGCTGCGGTGGGGATTTAACATGCAAAGTTATGCTATTGTTTCTGTTTCTACGATTTACGATAATATGGATTCGTAGTAACCAATTTGTATTTTATTTGCCATTTTACGAACCGATATCTATATACGAAGAAATTAAAGCAAACAAGACCATTAAAATGTTTTATATTTAATCGATTACTCAAATTGTTTCACCTAAACTGAAATCGAAAATGCTGACGCATTTTTTTCACCCACTCAGCGCCATTTACCTTCAAACTAACCAAACAAAGCTAACCAAGCACTTTACCATTTGTTCGAACTGATTGGTTGCCAGTTTTCTACCAGTACAGACAACTGGCTGGTTCACTTCTTTTTTGGCTTTCTCTTACAGCTTCACCCCCCACCCTGCCAAACGATTCCCTGCCCGGTCAACCGTTTTATTGGCATTGGCCAACATCGGGCGTTACGTACGTGAGCATGATGCACACGAGCAGGCGGCCAAGCTCAAGCAAACGAATCACGATCTCGCTCGCACTAAGCTGCCACCACGTAGAGGCGCCACTGGTTGCAGGGAGCGCTCGGTGCAGTGCCTGAGCAACGGGGATTTCCGCTTCCGGCTACACACACCATCGCGTCGACCGGCGATGATGGTGACCGTTTCTAATTTTGGCATAACTTTGTGTCGCGTCGTACGGTTCGGTGAGATTGAAAGCAATCAAACAGTGTCCGATGTGCCTGATCGCACCGGAAATCCATTCGCTCGATTGCCGTGCGTGACCACGCACGGGCAATCGGGCCGGGGCGGGAGCGGGCTCTTATTGGCAAAGGTGTTGCGAGCAAGTAGCTCGTAACGGTTGCCAAGTGTTCGCTGGCTCGAACGATGGTAAATATCGGTCTTATTTCGTGTGGGTTTTTGTTTGAAGAATCAGAAGGATCAGTGACTTCAGTTGAAGGTTTAGCTGTTGTTCTGAGGAGTTTCTGTGATGTTCATGGATGACCTGTTTCGGGGTAGAAAGGATGGTGGGATTTTCTGTACTGGGATTACTAATATTTCTACCAGCATGACTTAAAATTGTGAAAAAGAGCTATTTTTGTTCATTTTTCAAATCAATAACTTTTTTGCACCTTAAGCAAGGCTATCAAATGCTATGAATCGTTTTTTGTATAACAAATAATTTTAACTAATAAGTTGTTAGGTTCCACGAGTTGACGACTGTACCACGAAACCTTTGCCCGGTGATAGAATTGAATCATTCAAACTGAGGCATCAGATTACAACCTGCACCTGTCTAAAGTTTAATAATCAAATTATTGGAGACACAATTTTTATCGTATTAAAAACCAAAATATTGATGAAATTAGTTATCATTTTCCAATTGGAATTATGCAATAAATTGGATCGGTTTAAGGTAACAAGTGTCTTCTGATATTTTTCTGGTTGCTTTTTCAGTTCATTGTTTTTTTCCATTTATTTTTAATTCTCAAAAATTCGAGTTTTAAGATCTTTGAGTTTTTCGTTGTTTTTATGTTTTACACATATTTTATTGCTTTATGGAGGAAATTTTCATAGTCTGTTTTCGTATATTGCATAGCGTTTTGCCTTGTTCTTTGTTATATTTAATTTCCTCATTCCTTTATCATTATTTATCTTTGTTTTTTTTTGCACTTTTATGTTTTTAATAATTTGTACAAATTCTTCTGGCTTGTTTCCTTGACCTCGTATTCTTTTCTGCATTTATAACATTGCAGCATAGTTTTATATTTTCTTATACTTACTAATTGAACTTTCTATTCAATTATATTCCATGACAAACTAAACCATACTACTCTCACAAATCAATACATCACAAGAACATTGTAAAAATCATTCAGTGTAAAACGAACGTAAACAAATGCATCGTAATCATCCAATATGCCAATCGCTTAGCTCAATCAAACTCAAATAGACAAAAACAAAAAATTAATCCAACTATGTGCGATGCAAATGCACTTGTTTATCTACATTACGGTGGCAAAACAGACGCACCGGGGCCGATAATTATTTTATCTCAACTTTATTGCTTCACTTCCAGCTGGCTGAACCAGCAATATACCATGAAAAGAAATAAAAACAAAAGCAATACAGCATGAACACGATAACGGAAACATTGTACACTATGCAGCAAATACGGCGAACGCATGGAGAATGTTCAATGTTTTCCATTTTCATTGGCAAATAATGGCGGCTACTCTGTTCCGGAACATTGTTCGGCACTCCGGCATTGTAGGGTATGCTCATCCCTTTCCAGCCCTGTTTGCCGTTATAGCAAACAAACAAACAAGCGTGCAACATAAATAGCATTCGAAACGATGCTCTAAAATGACAATGTTGTTGTTTTTGCGAGTCCAACTCCGCAGCTTATAGTATTCATTTACTATTTGCCCGTACCATAGGTCGCGTTTTTTGCCCACTGTAAACTAACTTCAAATGTTTGCTCAGTGATCGCTACACTGCATCCACACCTTTTTGCCTTTAGCGGCGCTGTTTCGGCGTATAATTTAGCACACACACACATACACGCGCACACACTCACACACACCCTCTGCTGCCTATAAATTTGCTCTGCGTCAGCGCGAAAGCCTTCCGTGCCCCAATATTTCGGGGTTAGTAAGCACGCAAAGCGATTTTTCCCCTGATTGCTTCCCGATAATCTCATCACGTTTCATATCACAATTTCATCTCCCTTCATTCCCCGGTGCGCCCCAGCACACTCTTCCATCGTGGCCCACCGCCATCATCCCACCATCATCAACATCTTCCAATCTTGTACTGATCTCTTCAATCAATTCCGCCTGTAGAATGGATCGTTTTCTATGCTTTCACCTCGCGCTGCATCGTTTTTTTTCGTTGGCGCTGAAAATAATAGGAAAACGGGCCAAAAAAAAACTTGCGGAAAGGATTATCATCATCGTTAGTGCCCTGGGCCTGGCGGGCGTGTTTCTCGGGTCAAAGAGACGGCACTGGCAAATGGAGGCGATATGAAAAATTGCTTATCCCTACCGCGTGCAGCATGGATTGCGAAATTTGAGGGCGGGAAACTGTAAAGGTAGGTATAAAACATCTGCAATGCAATGCAGCGAAATGGAAGTACGGCAAAATATGCTTGATGGGTAGATAATTGCATTTGATGAAGCGATATTAATCATGTTTGGGGATTCTTTGCTTCCGCACAAAGCATGAGATATTAAATAATATTAAATATGGCATACAATTTTTAAAACACTTATATAAATGTGGAACCCAGTCAAAAGTGTTGCATTATCATCGCACCCTTAAAACCATTTAACACTTCCACTTCACATGTTCGTTCCCTTCTTCACATAAACAATCTGTTACTGTCAACAAAAACCATGAACATGAAAACTGAATCAAATGAAATGAAGTGATAATTTTAATGTTTTTTCTGTACATTCTCCTCCTTTGTTTCCCTTCGAGGCTTAGACAGGCCGGCACAGTGTCACACGGTCAAACTTTGCCCGTGACTATATTCCGCTTCCGCCCGTTCGCTTGAAGTGTGCTGAATTATTCATAAGTGTCCTTTGGGGAGTTGTTGAAGCAGGTGTTGTTTGGCGTTTCTGTTTCACCGAACAGAGAGAGAGAGAGAGCGAGTGAGAGTTTTAGGCTATTTTCAACAATTTAAGCTTGCGATGATTTTTGTTGCGCCTTAAAGTGCACTTAGTTTGTAAAATTAAGCTTCCTTTTTTGGTGTCCGGTGGAGTGAAAAGTCCAGCGCTATAATTTTTCATCCAGTTCTTATCAAATTATCCCATTCCATTCCCGGTGTCACTCAAATGAATAAGAATGGGGCTGATAAAAATGTACAATGTCACGCGGGTAGCAATGAAACCGTCCCATTGAAGCCACTACACAAGACGTCTACAGCGAACGTGCCTACACGAATTTGTTACTGAAGGCCAATTCAACCAAGAAGAATTTGACCTTCCCCCCCGGTGGCCCCACACTCTTCGCAACGACCACACACAATGGTTAAAAATGGTTAACAAAGGTATAATAAAAATGTATTTCACTTTCGCCCCCCAAAAAAAGGGAATGGCTACCAACCGTACAATGCCATTCGGGTTCTGCCATTCGCGACAAAAGCCTTACCAGGCTGGCCCCCGCGCCCGACGTTTATATTACAAAATTTTCTGCAAAGAAATACGCCACACGGAGGAAAGCCTCGTAAAGAAACGGAACGAGACGGCCAATTTTTTTTATTTGATAGATGGTGCTGATAAACGAAAAACGTGAACGCAAATCATTGCCAAAATGGAATCTTACACGAGCTGGCAAACCACTTTACTGAGGCGAATCAGAGACGGGCGATAGCAGGAGCATGCCGTTTGCTTAATAAGAAAGCGTTTTCGGTTTTCCCGCGAATCGTGAGCCACCTGGCGTCTCCATGGGTTTCTTGCGGCGCTCCGGTTGCCAAGCGAAATGCCACACACACACAAATGAAGACAAATTGAGCAAACTTGGTGGATTTCGCAACCAATTATGATGTTTTGCAAATTCAAATGGTGGCGAAAAGCTGCTTTTTGAACGTGGGAATCAGTACTTTGGAACAATACAATTAAGGTGTTGTGCAGCTTGCGTACAAACAACTGTATTTGTTGGAGGACAAGCTTGGGGGATTTTCTTTTCTCAAAAAATCACAGCTCGATTGATAATATTTAACGTTTCAACTAATAAAATTATTTCATTCATTTAGCAGGTAAGTATATAGGATCGTATTAATATTTGAGGAACATTTAATAACGAATATAAGGTAATAACATGCTTGTCTGAAAAAAAAGATCATTTAATGGTTTTCTGCAACGAACATGAAATCATAACATGAAATCACTAACTTAATAGTACCCAAACCTGCTCATGATTATTTATTTCTGATTTGTTTATTTTTATTTATTTTCCAATTTGTCCTATATACTGGGGATAAGACAAAATGTCCTTGCTATTCGTAATAGAGGAACGATCGTCCTTCATTCCGTCATTCCTAGCTAGTATTAACTGTACCACTACCGAGAGAATGTTAAGGCCTTGGATTTTTTCAACTTCAGAGATTCGATCCACAGTTTTCTGACTAATGACTTGATTATAAAAATTCCAAATTCCACTTATAATTCACTAAATAGCCAAATAGACTTGAATTTGACAATGAATGAGGCTAGGACATATTTAAGATATAATCTTCGGGAGCAATAAAGAAAAACAGGTTTTCCGAGTCAATTACCAATGTTAACATCACTTTTCATTACTTCGAGATGTTTTTCAACAGCTGTCAAAGGTTGTATTTTCATCACAATTAAATTTCAGTTCATCCACATGATTTTCAACACGTCTGAAGCTGGATTGAGTTTAACAATTCTTTGTAGTGTGTTGAAAATCATGTATAAGGACCGAAATTTTATTGTGATGTCAATACAATATGTGATAGCTGTCGTAGAACATCTTGCCGGCGGTGAATAGTGATGTGAACTTTCGAATAAACATTGGAAAACCCTTGAAAAAATTCGTTCATTTAGATTTCCTATTTATTTTTCATTTGTGCAGTGAATTGTAGGTCTTTGTTATGAGCTTTAATTTGTCAAAGTTGTGTTAGATTTAGATATTGGAAGCCTTCACGATTCAAGTTAGTTTTTTGTATGGAGTTTGACAGTTGGAGGCTGAAATCATGTGAACACTCCATACAAAACCACACTGCGTGGATTAAATTTAATTTTTAATAATTTGCAGCAAACAGCACTTGCTTGGGTTAACTTCGTACCGTTGCTCAAGCGTTTCGATGCATATTAACAAGCAATGGCTCCGATAGCTATTCCTAATTCCTGTCAAAAGTGAGTAATACATAGTTATTCTAGTGAATTTGCAATGCATCGACTCCAATGTTTGCACCACAGTAAGACTACGAGGAAACCAAATGTTCTGAAATTTGCAATGGCCTATCGAAATCCTTGCGAAGTAAACAGAATACATAAAAAAATCAAGAATCTCTGTTTCCATCTTTTGTATATCGTTATCTATTTATCGCGACGTGACCAAACATTCACAAATGGTTAAAAAGATACAATTACGTAGAATTTACGACATGCAGTAAAGCATACATAAAAAAACTAGTTATAATTAAATTGCTGCTCACGAAACAGTTTAGAAGCCAACATTATGGTTCACTAATGTTGCAGTGGAATGAACGCAAACTCCGTTGTCTCACGTAAGCAACCGTCGGGGCGAGATAATAGTTTCATGAATATTTCCTCAACCTACCCCTTTTAATTGAGATTTTGCACTTCTGTAAGGTATGAAATATAAAGGCAAAAACAAAACAAAAAGTCAACAGCAAGTTGCTTATTTCCTGTCCCACGGTGCCATCTGGTTGGTTGGGCAAACAAACAAAACACCCCTTGGTATAGAAAAGAAACATTCACACAAAGCTCACATTTTTCACACCCCTACAATTATGGTAGCTTTCTTTCGCTCCCGCTGCCCATTCCACTCTGGCACAATGTAGAGTTGGAGGTGTGCAGCGCTAAAATTTAATTAAGACACTTCCTGTTCCATCCCATCCCGCTCGGCCATCGTTTGCTTTATCGGAAATTGCACTCTCCGTCTGGGTGCGTTTTTGTTTTGCCTCTGCCGGCTTGCTGCACTTCAATGACCGGTGGCTCGCAAAACCAAAACGGCAAACACTGGCACTGGCAGAAGGGGGCGAAATGGCGATAACAACAACCGATGGCACAAAAGCATACTTAAGCGCAGCAGCAGCAGCAGCAGCGGTGCAACGGATAATTCAATTATTCGCTCTCAATGTGCACAGTGAGAGCCCCGCGGCTGGTTCGCTGGGAAATTACATGTTTTGATGTTGCAACAAAACAATTTACGATAAATCAATTGCACTGCGGTATTGAGCACAAAGTGTGTGTAAAAAGTACACATATGGTAGTGGGGTTTGTTTGTGCCTGTTTGAACCCTGTCAAAGCAGGATGGAACAAATTATTAAACTGCCAAACTCTGATCTGTCAGCCGGCTTGACAGACGTTTCTATGTATTTCTCCTTCGAAATTCCCGACTTTTTGCTTCGTTACATTCACTGATTACAAATCGCGCGGTACTACATTGATTGATTTGCGACATTTGGCCCGCTTCCGGCTCTTCAGCGAAGCAAACCCTTTTGCTCTGCTTCCTTTGCATTCGCGGGATGCGATTCGCCTTGAGCCATGAAATTATAATCTCATCCCATTCTTCACCGTTTCTCCGTGCGAAAGCTCGAAATTGATCAAAATGGTAGGGCCGTCTGTCACAACTGTTTCGGTTCAACGCATTTCAACCCATTCCAAACCTTCAAAACGGTCTGAAGGCAAGTCTTTTTATCAACAGTTGCTTACTGAAGTGCGTTGCTGTCTCCCCTGAAGCAACGTTTGAAGTTTGCTCCATCTACTGACGAATGCAAAAAGGCACAGACGCATTGACAGTTGTGAGATGCGAGTGACAGCTTCGAGTGGAAACGAGCTGACGAATTCCAATTCAAAACCGATCCTTCTCCTCCCACTGGAAAATCAATCCCATCAAGAAAATCGGGGAAAACGAAACAAGATTCACATAATTTATGCATGGTCATGATTAGGCCCGGACGATGGAGTTTGCACTTGGAGGAATGTTTTTTTTTATCTGTGGAAAGTACGGAAATGCTGCCGTGTCACGGGTATAATAAAACTGTCGATAAACCATTCGGGCACGTTTCAGCCTTTCCGCAGCAGTCGATTTGATTCACTGCGCTGCCGTTAAATTGATTTTCACTGTGGAGTAACTTTTTGCTTCCTGAAAATTGCAAACGTTAGCCAAGCAAATGAGTCGTAAAGCATACTGTGATATCATGTAGCTCCTCTGTACACGTTTCCCAGAAGAAAGCAGTACCACTATCACCACCATATCGCAGCTCGTTCTCCTCATAAACTTTGAACCACAAAGCAGCACAAGCAACATCTTCCTACGAGGAATTGGCATTGTTTCGCCGCTCCTTTTGGCTACCATGGCGCTCAATAGCTTGTTGCGAAGGAATAATTATCCATTCAATTGCTGTTTGGAATGCATGGGTTCCGGTACCGTCGCATGGCTTCAAATTTACGATTATGAAAATATTCCCATGCATACAATTTTCAAGAGGTTGTGCTGCGCAAGCACCACAAGAGCAACTTTTGCGCGTTTCGTACGATCCGACGCGTGCAGCTAAAGGAAGGTGCATGTTCCAGTAGTGCGCTCAAACGGGTTGCCCGTTGTCTCAACGAACGAATGAAACGAACAAAGTCCGTCCGCCACAAAATGAGAAACAAATACAACCGTGCAACAAGACCCACGGGATGCGTGACGGTGGATGTGTTGGCAGTGGCGCAAAGCGTACGTGGTTGAGAGATAATGCTTTTTGAAGGTTTCCATCACTGCACCCGGGAACGTGTTTGCCGGGAACGTGCTGCCGTGTACGGTCGTTGTGCACTATTTTACAACATAATGATAGAATTGTATTAATCCCTCCGGGGAGGGGAGGGAGCGAATGCACCGATGCAGGAAACCGTGAGCCTCACTTCACGATACAAGGTGACAATGGAACGCTTCACCGACCGAGCTGCGCCGAGTGTTTGCGTTGAAACAAATTGGAAATAAATACTCGACGGATGGTGAATGTTGGCGAAGTGATGGCGGTATATCGTTAGCATAGTGAAGCAGTAACGGTGCACCATGATATGAGGTGCCGCCAAATTAACAAGTAGAGTAGAATTAAATGCAGTTCATTTTCGATACCGTGCGCGGAAGACGAAGCGGCGTGGTTAGGGATAAATTGAGCAAATAATTGTTATCCAAGTACATGGGAGATTTCTCTGATCATTTGTCACTGCTTCGTAAAAGCAACCAAGTACTTCTGAATATTACCCATAAATCAATGAGCTTGATAGGCCAAGTCACGTAAATGAAACTATTCATTTGAATGTTTTGTGTGCGCCGTTGCTCGATAAGAATCGTCTAGACATCATAAAACATATCAAAACTGCAAAAAAAACTTCAAATCCTAAGCTTTTACACAAGGTTATCATTAGTAAGCATAATAGCTTTATTGAAAGAGAGTTTTTATCTTGTTTTGAACTACTGATAGCATCTTACAGGGTTTTCCACGATTTATTTTTTGGTTCCCATCAATTTTTGATGAGTTCCCATGTTTTTTTGATACGTTCACACGATTCGTTGGCCGTTTCCCAGAATTTGTGGGTCCAATTGTATTGATATCCAATCGGAAAATACCAATATTTTATGGGAACGAATTTTTGATGGGAACAAAAATCTATGGGATACGATAAAAAAATCGTAGGTACGCGCCAAAAATTCATGAAACCTGACCAATAAATCGTTGGAAACCCTGTGTTTCAAAAAGGAACAAGAAAGAGCTCTTAATTTAGAAAATTCCATTAAATAAATAATAATAACATGAATATATTTAATATTCTTAATTCAAAATCTTCAAATTTTCAATATCCGTGATACGTTGAATGGATTTAATTACCTTAAAATAAGGAATAACTAGTATAACCTCTTCAAAAGTACTCTACTATTTTATTTCTACTATAGAGCACTTGGCCAAGATAACTCAATTTTTTCAATCAGATTACCAACCAAAAAAGTCAATTAACCACTAATTACTGAAATGAAACGATTCCATATTGGCCAATGATGGCTATATGACCATTCTGTTAAGGAATGGCAACTGTCCGACATTCATTGGACCGTATAAATTTCATATTTTTTCATATATTCATGCATGGTTTTATGAGATGTGTTTAGACATTGGCTTAATTTGTTTGCAACTAAAGAAAGTCCTCAACGATGTGCGAAAAATGTTTACTGATACTTCCGGTCTAAGGAACTGTCGAGAATGCCGCAAAGTCAGAAAGTAGATAAAAATCCAACTTTAGGCAGCCGCCACTGTATTGTTTCCAACATTTCATACTTCTTCTTCTTCTTCTTTGGCTCAACAACCGATGTCGGTCAAGGCCTGCCTGTACCCACTTGTGGGCTTGGCTTCCAGTGACTAATTGATTCCCCCCATAGCAGGATAGTCAGTCCTACGTATGGCGGCGCGGTCTATTTGGGGATTGAACCCATGACGAGCATGTTGTTAAGTCGTACGAGTTGACGACTGTACTACGAGACCGGCTAACATTTCATACACAAGAATTAATTTTTCGCACCCGTATTATTCTCATCCTCCTTTACTGAGAGATTGTAAACGGCATCGGAATTTTTAAGGTGTCTATCAAGCTTTTCTTTTTCTGTTCTCAATTCGATTTGAGTCGAGAAAATGAACTCTCAAGTGAACTTTTTCATACAAATCTACTAAAAAATTCATTAACTCGACGGCGAGATGAATTAGTGTCAAAAATAAAATATGCCTGTTACCTTCACAATTTATTCAAGATTATTCAATTATTCAGCCACAACGCTTCAAAGAACAACCAACTTCAACCACCTTTAAAAGGAAGAACCATCTACAGCAAACATTTGCTTCAACTCGATTCAAATCTAATCCCTAGAAAGTACTTTTTACTATTGTAGAACCTAAAACGGGAAGAAAAAATAACACTCTCTCTCCCATTCGGAGACATGAATCAAAAAGTTCGTACCTCACAAACTGTAACGGCCACGGCTTAACTGTGCACATGCACACGAGGAAATGAGTTATGACGCGGGCAGCTAGTGTGCTGATGGTAAATCTTTATTACTTTTCAACTATAGTCCGCACCGTATTACGGCCCTGACACGTCGACGCAGACATTTGCTAAGTACGGTTTAATCCGCTTACACGCGGTGTGAAGAGCTTCCCTTCTTTTCGATTCATTCAGTCGCTCACGCTATTTTACACTGTCCAGATGTCGCATCACATTTCTCGCACTGTTCCGAGCACTCCACGGGAAGCTTTTGATTGAAAGTATTCTTTGAGCTACAAGTTTTAAGGTGAAAAAATGTTTTTTAAAGTAGTGCAAAGTAGAGCAGCCTAGAAAGGCTACTCGCAGCCAATTAGTAGAATTAAACCCAGCACCATCCAGTCGTTTCTGTTCGGCCATTAGTATCGAGCTTTCTAAAGATAGATTTCCAAGGTAGTCCACGCCGTCCATTTGCTGAAAAGCCAACAGGAGGCACAAACTTTTGCATCCGGCATCAAGCATGGCTTCAAACTCCGAAACAAGAAAACCGCCAGCCTGCCGGTTGGAAAATGTCTCAAAGCAAGCAACTTTTCCTCTTAGTCAAATTAAAATGAAAAAGGCAGGGTACGGGTGGAAGCTAGACGCGAACAGCCTGAGGACTTCACTCCACTCCAGCGACTGGCCGGTCCGGGAGGAATTGTTGCTAAACAAATTAATAAGCTCAGTGCCAGTGTCAAAACATCGAAACATCCAATTAAACTAACTTTTGCTCCAACAAACGATAGCTGCCAGTTTCCCAGCATCCTGGCGTACCTGGTGCCTTTGCCTGTTTTGTTTATGGCGTCCCTTGGGTCCTCAAGCCACTGCCATGACACCGCTGTGCTGGGCAGCAGCGCCTGAAGCAGCGATCTTGTTATCGCGTTGGAAAATTGATGGAATTTAGCCGGAACCGAAGGGTAGTAGCAAGCGAGCGGGAGAGCGTCTCAAGCTTTCAGTTTTAACATTGCCATCACGACCAAAATTTTGTAATTGCGACGACGCAGCTTCGTCGCAGCATCTCCACACCACTTGAAAACACCCCAAGGGCAGGAGGGATACCGGGAGCTATCGGTGTAAAAGCTCGTGATGTAATTACGGCGACAAAAGACGGATTGAATATGATTATCGCGTTCGAGCATAAATTAGATTGTTGTCGCGTTTTGGCGTTCGCGCGTTAGCAAAGCAAAGGAAATTAAGCCAGCAAAAAAGGCGGCTGCTGTATCTCATTATCGGAAGCACAAAATGCGGTCGATAATGAAACATTTGACCGGTTGAATGAACGGTTTACTGGCGGATCACTTTGCGAACAGTGGGAGGAAGGGAAAGATCAAAGCTGTGGGTTGGACTATCCAAACAAGGGGGAGAAATGGAAGAAGGCGATCAATATCTGCGTTGTTTTGAATATTCCAAACACTTTACCAATTTATTACTTCACAGTAGCTTGTTTGCACGTAATTTTAAAAGAAAAGGAAATCACTTCAAACGAAACCCAGCTGAAAGCTCGTTCTCGAAACTATCACTTTTCCAACAACTCCCAAACAAAAGTCTCAAGCGTTTTTCCAAGAAAAGATTAATCATCCAACAAAAATAAACAGCACGAAACGCTCAAGAAATGATTTGAAGTTTAGTAATCTATTAAGTTGACTTGATGGTTTTTTGCGGAGGATTACGTCGTGTCTAGCAGAGTGTTTGTGAATGGCTGTTTTCACCGACAGAACAGTGTTAGCTCGTAGGACACAGTGTGTGCTTTTCTTAGCAGCTTCGAAAATAATTGCCGATGGTATCCGCGTGTAAAAAAAGGTTCGTACTTTGTTGTTTTTATTTCTCTTTTACTGGGCAACGCTCTGTTGTTGTTACTAAACTTCTCTCCTGTGCTGATCATGTTAACATTTTGGTGATTGGTGGAGCGCAACAATTACAGTCGGTCTAGACTTAGGACTGTTTGTGACGTATTGACTCATCAAGATAGAAAGTGTTTTGTAACAAATGCGTCCAGAAATGAGGGGCAAGATGTGTAGCCCTGCACATGGCGCTGAGTACGCTCATCTTTCGAAAAGCGCCTAAATGTATGCAATTTGCATTGACTATGAAACAGTTTTAAAGCACGCGATACAGGTGACGCCACAATAAGAATGTTCTAACAGAATGTATAATTTGTAACAAATTACATCTATCAATTGCTTCCAAGATTTTGAGCTGCCTGTAAATAAATATTTATCCATTTTACTTAAGCTATTATCGCACCCCGAAATTGAGTAAAACTATTACCAGTGCCAATTGGAAAAACAATCAAATCTTTGTACACTTCTGTATGTACCGAGCGTTTCTCCACCCTTTCGGGACAAGACATTATTCCTAGCACGTTCGTTGGCGAGCTGTAGTTGATTTAGTTGCACACTGCACGAACCCATGCCTAACCTACTTGCCGAACCGCTTCGCTGTAGAATGTGCTTCCTTAAAATTGCATTACGTATGTATCGGAGCAGCTACGGCGCCGCTAAGATGGACGACGAATACCGAGCCTT
Organism: Anopheles coluzzii; assembly: GCF_943734685.1. Lineage (NCBI taxonomy): Eukaryota > Metazoa > Arthropoda > Insecta > Diptera > Culicidae > Anopheles > Anopheles coluzzii. The sequence continues at coordinate 85,863,593 of NC_064671.1, forward strand.
GTCACTGAATGCGCTTCCCTGGTGCCTAATGGCGATACAATGCACCCTTTGGCTTTACTCTATGTTGAATTACGTTTACATGAAGCTTCTGCGGGAGAGGAATTTCAATTGATTTGAAAATTGTACCATACCATACAAGGTAGGATTTTTAATGGAATGGAAATGATGCTTAAAATTAAACGGAAAAATTCAATTTTTATGCGTAAAACTCACCTTTTTGGGCTTTCAATTTACTTCACAGCATATTTTTTCCTCAAATTAATTTCTAGCCGTCTTCTCTCATCTTGAAAGCGGTAATTAAATCATCCTGCAAGCAGCATCTGTGACGGGAACGATTTGCATTGCTAATTTGCCACACACCCACATATAAGCCTCCTGAAAGAAGCGAACCATGTCACGTGTATTATAATAAAAAAGCAACCATCACACAACCTGCTCGACATCAAGCCGTGCAAAGGCCCCGACAAAAAAAACACAGCTGCACTTTCGACCGCGATTCAAATGACCGATCTTCCCTCCAACTGAACCGAAGCGGAGTGAAAATCGAAAAACTTTCGCTTAATTGCTTACGGTTAGATAGACCTGTGCCTTGTACGACACAAGACACATGCCCTGGTATGCTGAGGCCGGTTGCTGCCAGATGTGAAGCACTTTTCGAATATGGTAAAAGTTTCGGTGGAATTAATTTTTACCCAATCGCTATCATACGGGGCGAAGTTCATGGCATGCACGGGTACGTAACGACATCGAACCCCAAAATGCTAATGATCGACCCCGAAAAGTTTTGCACATTAGACCCTGTTAAGTGAAGCATAAATTAAAGCTACAACAGAGATAGTCTGACTTTCAACTCCCCCCGGCCTGGGATGTGAGGTACATATTGATCCCGGGAGACTGTGCACGAGCACGAGTGGTATATTGAGAAGGATGGGTCTGATATTTCATCTGATAGCTTTATTTGTGGCTTTTGATGTGCCTAGCCCAGGGTAGCTTAGAGATTTGAAGTACACTTTGGGACACGCAAGTGAGTTTTAAATGATGAAAGTTTAAATATCCTCTCAAAAACTGATTTCTGAAACAATTTTAAACCAAAGTTTATGAAAGTATTTTTTGTATCCCCATTTCTACCCTCAACGCATCAGTAACCCATATTTCTGCTTGTCTGAAAAAATCACCCAAAGCCACCCAGTGACACGGCAGCGCACAAATGGTGCACACCATTCACTTCCCATTAGCCTCCTTTAACCGTGCAGCAGGAACTGACAGAATCAAGCCAACCGGTTGACTGCCAACCCTGCGCTCGGTGGCAATCGTGCATCAACACGATGCAAAATTGCACTTTTCCTTCCTGATACGATCGGGTGGCTTGGCGGAGTCTGGGTTGGAAGCAGCACAGACACAAAAACACAAGCAACAAGCTCTTGTACAGTGACACTGTAAGCCTACGCTTCAGCCCATTGTACCTGTACCCCACCGTACGCAAGCTTCGTAAGCTAAAATGGTTGAATAAATAAATGATAAGCAAACAATACCCTCGCGAGAGAGAGAAAGAGCTCGGTATGACAAAGGGTTGGGTGGATTGGAGACGGGTCAACCTGTCCTCTGTGAAATGGCAATTTTCTTTCCTACCTTTCCTCCCAGCGAGCTTTGGTGAAGCTTTACTAAGCTATACGGAGACATTACACCTATTCGCAGTGGTAAACGTTTAGCTTGTACGGTGGATGTGAGCCTGAAAAAAAAGAAGAAAGAAACAGGGTAACTTTAACCTTCCCATGGGTGTGGGATGTTACACAATGGAGCATCGTGTGTCTCGATGCGACGACACATCGCATTTGTTATCAGACAGTTGAACGAGGACATAAATATCACCTTACGGCGTATCTGACTTTCGAATGGCAATGCATTTAAAGCCGTCCTGAAGGCAGGAAGGAATGTTGAGAGCGTTTTACAGCTTTTAATTCAGCTAGAAAGAGGGATTTTTCGTATAATTTAGCAAAAAAAGAACAATAAAAATTTACTATATATCCAGACAGAGTTGATTTGTAAATTTTTCTTGGATCAATCTCATATACATAATCAACTTATAATATAACAAGGTGGATGTACCAATAGTGGTATAATTTATTTTGTTAATTATGTGTTGTAATGAATTTAAAGTGTCAAAGCGGTAATTAAATGAATATTTTAACATATATCAGGTGCAATATGTTTTATCTTCCCAACTACAACAATTTTTTTAATATCGAACAATACAATTATACGAAAAACTAAATTTCTGCCCTTAACTGCTTCGTGTCTCTTTTTCATTCGATTTTTTTTCAAGTTCGCCTACCTGAACTTATGCCTTTGTTTGGTAAACAACTCACAGGATATTTATTGACGTTTCTAATTTCGGTGAAAATAATACGAGCTATCAAAAATATTCAGATTTTTTATAATGTCCTATTTTTACTAATTTTATGACTATTACCACTACAAGAGCAAACCTGTTTTGTGTACCTATAATGGCACTATTGTACAATTCTTCTTCTTCTTTGGCTCAACAACCAATGTCGGTCAAGGCCTGCTTGTACCCACTTGTGGGTTTAGCTTTCAGTGACTAATTGATTCCCTCCCATAGCAGGATAGTCAGTCCTACGTATGGCGGCGCGGTCTATTTGGGGATTGAACCCATGACGGGCATGTTGTTAAGTCGTACGAGTACGACGATTGTACAATTAGAAACTCAAAAATACGAAAATTTGTTAAAAAAAAGTTCGTAAGCCAATAATGTGTAAAAATAGTTATGTTGAAAAGATGAAAATTTCGTAGCTATGTAGTCATTAACAGCGTTAATAATACTATGTGTTTACTTTTGACATCTTAGAGGTTTTGGAAAAAAATGTTTGTTCCAATGATTTTGTTGGTCGCTCTGTAACGGAATGGTACCATTTAACCAAAACGCTTTGTGAAAGAACAGAGAACCAGTTTCACGCTAACATATATAACTTAATTACTTCTAAATGCTAAGGAGTCTGCATCAACTCTTCAATACCGGATCCAGAGCGAAGGTTAAAACGATTCGAGTTTCTGGTTGACGTCCCGGTTTAAGTTTTAGTCCTATTCTCTGCTCAGTAATTTGTGCGCCTTTTACGGACGTAGCACAATGAATCCGGTGTCAATTTTTTATGCATCTGCATATCTTTTAATGATAGACATTCAATACTTCATTGACCTTTTTTTTCCTTGCTATGATTCTGACATTGAGCCTAATACGAAGAACATGTTCCTATTTGGCCCAAAACTAAAACTCTCCATTTTTTTGACATTTATTTCTAATATTGTAGCTTAATCATCTTGTTATTGCATATATGGCAGTTCTCTTAACAGAACTTGTTCATCCTTTGTTTTCCTGCGTATACATTACTCCCACCATTAGATTCTTATTCGAAACGATCCAGCTAGTAAAGTGCTTTGCTATACACACTGTCAGAAAAAGTGCAGGAAGCAAATACAACAGAACGGTTGTAATTAAGCACCGAACCGATAACAACATAAATTTCACAGAACTGACATTTCAAGCCCGTTTTTCCAACCTTCCATATGGTTACGTTTCTTCCCCGTACATGCTACACCAATTGGCTATCGGCATCAGTTTCAAACCATCTAACGTAAAAGAACGAATGTGTACGCTTCAGTAGCTCGTTTTAACTGAAAACAGTAAAAAGTATGGCACTGCTTACCGGGTGAAATCTAAAACCAGATGACCTCATTTGATTGCCTTCCTGCATCTACTGCAAGCACATACAATCCAGCACAGACTACAGACGCATGCATGTTTGCTCATTTGCTCTGGAGCGTTGAAATCGTCCCCGTTTCAACGCTACTTGCTTGGCAGAAGCTCAATCGGGTCGTAACATGGGATCACAGACTTTTACCATGTCGTTCGATTACGGCGAGCATTTCATTTGATCTGGGTTTGTTTTTTTTTCGTCTGGCAGTATCCTAATTTCTATCGTCAGCAGAAAATGCCATGATCAAATCATGATGGTGAACTCTGTGATCTTCTTTTTTCGTGAGTATACGATTACTGTTCGGTGACTTTATTCTTGAGCGTAGTATTTACTTGCCTCCGGGAAATTGTGGGCCCGCGGCAATGTTCTGCTGTAATGATGAAAACTTCATACGATACGATTACGATAGAATTCATACTTTGTGCTATAACTTTTCTGTTACTAGTTTCCCATCGCTCTTAGAGAAACTTAACAAAAACATTCACTATTCGGCGCAAAGCGCATCGTTAACAACAATATTCACATTCAAATCTACTCTTGACCCACATCCCGATAGCGAAACAACATACTTCAACTCTTTACTTTTTCAGACACAAAACCTCATGAAGTACTGCCGCAGCAAGCTCATACCAACCTGCTCAAGTCCTTCGGCATATGGCATTCTTAACCTGGGTGAAAACAGTAGCAGCGCATGAAAAGATTCCCACAAACTACTACTACTCCTAACTGACAGATACCCCTTTCTATGACCATTTCTGGGAGATCCACCGGGAGCTTGGTTTCAACGACAGGTTTAACCTCAAATCTAACCTACGTGACGTATGCTAAAGAGAATGCGGTGTGTAGGAAGCGAGTTGTAGTGAACGCTACGACACTAACGATTATGAAACGAGAAACACATTCCGTACGACAGAGTATTTCTGTGTGTGAGTGTACGAGTGGGTCACAACAGAAGGAAGGACTGTGGGCCATCGCCAAAACGATGGCCTGTCGAGGTGATAAATCTGTCCCCGCTAGAGTGAGAATCCTTTCTAGGGTGGGTTGGGCTCGGCTGGTTGTGCTTGTTGTGTAGGCTGGTCCTTCAAGAGTGCTTTCAGTGTGCGTGTGTGTGAGTATGTATGTCAGTTCCAAATAGTGGTGACAATTACTTAGATAGTGCTGTCGTAAAACGAGTTGGAATGGAACTGAACTGTGGTACCTTGTTTTGCACCATGAAGATGTGAAAAGCAATCCCCTCTTTAATAAGATACTTTAAGCAATTCTCGTGTTTTGCATCTTGATTTCCAGTTCAAGCATCTGCCATAGAAGTGGGGAGAAGTCTAACGCCTAACGTTACTTAATATAGGGTTAACTAATGCAATTTGCAAATAGAGTATCATATTTTTATGCCTCAAAAATATACTTCAACCAAACCATATTTTAAAACCGTACAAATAGGAGACGCTTATCAAAACACAGTACGTGAAACAACAAATTATGCAGCCTACATCGCATATCGGTAAGCCCTGTAAAATGTAATGAACTAGGGCTCTTTCTATAAGTGAGCTATACAGCGAAAAAGGAAGAAATCCACTTAAGCGCAAAGTAATGAACCCCACGCCACGTGGACCCAGTGCGCACCCACACACACACACGCACTGAGCATGACACTGGCAGGGAGAGTGCCTGCAGCTTGAAATATTACCATAATTTATCATAACAAAATTAGACGCATCTTAATGTTTACGTTTGGCTGGGTTCGGTCCGCGCGGTCTACAGTTTCCGCTGCGCTTTGTTTTTCTATCCCCGCACCGCAGCCCCACCACTTTGTGAAGTGTTTGTTTCCTTTTTGTTTCTTTCTTTCTCTCCCTCTTCGCAGCAAAAGTCGTCCTCGACGCAACGACTCCAAGACGCCCGGCGCTGCTTCTGCCTGCCTGCTCTTGATGATGCAATAATTGGATGCCCAGGATAGAGGAGTACACAGCACACCGGAAGCCAATGGGAAGCGATTGAATAATTGAGATAATGCCGCTAAAGCGACCAGGTCAAGCGGAGAAGATGAACTGTTGGGCGGTATGAATTATGTCTGCGCTCATTAATAATTGGACCAATTTGTCCTGGCAGGCATTGTGGGAAGTGCTAGGCGCTGGGTAAACAAAGACGTTATTATTTTTTAAACCAAGACAATGCACGCTCGGGAACGCTGCTGTGCACAAATGTTTGTGTAGGTGAGGGAGACCTGGAGGGAAGAATTGCAAGAGAATCTGGTGAATTTATCATATTCATAAATCGGTTCAGTTTATACACTTTTAAAATTAATTTTCATAATTAGCATTTTTTAAAATGTTTATTTATTGATTTATGATTTTCTTTATGTACTTAAACATTACTTATTGACTCTTATTGGTTAATAAAGGAAGTTTTTGCATGATCAAATGCTGTTATTTTAATTTACTGGTACTTCTATTAATTCTTCCCGGTTTATACATCATTTATCTACTTCTTGTTTAACATTTTTGTATTGTTCATTTAGATGTCATGTATTTTGGTCTAATTACATACAATTTTCTGTGTTTCTGAATACGAATTAACTTATTGTTTTCAAGCTACTATTTTCAATTAGGACTATGTGTTAAATCGTTTTATTTTTTTCAACTGTCAATTAACAATACTTTTAAATGAAAGTACAAAAAAGAATTGAATCAAATTTAAACAAACAAAATACTCATTTTAGGAATTTCACAAATTCGAGAAATTACCTCCAAGCGTAATGTTAGATAGTATAAAATTTAAAAAATGTCATAACATCTGGTTTAAACTCATCCAGATTGCTTCCACATTGCTTCCTAACATAACTTCTCTCATCGATACTTCCTTGGTAAGCAGTCCGATTCGAACACTGAACCACGCAGCACACGCACAGTGCAGGTTCTATAATTTGGCTTAATTCGAAGCTTAGAAGTATCTCTCATTCCCCCCCGGCGTAACACCACTAATGGATATTTATGGACAACAATTTGATTATCCAAATCGCCCGGGGCACACCGAGCCTGGCGGGACAGATATCCCACCCCGGTCACCGTGCCTGGAGGGCTAGCCCTTCGAGCAAGTGGATAGAATTTAATCGGATCAAGTAACATTATCTTTATTGCGTTGTTTATTCTTATCGTTTCCGATCGATTTGCCCGCTCGTTTTCGAGGTGGTTTAGGAATGGAAACATTTCGGACCGTATTAATGCAGCACTGAATTTAGATTAAAATATGGACTGTATAGCTCTGGTGGTAAGCGACCCTAAGCCAGTGAAATTATTTCTCAATCACCACTTTAATCCCTACTTTATGTCACTTTATATGCAACAACCTTGCAAGTGGATGTGTGTGTGTGTGTGAGTGTGTATTGAGGATCACTTTACATCTCATTTACGGTGTACGGTGTACTCTCAGCGTCACCGTTCAATTGTTAATCGATAGCTAATTATCTCCAGACACGAACTACTCATAAAAATCGCTGCAATCGTGTGCATGCAAGAAAGCTAATTTGCATACCATCTTCCTGCTTTGCTCGGTCCGCTCTCGTTAATCACTTAAAAACTTCGTTTAAGTAGCAGTTAAGTGTGCCAAACGAAAGACCAGTAAGAGCAGAGCAGATGGAGGAGAAATGACACAGAGACAGGAGAATCTTAGGAAAAGTGGCACGTGATCAATTAAAGAATGAGCAGTGCTACGTGTCGCTTTAAAATTGAGGATAGTTTAAGTGGAGAGTTTCTTATGCCAAGCGGAAAGGATATGATAGGGCTCTTATTTCACAGCCATAAAGCTAAAACGCTAGACGTAGTCAAGCGAACGTGACCATTACGGGGGAGCGTCTGCTGCGATGTTCGGGGAATAACTGCCCTAAAGGAGTGTTACACCTTTACTGGAATCACGATCGAGCGATTCTGGTTTGTTCCAAGAAGTCACGTGTTTAAGCTAGTCTGCAAAGTTCTTCAATTTGATAGATAAGAATGAAACGGCAAAAAATGCTTATTTACAGCCTTCTTATAACAAAAAGTACTCCATGGTCCTTTGAAACCAAAACATTAAATGCATACCCTAAGAGAACTTCTTCAAAACTCAGTGACTTTCTCAACCCTTGATCCACTAACCGACTGTTTATCAACACCCCCATCTTGCGCCATTGTCACACGTAAGTGTCACTCAAGTTGATTGATTTTCACACTCTAACTCTTTCTCATCCCTGCCAGCTTTGGAACGTCGGATGCCAAAGGAAAAACCTTAAACTTTTATTTCATTCCCAAGTTCACCCGCTCGTCGTCGTCCATCCGTTCTGATTTGTATCACACAACAAGGTTGAATTTCGCTTGACAATTACTTACATACTGACTGTGACTTCTTCTCTTTTTCCCCCGTTCTTTTTGCTGTTACTACGAACACATAAATAAAGCACAACAGTACCGTGTGCCAACTTTATCGCAAGCGCATGTCACCAAACTTCATCCGAGCTACATTTTATCTGCCGCTGCGCCTCACTTTGCTGCAAAAGGTAACAACAGCAGCACGGTGCGGGAGGGATTTACGGAAAACTTTATGCTGTAATTTGTTGCCCGTGTGTGTGTGTGTGTGTGTGATTTGGAACAGCTGTATGCCATCTGTGTTGGAACGCACGGACACGGACGGGTGTGCCCGAAAGAACTACTGCGCCACAGTGCAGCGCCCTTCACACGCTAACCCTTTTTGCGAGGGAGGAAAAGGAGGAAAACTTTCCACACTCGGGCAATCCTGCATCAAACGGAATTGTGGAACAGGGTTTTATATACCCCCTTCCCTTGTACAGTGCGTCAAACATGTCACTGGGATGCTGGTGGAACGAACGATCGTGATGAATAATGTTCTTATCGGAGCAAATTTCTCGCCTGAAACTGGAAAGTTTTTAGGATCCGCTTTTTAACTGCTTCAGCGGTTTTACGAACGATGTTAGTTGTAAGGCTGAAAGGATGCTTACATTTAGCAGTTCAGAAAACAATTCAGATACGTTAATGAATTTAATGAATTATTATTGTACTTCATATAAAGCTTATTATTGTAAAATCGGGCAAATTTGCCCTCTGGCATGACCATAGTGTCAAATTATACAAACGAATTATGACCGTAATCATGTCAACTGTGCGAACGTATGAAGTGTCACAATAAAGAATCATTCTGCTTTGGATCGTTGCTTTGGCACAACATCTTCAGCGTTTCACCTTAACTCTTCAGCCTTTAGTTCTTCCGCCTGCAGTTCTTCAGTCTTCAGTTCTTCAGTCTTCGGTCTTCTGCCTTCTGTCAATTAATTGTTGTAAAATCAGTGCTCATTACAATATTATAAATAATAGAACACATAAATACTTCGAATATAAATAAATATGAAACATGAATTTAGCTACCCAGAATTTTGCAATCAAGAATTTTGCAACCAAGAATTTTGCGATCAAAAATCCTTTTAGGCCTCTTTTATTCCTTACTATGCCCGATTCATAACTAACAAGGCGCGTATAGAAATGACAGTGTCCAATTGAGGGTTTACGTCACTCGAATGAATACTTATGGCGACTTATATTACAATATTAATAATACCCTCGATATGTTTCACACTATACTTTAAACTAGGACTATTAGTTGCACAAGCAGTCCTTTTCGGTGACATCTGTGTGAAAAACAAATAGTAAACAAACAAAAAGATCAACCCAAACCGAGGAGCCTGGAAGGTGTGCTGGATTAAAAAACAAGCAAACCGAAATTAATCCACCTTAAATCCTTCCAACAACCAACACCATTCAACATCCGATAAACGTATGGCCTGGGCAAATCTCGTGACGCGCAAAATAACAACCTTAAAAGCCAAAAAACCCTTCCCAATTAGCATTTAGAGGTTCGCGTTTTAAACCGCTCCAGGGGCTGTACAATGGCCCATCCTACAGACGGTTGCTAAACGACTTGTACGACTGGTACATGAAAAATAGGAAAACAACATAAAGGAAGAGAGGAAGAAGAAGAAAAAGCAAGGTATGAACTTGGGTCAAAAGAAATCGGGTCGGTAACAACCGTTCTCTAAATTAACAGTTTGCCAAGCACTTTGGCCTGCCGGAATGGAGCCATGCCATGGCTTGAGGGATGGAGTTGTCAAACGTGGACTTAAGGGAGGGTTTTAACACGGAAGGCGGCCCTTTTCAGCGGACAAAAGAGAAGGTACATGGGATGTACCGTCTGCGTGTGTGTTGTGTTTTGTGATGTGGCAGCGGATTAGCTGAATGTCGAATGTCGTCATTGTCGTACTCGTCGTCCAGGTACTGCAATGCTTAAGGGTTTGCAGTTCGTTGTTCTATTTTTTTGCGGGAAAGGTTCATGTTATAGTAAGACTTCAATGAGTTTCTGCTTTGTTTCATGTGGATGTACTTAAGCAGTCTTTAAAGGATTTAAGCTTCATTTCAATCTCTCTATTGAATGCTCTAATTCACATTAAACTTCGCTGCAAACTGCACTGTGTAAATATCATCCCACTGTCCTTGCTTCACCCTTTAAGCATCGCCATTTCTCCAACATTCAATTTCACTCTTCAAACATGACCCACAAACCAAACCACAGTTGGGTAAATCATCGCTATTTGCACCTAGTATACCCGCTTTTCATTCTTTCTCGCAGGCAGCACGTGCTGCAGCCCAATTTCCCAAATTCCCAGCGCGCTATAGCGCATATGCCAAAAACCGCAAAACTGCAGTGCCGGAGAGTGGGCTTGCTCCAACCCAACCCAAAGCCGGCGCATCGGCATACATGTATGCCCTTGTGTTCGGCCAGCTGCCAACCGATTGTGCCGGCTTGATGGAGGATGCAATCGTTAGCCCTAACAAGTGTAATCCATGTTTTATGATTGTCCTTCGATCGGTGGTAACAGTTGGTGTGGTTCGGGTTATATTTTTCGCTGTAAAATGAACGCTAAAACGTGTCGATTTGGAGAGCGAACCTTTGAGCGGATTTATACATTACAAGTTGGTACAGCTGGTTGTCTCTAATCTCACCTGTAGATCCGTGTGGCTTTTTTGGGGGCAGCGGGGAATGACATGAATGACATATTCCCCGATCGATCGGTGTAGATTACTGCTGGTTGGATTAGCTGTCCTCAGGGACGTTGTATTTATTGCACTCGTGAGCACTGAAGCAATCATTAAGCAAACGACCTCGGTTAATACCATGTCTCTTCAGGTGGAATTTGAAAATATACTTTAAACTATGTATCATGTTTTTTTTAAATCAATAACACGCAATTTGTTCATTGATAAGAGGCCGACCGCCAATCCGGAAGCCACCTAAATCCCCCAAACAATGACGTGGTGCTTTATTACAAGCCAAACTGGAATGTTTGCATCATGAAGGTCTCAATAACGAGGTCTTAATACCGACAGCTAATCTAATCTGTGTATGCTTCATTTCCTAACTTCCAGTGTGTGAAACAGTTTTATTGCATACCATGGATAAGATATTGCTAGTAAAATGCTGAACCCGACTCGGGAACGGTTTATAAATACCCTGCTGCAGGACCAATGTAACTTCATAATCAGACAAACGGGAGAGAAATCGCTTACACACGTATTTCGCAGTGCAATCAATCCCTCCACAACCACAACGATGAAAGCCGTCCCAGTGCTGTTGCTGCTGCTCGTTGCTGCCGTCTGCTCGCTTGCCGACGAACAAGCTGCCGCACCGAAAAGCGTCACCATCCCGAAGGCCCCCCTAACGGTCGACTTTGCTGCGCTCGCGAAGGACAGTGCCCTCACCAAGGAGCGGCTGGAACAGTTCCGCCAGGCGGTGGAAGCGTTCAAGAGCAAGATCGATGCGACGCGCATGAACACGGCCCACCGGGAAGCGATCAAGAAGGAAGCCCTGACCCGGCTGGCGGAGCGTATCGCAAAGCTGAAGCAACAGGTGCCGAAAAAGCCGGTCGCATAAGGCTGCCGGGGCTGTAGTTTTAGTCGAATAAAAACAGTATTCTTAAAGTGATAACAGCGTGGTGTTTTGTTACTTTGTGTGCGACGTTATCGGGTGTGTGTTTGTGTGTGTGCAGTGTATAACAGTTGGTAAAGCGTTTGGGGAGAGTTTGTTCAGCTAGTTTTGAGTGTTACAATACTGGTCGTTCCCGTTCTATCGGACGCTTATCAAGCATACTAAAACATTGGTTGGTTTGGCATAATTTTCCAGACGCAAAAATGGACTTTTTTGTACCGCAAAGCCTTATTTAAGGTAATGCAAAACCATTTCACTCTGTCATTCAAAATAAGAGCTAATCGAAATTGGGTTCAGAAGTTCAACTACTTCCAAATATGCATTAGTTAGACTTGATAAAACAGGTCTCTAGACCTTATATCTATGTTTTACCTCCTGAACTTCTGATAAAACTAACAATGATTTGGACACTCCAAAGCTTAAAAATATCTAAGTCCTAACATTTTAGGACCCTTAAAGTCAAAATCAGCTTCCAAAAAGTTAACAAAACAGTGCTAGTTAAAATTGATGTTGATAATCATCTTTGACGACTTGGACAGACAATGTCTACGATCAAACGGTCAGTTAACTGTTAAGAGGATATCCGTCGGATGACGAATTACATTTTTAACATTAACCACCGACCTGTCCAGCATGTCATGGTATATTCGATTATCTTGAAACAAATTTCATCACTCTAATCCACGTTGTTTGCGTTTCGACAATGCCCTTGCCCCAATGCCTACCCTTATCGAAGCCGCTATCATAGACATATTGCTTATCAGCAGCACCGACAAACAGCGGTGTCTGGGTAGAGCCACTCATCAATCATCATTCACCACCGATCGAAGTCGCGGCTTGTCGTAAAACCCCCCAAAAGCGACATAATTGGAAGCGAATGTCTTGCTAATTCCGACCCAACCGAGCCTAGATGCGTCCGTGCACATATGCTACCAAGCAAGCCCATCAAGCGTACTGAAGCGAAAGGATAATTTTGCACGTTCTCAACCTTTACCATTTGCAGCCCATTGCCGCCATGCCCCGTGGATTGTTGACATGCAGGGGGGGGGGGGGATCTTCCGCTTCACCAGCACTCTGCTTACGCCGTGTATGCTTAAGCCTAATTAGTTGTGCAACGTTATCATTATGGATAACGAATGCAAAACTGTCACCGACGTCAACTTAACCCTCAGTGCCTCCGTGTGCCGACGTAATGTCCCTCTTATTCGCCTCGAGTGCAGCACTCCAAGCAAAAGCCCATTTCCCATCCGTAAGCGTACGGCTTTCCGCTTTCACCAGCTTTCCACCGGTTCCATAATCTTTCGGCTCGGATAGGAGCGGATAGGACAGCTGGCAGAGCACGAGCTGTCAGTTCATTAAGTGTCCTACATTTCAGCAGCGACTACAAAAACAGAGCCGACTCGGCTCGGTAGTGGGCTTCTGTCTGCTACTTCTGCTGCCTCTGCAATCAAGCCTCCCTGATTGGAGTGATTATACAAATTATCCAATTGAAATGATACACCCCTGCCCGCCTGCCTGCATGCCCACGCGAACCGGAGGGGGGTTTTCAAGGGCTTCCATTGCCGACGGCAGCAACCAAAAGGCCTGGCAATGGCAGAAGTGAAATGTTGTTGAATGTAATGCGACATGATGTGAATAACTGATAAACTGCTGTCACTGCCGACACTACACTGCTCCTCGTTCGGCGCGTCTAGCAGGCTGGTGCGCTACGAGCGCGCCAGCACGTGCGCATGTTCCTGGTGCGGAAGTTGGTCGGGGGTGGTTTGGGGGCGACCTGTGAGAGAGGGTTCTGCAACGAGGCGAAAGCTTTTTGAGCACATCAATGCCATTAGTACATTGTGCAACGTTTCAATCGGCTGTAGAATTAGAGGCTTAATTTGGTTGGCAAGGAAATAATACGCCAATGACATTAAGCTGACGTTTGGTGCCATGTTTCGTTTGACGGTCCCGCTGTACACGTGTTTTGTGTTTGAAATAGATGAACAAAGAGGGGTAAAAGGTAATTCAATAGGAAAATATACCTATTCCGCTCTAAAATTAGGTTGTTTGACTAAATAACTCAACGAAATTCCCCCTTTCAAACACACACAGTCCCTTTAGTCATTGATGCCTTCAAACAACTCTCCAGGGTAACATATGCCACACCGTTCCGCTCGCATCATTAGCACCCAATAAACGCTAGAAGTGTACCATTTGTACCACACACATCCCAAACCATTCCGCCATCGAACGAACCAGTCTCACACAAACAAACCGGACGCGAGGAAAAATTACACCACCCCAAAATAACGGGCAACATCAAATTATGCAAACAACATCAGCAAAGAATTACGAGATACCATTATCGCTTGGGCTGAGGCGTGCAAATAATAACACTACGGCACTCTGGCCAAAGCGGGAGTCCTTCCCTTCTCCCTCACACATGTACACATACACACACATTTGTGCCCCATGTGCCGCATGGGAATCGGAACGTCGGGCCCCGTAGTGGAAAATGGCGAACGTAAGTGGATATCGTTTATTGGAAGGCTACTCAAACGTTCGGCGTTCCCCGGGAAAGACGTCGAACCCGTCTACCGACTCGAGTGCTGTGCGGGCTGATGAATGGTAGGAAATAAAAGCCACAGCTCGACCCGCTGCACCATGCCCAACATGGGTAAATGGGGCCACAAAACGGAAACGAAACCATCCGGCATACGGCAATCAATGAGAAGTGGGACTTCGATCGGGAAAGTATGTTTAAACGCGTGCCAGTAAGTGTGTGTGTGTGTGTGTGTGTAGCGGGATGAAGAACTGTGCAGAAACTACTCACCATTAGCCGAGACTACTTTTAGGCGCCTTTGGCACGTCAGAAGCGTCTTAGCAAAGCGATATAATTTGCTGTCATTTTGGGGCGGGAATACCAGAAAAAAGCGAATGCTTCTGAAGGCTCGATGGGTTTTGGTCCATTCACGTTACGTGCGTAGTCTGTTGTAGCGCACAAAGTGTTTTTACACCAGATGCTTGACAAGAGAGCACATTTTGTAGCAAAAAATATGTGCAATGATGTCAATTCTAGACAAGTCTTATTCTACCCATATCATTTTCAACCTTAAATCTACCTGATACACTTCAAGAAGCGTAGTCTTCAGGAACATTTCACTAAAATCAAACATATACTAATAAATTGATGAATTTTGTATAATTAGTATGTGTAATTAGTCACTGAAAGCCAAGCCCACAAGTGGTACAGGCAGGCATTGACTGACAACGGTTGTTGAGCCAAAAGAAGAAGAAGAAAAAGAAGAAAAAGAAGAAGAAGAAGAAGAAGAAGAAGAAGAAGAAGAAGAAGAAGAAGAAGAAGAAGAAGAAGAAGAAGAAGAAGAAGAAGAAGAAGAAGAAGAAGAAGAAGAAGAAGAAGAAGAAGAAGAAGAAGAAGAAGAAGAAGAAGAAGAAGAAGAAGAAGAAGAAGAAGAAGAAGAAGAAGAAGAAGAAGAAGAAGAAGAAGAAGAAGAAGAAGAAGAAGAAGAAGAAGAAGAAGAAGAAGAAGAAGAAGAAGAAGAAGAAGAAGAAGAAGAAGAAGAAGAAGAAGAAGAAGAAGAAGAAGAAGAAGAAGAAGAAGAAGAAGAAGAAGAAGAAGAAGAAGAAGAAGAATAGGGAGGAGGAGGAGAAGGAGAAGAAGTTTTGAAGAACATGACTTTTTGTGTGAATAGTTTTTATATTATAAAGATTTAATGAGTTTGTTTAACAGTTGTTTGCACCTAATCAACTAAACATTTATTATAAAACATAAAATTGCATACCTTTAGGCGTTTTAAAAGGTTCATTCTCTTAAATCTCTCCTTTTTCTCTTCCTTTCGGTATTTTTTGGGCCGTTTTAAACGAATGTTAAAAGTATTTTTTCTCTAAAATTATGAAAGGATAATAATGAATAATGAATAATTATAAAAGAAACGAATCAAACGAACATCTTCGCTGTTTATTCCTCTTTTAATTATTAAATAAACCTGTTTCGCATAACTTTACTACACACATTTGCTTTTATACAACTTATTATCTACTAATTACTAGCCCACACAATAAGGTTCCTAACTGTTAAATAGACCACCCGATGAACCATTCCAAGTAAAGCAATTGCAATAGCTTGTTTACTGCCCAGCAACACACTCATTTATCGTACGAAATGGATGAGCTGAGTGCCAGTGCCAGTGCTCTAAAATCCCCTCGAGACCCGAGCAAATAGGTAAACGATCCTTCCGAAAAAGGTGCTCCACAAACACCCAGACCGTTGGTAGCATTTATGATCTTTGATCCTGCTGCAAATTGCTGTGCCTTTAAACCTAGTCGACCCTCCTGCGAGTCACAAAAAAAAGAAAACGGCCTCAAAAGAGCCCTCCCCATTACCTCCAGCAAACCGGAAGCGATGAACGACGTACGATGGGCGAGGAGACCAACAACGGCAACAACGTAAGGTTGTTTGCACTTTATGATAAAGTTGTTTATATTAACGCGAGACGCATAAATTTTCCCAAATCGTGTGCCATAAAATCTGTTCCAGGTAGTTACTTAAATTTTTACTACTGTATTTACCTTTCCCCAACCCCTCAAACGGGCGTCCGATGGTGTGTGGGTGTGTGTGTGTTGAAGGGAAAGGTATCACTTTACGCTACCTCGAAACGGCATCCTCTTCTCCGGTGGTTCGACGAATTGCTCTCCTTCGGAGTGGTTGGCCCCTTGTATGGAATTAAAAGCCAATCTCGTAGCACCCAAACGGTGCTGCTTTACGAGCAATTCGAGTCGGTTCGGGTCGGAAAGTCGATCCATAAAACCACAATTAGTGTACACGTGTACTCTAGAGAGGTTAGCCTCCTCGTGATGACCCTGTCTGCATTCGGGTTGGAATCGTACTTTTCTATTGAAACTTTCATTCAGTTTTTGAGTCAGTTAAATGCAGCACCACACTTTTCAGAGTGTGGCCTTTTATTCACACTCACCCCGGAAAGTATGGCTTAATTCTCGATTACATTTTAAATGCAGCTTAAAGCTTGCACCGCCGGAAACGCATATCAAATTTCCCATTGCATTGCGTATCACCTGCACTGCTGCCTCGCAATTTTAAATGTCATATAATAAACAAATTATCATAAATTACTTAGTTATTTTACTTTCAATTTAGTTTAACTTCTTATTATTATCAAATAAATATGATATAATCTAAGCAATACGGCCAAAGCCGGTCCTTCTGAATAAAAAATATGATATAATCTAAATCAATTTAATAAATTTAAAACTCTTTCCTCTAGAAAGTACTGCAGCATCTGGATATGAAGAAATATGTA
The DNA here is from genome assembly GCF_943734685.1 of Anopheles coluzzii. NCBI lineage: Eukaryota > Metazoa > Arthropoda > Insecta > Diptera > Culicidae > Anopheles > Anopheles coluzzii. Next base: position 85,880,697 of record NC_064671.1, read on the forward strand.
TAATCTTTTTTAAAAAAGCGAGAAAGTCATATGTTGTTAGATCATTGGTATGTAAACAATGTAAAATATCATCTTATTATGTCATTTATCATTTTATTTTAAGGTTTTAACCCCAGCAATATCGACATGGAACCACCAGCAAAAAAGACAAAATTAGACACTGAAAATGTCCCAAATGCAACAGCCAGTCAGAGCGTTAGCTCTTCCTATCACGGGATGTTCTACCATCTACGGCTCGGAATGGTGATACTGCTGCACTCGTACAATCTTCATCGTAAAGGAACGCTGCCCCACCTCAGCATCACCATGGAAGACTGTGAGGCGGGCAAGTTTGATGACATAGTGATCCGTTACGCGTCATGCACCTCCCCGAAAGGTACCATTTACATCCAGGCCAAGCATAAACTCTCCTCGGAAAACACAAAACCACTCACGGAAGGAGATTTCTTCACGAAAAAGGCCTCAAACACTCCGTTCTCCATTCCCATGTACTTTCGATCGTTTCTGGACCACTATCGGCCTGCTTCCAGTGGTTCGCATGCATACTTACTGTGCACCAATGCAACGATCGATGATAAGATGATGCAATATTTCACCCGGAGACACTATGATGTGAGTGATATTCTATCGTTTTGTGATTTGATTAACGCTACATGCTATTCCTTCAAGCGAGAAGGCAAGTTCACCGCACTGTTTAAAGATCTGCGAAGAGTCAGTTTGGAAAAGCTTGGCAAACTGCTCGCGACTCACGCTAAAACTGGTGAGGAAATCAATTCAAACGACACACTCATTCGTTTGTACCACAACTTAATTGCAATGTCGGTGGAACGGGTCACGTCGAACGTGTTCAGATTCAAGCGTGAGTTTTGGACAGCACACGATGCCACGCCCATGGGAAGGCTTCGCATTATCGTTGAGCGGGAGTACGGAAAGCTGCCTCAAAATAGGCCCAAAGAAGAAGCGATACAGTTAACGATTTCAAACGCCTCCAATGATTTCCCCAACGCCGCTACAAACACTGGTTCTGTAGATCAGTTTTGCTTTGAGCAAATCGATCGAATAATCCACCAATTTTGTGACGAGTTCCTGTTGGTGTGTGGATCGAAAAGTGAATCGAATCTGCTAAGCGACGCTCACGAACTGATGCCCAGCTGGGTGCGCGATCGAAAGGGAACATTTGAAAATCTGCAAACCCTGCTGGTGGAGGCACTCCGAGGGGAAGGAACGAACACGATCACGCTGAAGCAGCTCAAAGAAAAGTACATTGAAGTAAATGCGAACGAAAGCTTCAACATGCTGCGAGTACTGACACAAGAACACTTTCAATCAGTGCGCAATGAATATCCATTTATCGAATTACAGGAAGATCGTCTGAAAGACTCTTCGCTCTATCGATTCATTTGTGACAGTTCGTCGCTTGATGTTCATTGCTTTTTTAGCAAAAACAACGTTAATATCAGTTCAATGATTATTGCACAAGCTTCAGCCCTCCGACAGTATGATTGTTTATTTGTAAACGCTTCATCAAGCCAAGTGAAAGGAAACATTCGTGAGATCGTTCGTGATGTGATGGAGTTCTTATTTGATGTTGATCTCACATCACGTTACATTTTTGTCATTTATGGTCAACCAGCACCAGCAGATCTTCGTGCAGTCCAGAGACATTCAAGTAAATACAAAATTAAGTCCATTCTCATTCAACAACTAACCGAGGACAATTTATATGAAGATCGTTTCTTCGTTCGTGATCTTACGGAGGAGGCAAAGGAACGGTTGTTAAAACAGCATAAACATTTCACCATTTTTGGAACAACTATCACTTTCAATAGGGCTGTACGAGACGATGATACATTAAGTTTTTTGTGTGGAGTGTTGAAAAGGTGTAGCGGAACGGATGAGCAAAGGGATGAATATTGCAATAAGAAGAGTTTTGAAAGCATAAGCAAATGGTATATTCCTCGTTCTATTGCATCTTATGGAGAGCGTAGCAGTAAACCTGGATTGCAAGAAGAAAGGATCGAATTAGAGTATCCATCAGATCTTCAAATAATACCGTTTGATAGATTTTCATTAGAGACTTCAACGGTTTTGACGCACTTAAACTCTGCCCTTAACTTGCCTAGCGACGCTCACCGCTTTCCTGAAGAGCTGAAGCCCAACAATGAAGCGAAAGTGCACATAATCCTAGATGACGCTGGGTACGGAAAATCCACCTTCTTTATTGCACTAGCGTCTCATCTATCGGATGATAATCCATCGGCGTTTGTCATACGCATGATCGCTTTGAGCTATAGTACCGACTTTGCTCGCCTAAAGACGGCCGCCGACCCCAGCATGATGGATGACACAGCCATCGTGAGAATCCTATACCGGCTTGTCCATTTGACACTGTGTGTGAGCAATGTTAACGCACAATCAGTAAGAGATACCGATAGCATAAGAGAGCGGGCAGATGAAGCCGCCCGCCTGTTTACAATCTCAGAAGGTAAAGTTGTGCTCGATCAAGATCAAACTAGCTCATCCAAACTCGCCGTAGAAGAGCTGCTAGAGTTGCGATTGTTTGCAGATAAGTTTAATCAAAAACAGCTTCTACTCCTGCTGGATGGGTTTGATGAGATTGCTCCACATTATAAGCAGCTTGCAATGAAGTTCTTGTCACGGCTCGCAGATGTGGATGGCATTGGAAAGCTTTACCTTTCCTCCAGACCGTACGATTTCAAAGCTGAGATGGAGCAAGCATTTCCCAGCTGTAAAATACACCAGCTAGAACCGCTTGGAATGCGGAATGAATTACGATTTGTGCACAATTATTTGACTAGCGAACTTGAAGCTTACAAACGATGCGAGGAAAGGGATCGCATAACGGTTGTAGCGATTTTGTACGATCGCTTAATGGAAAGTATTAGTGAGCTGAAATCTATTCCTCTGTTTCTTCACATGGGAGCAAGAATGCTATTGCCTGCGGTTAGACAGCACGTTAATTTTGAACAACGTACAATTTCACGTGAAATCTTCAACCCAACTAACAACGATCAATTACGAATGATTGCAGAATTTGTTGACAGAAAGATGCAAATACTACAAATTGGTAAAACTGGCCTAACCGACACTGTTACGTATAATGCAGCGCAGATTATTAAAAACGAGGAAGCTCGCCAACAGTTGAAGCGAAGACATTTACTATTAGCGCTGGTTGTGATGTTCGACAAGGACGACAGAGCTACGTTGCTGTCGAACAAGGAACAGCTAGAGGTCGCTCGATGTCTTCAAAAGCTAGCTGAAAGCAATGAGAAGACAGGAATCGTACTGGGAGTGCGGGATGATATGCCGCAATTTTCGCATCGAATCTTTGCGGAGTACTTTGCGGCGAGCTGGTTACACGAACACAAGCATCGAGCGGAGTGTGTAAGCTTTCGTCAGTCGGAGTCGTACGGTAAGCGTGAGCTGAGCCGAGTGCGGGATTTTTTCGATCGGATGATTCAAATGGGGTAATAGCTGTAACATGACAAATTATTCTTAAAGGTTTTTTTTGTTTGATGCACTGTAAAATTGTGAAACAGTATGAAAATAATAAATCACGCTTGAATGATAATTTAAAATATTTTTAGATATTAAACCACCTTAAAGCCAACCGAAATGGAGACGCCTGGTAGGTTGTACACTTTTAATTCACATTTTTCGCATTTTTCTATACACGTCATTAAAGAGAGTAGGGGGTTTCGAACTGATACCCTCAGTGGCAGTGATGATAATGCGCGTCAATAAAATTCAAATATTTCTGCGAGCCTTTCCTCCCCCCTTTTTCCTCATTACTTACCACCGTAATTTGTTGATAAGACTCACTAAAAAGCTGTCCAGCTTTTCGTTCCTCTTTCGCCTATCACACACCCTGAGGCCTTCGTGTTAGCATTGCCTTATAGCTTACCAGCACGTGAATATCTCTTATCCTAACGCACAGACACTCTCCAAATGCTGGGGCTAAGCCGGGACGATTTCACACTTTACGTGCTTTAAAACTGGCACGGCGACGCCAAATTCCAAAGCACGACGCTATCAGCGTATTCAGACACACCCACACACACGTCCCTCACCCAAAAGCCAGATGGCAAACAAGCATAAAATACTGATGTCATCTCGAGACGGAAGGAATTTAATATATCTTCCATCCTTGCCGGCACTATCACGCATTCCTCGCACTCGTGCGCGATGGTGCTAATATCATCTCCTGCGAAGCGCAATGAAAAAAGCACTCCATACGAAAACACAAGCCGTAGCGTGTCGGGCGTATGTTTGTTGTACTCATCAGGAGTCGCACCATTTTCAAACACGATGTAGTCTAGGGGAGCTCCGGGCGCGGGAAGAAGGCGCGGACGGGTAAGTAACAACTTCAACTGACACTCTGTAGAACTGCACAAGATTAAACTGGGTCAACGCTTCCCCTGTGTGGAGTGTGTATGAACTTACACGAGCGAACGGAATGTTGCCATGTTGTTTAAGGGCGGAAAAAACTGTATGCTCGTTGACTTGTGAGCAGGGAACTAAGGCGAACATAATTAAATTTTAGTTTACAATATGAAGCGTTGCGTTGCTAAGTAACAGGAAAGTGTGTGTGTGTGTGTGTTTTTTTTAACATAATCAAGGAGGAATGAATGAATGGAGCGAAAAGATATAAGATACATTTAAGAAGTAAAGAGCGCTGAATGAAAAATGTAAGGAAATGTAATTTAAAGGAAATACTTTAACTTGAAATAAAATAGGAAAAAAAAACTTTTTATTAATTTTGCTTATTTTCCTGAAGGAAACCCGTAATATTTTAACATACTTCTCTTTTATTGCTCAATTTTCCACTATTTTGTTCAACTCTTGCTCTTCTTTCATTTATTATCTGTTTGTTTGCATCTTTACTTTTTATTGAAACATGTTATTTACTTTATACTTCATATCAATTAAACCTTTATGTTATTAAAGAAGATCGGCCAAAACGAGAGCCATTTTGCTTAAACTGGGATAGGAATGGGAGTTTGCAAAAGTGGACACACAAAAATACCCAAGCACCATTCTTTGTAGCGACCGCGGGTGAAACCAACCAGCAGTAAACAGTATTTTTACCACACCGCTGTACGAGCTTTTACACATTCTACGACCTACTGGCAAGCAGTTTCCTTTCTTATTCGGGCTGGAGGCGTCTAACAATGTAGCTATGCAGGTTTTTTTTTTTTTCTTCCAACCAACCACCAGTCAGTTGTTGCTAATACCGTGAAAATGCTACCATTTTCCCTTTTTACTTGCTTTTGCTGCTGCTAGCTTTTGATCCCTTGAAGACACATTCAGTGCAACTCCTTTTTTCCTCTAATGCACTCATAACGCTGTTATTTATACGCTCCATGTCTCTTTCTTCCTCTTTCTCTCTTACATCGTACCGACTTTTCCTCAAGATTGCAAGAAGCTTTCGCTTACCCGCAGACCTCCGACGGCACCAAGTGCAGCTCTTTATTAGCTGTTGCATCATCCCAGCCCAGGCGCTCCCAGATAAGGTCCCATACCCTATCGAGGTTGTTTCCTTTATGATTCCCATCCCGGTGCCACACGAAAAGCGGGATGATACCTTCCATTGCTTCCTGTGTACGGTACTAGGCAGGCAGCCGCACTGTTTTTTGTCTCTTTCTTCCCTCCTTTTTTACAACGAACATCGCTGCAGTCAGTTCGCTTTTTGCAAAACTGAGCTAAAAAGCGGCACCTTACGAGGTTCTTTGTTGTTGCTTTGTCAACGAGTCAGCTTTCTCGCGCTCGCTCTATCGCTCTGTTTCGGTGCATTGTATCGTAAGCTTCTTTCTTGTTTAAGCAGGCGTCACCGCCAGTCACCATGGTACCTTGGGGAAAATGGTGGTCAAATTTCGAGCGATCAATCAAATTGCTTTAGAAAATTTAACAAAATTGATAAAATATAATAAACTTATAAAATTATCAGCTTTCAAGTGTTACTTTTTCATCACATGTAATGCTTATGGATTGATGCATTTTTTTTACTGATTTTTAACATAAACATTCATGTACATAACAGTTTTATTTTTTAAAAATATGAGCATAACAATGGCCAAACAAAATTTCAACTGAAAATTCATTAACAACAACAACAACCTAATTACATATGTTGAGACTTATGAATACAGCCTAAACTTACTGGCTTTTTAGTTGGTACGTTTTGCCAAAGTTTTTTTTTTAATTTTTCTCAAAAGACCATACGGATTCTGAGAAAATTTCAAAATCCAGGTTTCTAATACAAATGCACGCCTTTTAATTGAACTGCCAGACAACGCTCGACGGTTCAACTAAAAAGCGTTCGATTGTTGAATTCAGACTGTATTCCTAACAAATGGAGACGCCCAGTGCTTGGTGGAAATGGGAAGCTTTAAGAGCTTTCAACGAAACATGAACTCAATGTGATACTAATCAAATCAATCTAAACGTTCTATCAATTGAAAGATATACTTTTAGGATTCTTAAATCTTCTAGGTGTAAAGCTACAAGAAGAAATAATTTAAAAAAAAAATAGCTACAACGATCCTAATGATTATGAGAGTTATGTATGGAGGCGCCTAATCTTTGGTGGAAATGGGAAGCTTCTTGAGCTTTCAATACAACTTGAACTTAATGTAGTACTAATCAAATCAACCTGATTGTTTTATCAAGAATGTATTGTTTTACTGTTTTAGTTTTGATTGATACCACAAATATTTATACTTTTTTTTTAAAGATCAGTAATAAATAATTATAACCACAGACTGTTCACAACTTACCCACTGTCAGTAGATCGCGTTTGGCTCAAGGGCGTTGATCACGCTTACATGCAGCAAAAAAAAGGAGCTCGCAAATGGTAGTTAGTGTTGGAGCCACCCTTTTCCGGCGAGATGACGTTTGGCACCCGACGCTGCTGTTGGGCGGATGCAGCAAACCATACAACAGATGTACACACACGCACACATGTATCGCCAAATATGCCGCAAGGTATAGCAAAGCCCCTACACGGAACGAACGAACCAAGCTGAGCAAGTTTTCCAATTAGTGCCTTTTTTTGTATGAGAGAGAGGAAACAACACAAAGGCAATGATAGCGGTAACTCAATGTGGAGCTGCTTTCTTTACGGCACCTTTGTTTGTGTGTCTTTATGGTGTTGGTTAATAACCGTTACCTTTTCAAATAGAGCTACTCAAGGCGTGTGTGTTTTTTTTTTTATTTTCATAGAGAGAAAGTCTTTCGGAAGAGTTGTGAATGAAAATGAGCAAAAGCAACGACCAAAGACGAACGTATAATGGAGCACTAGTAGTTGGTGGTAAATTAAGACAACGAACAAAGCACCTTTTCTAATAGAACCGCGCGCTTTTATTACGTAGTAAAAGGGATTCTCTTGATACAGTTTTGCTTCCTTTCTTTCTTTCTCTCCAATTTACGGCGACAACTGAGCCAGAAAATAAACGCCCCATTATTGATAGATCTTTCATTTCGTTCGTTGCCCTCCAGAACTATCGCAATTCCTACGAAACTCATTACTCATCGTTTACCTTCATTTTTCCCCCGAATTGAACTTCCAATTGGAACTGTCTGACCGTGCACGGGATAGCACGCTGCAGATCGGGGCACGAGATTGGCTGTGAGTCCATCCGCTTCTTCATTAGACAGTAGACCACATTTTTACCACCCAAACCTCATTATCGGTGACCAATCGTGCGGAACGTGAAACTGCACAGTGAAACAAAGGGCGAAGCTCATTACTGCCCCATTCCGGATGGTTTCTATCCTGTTTGGCACGTTCTTTTTTGTAAGTTTTCGTTTGGTTTCATCTCGAATGCAATCAATTGCATGGTGTGAGTTTGCAGCAATGGACCATAAGATATCGCTTTCTATTATCGAACGAATAAGCACCATTGTGTTTCCTTTTCGAACCGATCCCGGTGGAGAGTTAATTCTTTCCCCAGCCATTCGTTCGCACCGTACCTTGCAGTGAATAAACCATTGCTGTTGATGCTCCTTAGCTTTGCTGGTACGTGCATATAATATTTTTCATTAACTTTTAGCAAATATTCAATTTTTTGCGCTGTTATGGAAGCGTAGAACCATAAAAAATCCGTTTTTTATCAAGTCATCGCTTCAAACGTTGAACAATACTTTAATGCAAAAGTGCTGAATTTAACCACTCAATATGTTACCCTGAACCTTGTCCCCCGTTCGCACTTTAAAAAAAATCATCCCAAACGCAATGCAGCACATGCTGAGTAAATATTCATTTTTTTAACACAATTCTCCATTACGCTCATCCAACCAGGGCACTAGTGGTCCGTTTCTTTTTCCATTACCTGGCCCCGGCACCGAGGGCAGGGCGTTGAGAAAGTGCAGGATCAATTTTAATCCACTTATCGAACGTTGCGGGCTTTCGAGCGCACCGGTGGGCAAGGTAAAGCACTAACTACCAACGCCGCCGCTTCGCTTTGTTCCACTTTGAAGTCAGCTTTTTGTTTTTTTTTTTGCAAATATCCATCCAGCGAATATATCGCTTACAATCAAGACCGTACCGTCCGGTAGGACAGCCGGTCCAATATAGGAAGAAATGGAAAACGATAAATCTTTCCCAAAAAAGCGCAGTAAACGCAATCATTGTCTTAATTTAATATGATTACACTTTTTAACATTTTGTTATTGACATGTTTAATGTATTCAGTTCGAAAATTTCAGTTTTCTGGTGGTAAGATTTATATAGAAACAAATCAGTTCTTTCCAATATTGAGCATTTTTTATATCTATATGGAACAAATAAACATATGACGACTACGGTTTTTAGAACTGTTTTGATTGGATGCATGTTTGATTTTGTCACAATGAAATTCCAATTACATTTGATTTTTTTGTTTCGTTATTCGCTTTTATAATTTTATTTCAATGTCATTTCTATGCAAATTCCATGTTATTTTATATCGAATTGATGCTAATTTGAATCTTTTAATTCCACTTGGTTTTGTCATTGCATGATCGATGACATTCCTTTTCGATGGTTATTGGCTGGTAAATTGGTTACAATGTCGACGGCATATAAATGATTTTTCAGTGGTTATTTCAAGGTCTATGAAACAGAACAGGTCAATACAATTAGAGTAAATGGACAGAAAGTTATGGGAAAAATTACACAGATAAAATTTCTGATTAGAGCAATTAGAATCTTATATGACAATCCAAGGATCTCATTTATCATTCCTCGCCAGATTATAAGTAAAGGAAGGTATGTCTATTGTACCTGTGTTTGCAGATTCGATGTTTCATTTTACTCTCAGTGGTTAATTGAACGTTTATTACATATCCGGTTAAGACTTCACAGATCCAGTTGGAAAATATGCTGTGCTGATTTACGACTAATAAGCTTTTGTTTCCTCCAGCAGGATCGCTCCAAACGATAGTGATACATGGTTACGGAGTGGCAAACAATGAGAAAGAGTTAATATAGAGTGGACTCTAAAGAATTTCGCTTTTTGTCTTGATGAGTGATTGACCGCAGGAAATTGAAGCATTAGAATATTCCTAACATAAGATTTGTTTACTTTTCCACCTTAACTATGAAGTCGTAAACACATGTTCCTGTTCTCTTTCAAAGTCTTTGGATTATTTGATCATATTTCGATCTTGCTTTAATGACATTGCAAAGCAAACTTGATGTTGTTACGATTTTTTGTAGCAATACTCCTATAAAATGTAAGCTTAATGCTTATTTTATACTCTTTCACTACTTTCCAAATAATTTCTATGCCATTTCGATTCCCATACCATTCGACAGTTAACAGCTAATTCCTTTCGAAGGCGAAAAATGCTAGCAAGCACATTAAACAGAACATTCCAACGTCGCGTTACACACTTAACCATCTCGGAATGTTCACCAAAATGGAAAGAAATGGTCACCACCAAGTAGCCCGGTTTGTGTCTTTCCTCTCTCTCGACGACCACACATACACACACACAGTGTAGCTGCTACTTGACGAAAAATGCGAAAGTTCGTGTGGTCTGTGCTGTGTTTACTCCGCCTGTCTGTCGCTCGACTGGTACGTGGACTGTACTGTCCACGACGAAACCACAGAACAAAGTGCATCTTTGCAGTGCCACCTTCCCCCCTGCCTTTCCCAAATCAAGCCACTAGACAGTGACTGACCGAAATGTGCAGCTATTTACCAACACCACCACCACCACGAACCTAATGCTGTGCCTGAGAAGCATACCACAAAAACCACAAATGTGAGTATAATTTCCATCCGCCACAGTAGCAGCGTGCGGGAGTTGTAGATACGGCTTATGAACCACGGTCACTGGGGAGATCCGTTGTGGTGACCATTTTCAGCAGAATTGGGCTCTAATTACTACCGACTCACGCTGACCAGTTGAAAGTCCCATTGAAAATACGTGGTGAGGAGAGTATCTTTCCTGGACAGAGATTTCCCCACGAACCGGTGCATTAAAACTGCTCACAGTGGATGGGCAAACAAACGGAAAGAGCCTCTTGCATAAGAGAAGGCTAGTTTATACCCAGAAATGACAAATAACGTTACCTAACGCAACGTAACGGACGTTGATGATAACGCTTCGATTGGTTATAACACCTTGGAAACAGTAATAACTAAACCCATACTGTGTTATACTCGAAATCGACCAAATCAGCATCAACATCATAGCAACCCGAGTGACACGTGTTGCTGACAACCCTGTCAACTTCAATCAATTCCCATGTAGTACAATAATTAAGCTCCATGTTTTCCTTCCTCATTCCCTGTCTACCCCTCGACCAACGAAGAATTATGAAGACACAGCTCAAATAAAGCTACAATCCTTTTCACTCCATTTTACACCAACCACCATCGACCCCGCGCCGCACTCACATCGGGAATGGGAACAAAGCGAGAAATAATCTAGTTTGTGTTACATAAGTAAACATCAACAACAAAAAACCCCACCACCCCCACCATACGGGGCCACTAATGAAAACATAGAGTCATTGCCTGGTTACACTACCTTAGCACTCGTTGCACGAATGGTAGCGAACAGCTGCGATGGGTATGTTCGACCAGGGGGGGGTTTTTTGATGTGCATCAGTGCAAACACAACGGCTTTGGCAGTGGGACGTTTTGACGTCTGTAGTCAGGAAGTAAAAGTTGGTAATAGAAATGTGCACATGGAACATCTCATCCGTGCCGGATGCAGCTGGCTGGCATGTTCTCTTCACTGTGTGGTAAAGTTTCATCCGGAATGGGTTAACAAGGAATTGTAAGCAGCAGCTTTAAAATTTAAATTTAGTTCTTTTGTGCACTAGTTCTCAAGTTCTCTAGTTCTTTAGTTCTTTAGTTCTTCAGTTCTTTTGTTCTTTTGTTCTTTTGTTCTTTTGTTCTTTTGTTCTTTTGTTCTTTTGTTCTTTTGTTCTTTTGTTCTTTTGTTCTTTTGTTCTTTTGTTCTTTTGTTCTTTTGTTCTTTTGTTCTTTTGTTCTTTTGTTCTTTTGTTCTTTTGTTCTTTTGTTCTTTTGTTCTTTTGTTCTTTTGTTCTTTTGTTCTTTTGTTCTTTTGTTCTTTTGTTCTTTTGTTCTTTTGTTCTTTTGTTCTTTTGTTCTTTTGTTCTTTTGTTCTTTTGTTCTTTTGTTCTTTTGTTCTTTTGTTCTTTTGTTCTTTTGTTCTTTTGTTCTTTTGTTCTTTTGTTCTTTTGTTCTTTTGTTCTTTTGTTCTTTTGTTCTTTTGTTCTTTTGTTCTTTTGTTCTTTTGTTCTTTTGTTCTTTTGTTCTTTTGTTCTTTTGTTCTTTTGTTCTTTTGTTCTTTTGTTCTTTTGTTCTTTTGTTCTTTTGTTCTTTTGTTCTTTTGTTCTTTTGTTCTTTTGTTCTTTTGTTCTTTTGTTCTTTTGTTCTTTTGTTCTTTTGTTCTTTTGTTCTTTTGTTCTTTTGTTCTTTTGTTCTTTTGTTCTTTTGTTCTTTTGTTCTTTTGTTCTTTTGTTCTTTTGTTCTTTTGTTCTTTTGTTCTTTTGTTCTTTTGTTCTTTTGTTCTTTTGTTCTTTTGTTCTTTTGTTCTTTTGTTCTTTTGTTCTTTTGTTCTTTTGTTCTTTTGTTCTTTTGTTCTTTTGTTCTTTTGTTCTTTTGTTCTTTTGTTCTTTTGTTCTTTTGTTCTTTAGTCCTTTAATTCTTTAGTTCTTTAGTTCCTTAATTCTTTAGTTCTTTAGTTATTTAGTTCCTTAGTTTTTTTAGTTCTTTAGTTCTTTAGTTCTTTAGTCCTTTAATTCATTAGTTCTTTAGTTCCTTAGTTCCTTTGTTCCTTACTTCCTTAGTTCCTTTGTTCCTTAGTTTATTAGTTCTTTAGCTGTTTTGTTCTTTAGTTCTTTAGTTCGTTAGTTCTTTAATTCCTTAGTTCCTTAGTTTTTCCTTAATTCTTTCCTCAGTTCTTTAGTTCTTTAGCTCTTTTGTTCTGTAGTTCTGTAGTTTTGGAGTTATTTAGTTATTTCGTTATTTAGTTCTTCAGCATTCAGTATTCAGCATTGTTCCTAAGTTCTTTAGTTCTTTAGCTATTTAGTTCCTTAGATCCTTAGTTGTTTAGTTCTTACGGTTCTTCAATTATTTAGTTCTTTAGTTCTTAAGTTCTGTTGTTTATTACTTCTCTTGTTCTAGTAGTATATCATTAGTTTTTCAATTATTGATTCTTACATTTGTCGAAAATACAGGAGTATTTAAGTGCATTAGTGCTTTATTTAATTATGTTATTATTAAAATAGCTCAAAAATGCTGCAGTGCGTTCGCGTATAAGATAATTTCAGTTCTTTAATTTCCTTATCTTATTAGTTATTCAAAATATTATTTCAACAGTACTTGGAATCTTCAATTCTTTAGTTTGTAATTTCTTCATTAATTAAGCTCGTTAGTTTCATTGGGTTTTTAACCTTTTTTTTATCTATTTTGAAATGTACGATATTTATTGTCCAAAGTTCATTAATCGAGGTTTAGTTTGTTCTATTTTTTATGAAAAGCTTACAGTGCATAGTATAGTAGGGGAGCTTATGACCCGTAAGCGAAACAACTGTACGTCCATTGAACCGTACAGGGTCCAATAGCTCACCAGATTATCCCGAATAGGTAGTTCAATATGATTGCTAATATATTTAGGGACTAATTATTTATATTTTTATTATGTAAGGATTTCACACACTTGCTCAAATTAATGTGTTGTAATATTTCCCTTTTTTCCTAAAGACTCTATGCAAGAAAATTAATATATTTAAGATGACAAAGGCGTCCTTTTAATTATAGCTACACAGTTTGCTCAAGGTCTTATTAAAACAGAGCAAATGAAGAAAAAAACACTCAATAAAATAAACAAAATGCTAGTGGCAAATTAATTGTAAAATTCCCGGAAAAGCGGAAGCATAAGCGCCACCCTCGACGCGTAAAAATTGGAACCTTTAAAAATTCATTTCCCTTCCATAATCAGAGGACGAAGGATACCGAAGAAAGGACACGCAAAGATAACAAAATAGAACACATAGACTAGAACACATAGAAAGAAAATAGATACTAGACAACGAATAAGGGAGAGAAAGGTTCTAGCTGGATAAAACAAAGAAAACCTTTTTGCGTTGAACGTTCCCAAAATGGGTCGCAGGAGGCAGCGCTTGTTTTAGCTCGCTTTTTTGTCTTTATGTGTATTTAAATTACGACTAACAACAAAAAACACGCGAATAATGGTAGAAAGACACAGAAGAATGTTGGCACCACTACTACTACTACTACGCTACTCTGCTCACAACGGACCACGGGTTCGATGTGACGTCCAATGGTGTGGTGAACCGATTTTTTTTTGTGTGTCACTTCACTCTCACAAAACAGCGATTGGCGTTGACGCGTTTCGCCAGTGAATTAGAAACTGTTTGGACGTGTTTGGTGCGGCGGTTGGATGATGTGGAATTTGGTTGCTTGCTTCACGCCATCCAATATGCCATTCCAGAAGATCCGTTTTGGATACTTTTTTTTAAGCAACACAAATGAAAAATGCCTCTTTAAAAAGAGCATTTAGTGGAGCTTTAAGTACGGTTTTAATAAAATGAAAAGACATGTTTTAAAGCTGGGAATTTATAAGATTTCTTTCAATATATTTTAATCATAAACGAAATTGGTACAACAATTTGTTTAGAAAAATGATTTTAATAGGATTATTTTTAAATACTTTTCTCATCAATCATCAATCCACTCAATTCAATTAAATTACACACAAGAGCGCTCCTCTTGCTCATCCATATCCTAGCTAAATAATGATACTACATCTGGAATTCCCCGAACTTTCCATTCGTCGTTCGTGTTAAGTTTGTGCGGTGTCGGTGTGCGCCTGTTAAGTGTGTAATGTTTTACCCTTCTAAGATGGTATCAGTTCCCTTACATCCTTCCTTCAATGCTGCATGTACAATGAACGACTCGTACGCGTATGATAAGAAGATATTCAGTCTATTTTGAGTATGAGTTTAATGGAGAAAAATGACTGTTTTGACGCGAGAGAAGAAAAAAGGGAAGACAACAACTAAAAAACGAAACTATGGCCACCAAGCGGAAACGAAAACGACAATAAATGTGATGTAAAATTCGACAGAAATTAAATTAATACACCAGTAACGGGCGTGAATTAAGCCAAGTGTGCTAACTAACCCGACATTAGGCAGCGTCAGTTTGTTTAAAAAGTTAAAAATAAACATAAACAAATCAAAGTCAAATTTAAAAGCATACGAAACAAATAAAAGGCTTCTTTCGTCTTTCACTTCCTTCGCGGATGCTTTTAGAAAGGTAAAATAGTGCTGCAAAAGGTGGGTTTTGCAAAATTCGTTGCCAAACTCGAGTTTCAGTCATTATCCCTCACTGTTGTTGCCTTACTAGCTCCTATGTCAAAGCCCGATAACACTTCCACTCCCTACAAACCAAACGGATTGTTCCTCACCGGCCGCTGGTGTACCTTGATTGTGTGCTCATCCAGATGCGAGATGGTACAGAACCGTGCCTCGCACTGCTTGCACTTGATCGTTTTGTAGCGATCGTTCACATTGCTCTCGTTCACCTCTTCGGCGCCCGACTTGGTCAGCCGGTTCTTGATAATGTCTACGTTCGTGTGCGACACGAACGAGTCCGGCGGGCGCAGTATGATGGGCTGCGTGCCCATCACACTCCCCACCGACAGTGCGTTGTTCATGCCCGCCCCAAAGCGGAACGTGTCCACCAGCGACGGTTTGTCCTTGGGCGACCCGCCAGACCCACTGTCGCTCAGTGAATCGAGCTCGATCGTTCCGTAAGTGTGGCGGGTTAAAAATGCTCCATCGTGCCCCTTCGCATCGATCGCGGACACTGCCGGCTCACCATCGTCCGTCATCGGCCCGTCCGTCGGCTCGCCGGCCGTCTCGTCCTCTTCCAGCTCACCGTCGTACGACAGCACCAGCCGGTAGCACTTGCGCACCGTAAACACGGCCCGCCGGATAAACTCAAACGCCGAGATGGCGCTCTGCTCGCGCAGGTACATGATGTGGTACAGAGCCCGTATCGCCTCGGTCAGCTTGTACAGCAGACACTCGGTCAGGTGCTGCGAGTACGTTTCCGAGAACATGAACCGCTTCCGGCAGGCGAAGCATTTCTTCTCCTTGTAGTCCTCCGGCAGCGTAAACGTGACGCCGTGCTCCTGCAACCCGTCCAGCTCCATCACGTCGTCCTCGATGAACTCCTTCTCCCGGTACCCGAACAGCCCGCTGCTCGTAGGTTCGTCCAGCTCACCAAACACATTGTCCAGCTCCTCCTCCGCATTGTTGTTCGGCGGTTTGGCCACGAACCTATGCATCATGGCCGGGGGCTTTTTGGTGGTTTGTTTCGCCGCGCTGCGCGTGCTCGGCGCGTTGGCAAGGTTGACCGAGCGGTAGCCCGTACCGTCGCCGGTCGGTATGATTTCATCCCGGCCTATCACATGCTGCGGATCACTGTCCAGGGCGGACTTTTTGCTTTCCGGCCGGAGATTCGAAAGGTACTTGGCCGTCAGCAGTCCCGCAATGTTGTCGATCGCTTGCCGCCGGAAGGTGTACGCGTGCTTGAGGTACGAAATGCACAGCACGCAGATGCGCTTCGGCAGGCCATCGTTTTCGGTAATCTAAAATGCAAAGATGGGTCTCAATTATTAGCGTCAATTCATATGCGGACGTAAACAATGATCGCGTCCCTACCTCAACGCCAGTCACCTCAGCAATCAGCATAAAGATGGGTTGCTTCCAGCGGGCGTACTCGCGATAGTGCTCGTGGCAGTAGGCCGGTATGCGACCGAAAATGCTGTGCGAACCAGCACTGGAGCAGACGCGGCAGAGCGTATCCATGTTTGCAATGTTTTCCATTTCTTTCCCCGTCCTATCCACAGCCAGCAACAAAACACTGCACAATGATTTCCCACTCAAAAGGTCCCACACAAACGCACACGCACACACACACACACAAGACAGCCTTAACGTTAAGTATCTACACTGCACTAACTATTGGCACGCGGGAAAGTGAGTAAAACACTAAAATATCATTTCGAGTCAGCACAAAATACAAAACAGCAAAAGTTTTGCCAATCTGGACGTACGAAAATCGGCAAATCGGCTGTTTGACAGTTCTGGCCGTGTTTACGAGGCGGTGGGGTTCAGGAGTTCAAAAGGTAAACAACTGACCCAAAGAGCAAAAATGGACATTCCCAAATAGCAAACTGTGCCCGATAGTGATGCTTAACGGGAGCGGTTCAAACTTTTTATTAGGCTTGTTGTTCTTTTTCAGTTTTGCGATAAAAGTAAGAATGAACTTCAGAACTTCAGAACTTTGCAATATGGGTGAGTTTAAGTACCATTTTTTGTACGATTAAATATAATTTCTCTTGTGAATAGTATAATCGAGCGATTTAGCGCATATCTCAGATTTTTATGTAAAACACCCCTGTAATTTTAAGTCAATTGTATATTTTGTTTTTTTTAATGGTGCTATTAGATTTGGTAGATCGCATTGGAATCGATATGTCAAAGCGCATTTAGCAGAAGTTGCCATGGCTCAAAATATTAATTCGGATTGCCCTATGTAGATTCTGCGCGGAGAGGAAATTAATTGTCAGAGAGCTAACAAACGCAACTAACGTCAAACATTACACACGTCGTTAATCAAAGCCAAATCACATTGTGGAATTTGGAGATGTCATAATGCGATGAACAGCTTACCTCGGCAAAGAAAATGAATAGATCTATACGAATGCTGATTACGCCAAGAAGCAATATTTCAATCGATGATTTATTTATGGAGAAAGAATCGCTCATCCAAATAAATTAACAAATGATACCAGAAAAGAGACTTAATGTGAAATTATGTGGAATAGGCACAGATTGATACACAGGACTGCATATTCCAATGTTTCGTCAAAAAGTCTCGGATAGCATTGATATGTGATATTATCAACAAAAAAATTGTCCCAAATTTTCCAAATTAACTCAAAACTCTCAATTTACTTTGCAATGGTTAGTTTATTGAAATTTTCAACTAAATAGTCGCCTATTCTATGGAATGCACATTGACGCCCGATCCTACGTGTTTTTTTTTCTTCTTCTTCTCCTACTGATCTTGCCTAACGCATCGAGCCATTTTGCATCCCTACCTAACATTCTTCATTTTGAACACTTTGAAATCCTAATCGTTTCTGCTTATCACGCAAGGATTATATTGGTTTCGGGTTATTTTTTTATTCTTTCATTCTCTCGTTCTCTCTTTTGCTCCCCATTCAAATGGCTTCCCCCATTATTGCTTATTGCAGCAGAATGCCGCAGAAACTCGATACCACCTCTGGAACTTGAATTGAGCAAATGATTACAAAAAAGGTAGAGATTGTTCAGAGACTGCAGCGGCAGCATATTCCTGCTGTTTTTTTTTATGTTTTTAACTATCCATCGGCCAGCGTGCCATATCTATCGTGCCGGCAGTATATCGTGCGCTTGGATGGTAAAGTGATAACATTTAAGTAAGGGCAAAACAAGTTGGCTAACAATATCGATAAATGCTCTCTCATTGCCATTCGCTTAGGATGGTGCTGACACTACCGTTCTCGTTTACAAAAGGAACGATTGGAAGATAACGCTTGTAAACGTGAGTTGGTTTTTTGTTGATTTTTTTTACAAAATGATGATAAAAATTGAAAAATATTAACTACATTTATACATTACAACACACCACACTCGTTGTGGGGAGGTGGAAAATATCATTAACTCATACGCAACTTGGTGCTTGGTAAGTAACACGAGCTCGATCGCTGGTCGGTCGATCGCTGATTGCACTGAATATTCTAATGAATAAACTAAAGGGGTTGTTGTTTCTACGCTAACTAACAACTCTGGAGCCAATAACACGAAAAAGAAGGCTCCTTGAAATTGGTCAACATGGTATGATAAAAACAAGGCTCTACTTTGCCTTCACCACACAACATTATCCAACTTGCAACACATGAAAACTTTGTGGTTTGTTCGTAAAAGTGAAGTTTTGCAGTACGCTACAACAAAAACTCAATATCTTCTTTTAACACGCTAACAAGAGCTGTCGGTACTATCTCGCATACAACGTTTCGTCTTAGCTTTCTTTATGTGTGTGATAATATCCCAATGGGTAGCTCTAGGCAGATTAAATACGGTTACGCATGTGACAAATGAGAATAGGAAGAACAATAAACATGACGAATATAACAACGTTCAAGCGGAATGGTGGTAATGGGGACGTGGGAAAAGGCAACATTTTCTAACAAATGGTAATATGGAACAACCTAGACAACAAACTAAAAATAAACATATATACTCTCGATAAAAAAAAAAAGATTTCAAAAATAACACAAACGCACAAAACACACATGACGAAAGGAAGAAAAAAAAACATTAACAAATAAATTACAAAATATCTGATCCGTTCAGCCCTTGGCCGAGCACGGCGATTCTTCACACATCTCACGCGATGGTTGCATTGCTGTCCAGCAAAGCGGCCCTCATTATTGCACCATGTGCAATATAATATATCGCGATTCCCCTTTTCAAATTTCTACTATTCACGTCTCACACACCCAATCAGCCTTCTGTTTTCCTCTAATTCATTCTCCCTAGCATTGAGCGTCGGTACTGAGCAATTGGTTGCAGGTGCTGTTGCAGTTGATGCACCCGCATCTTTAGGAATTAAATACAGCTCTTTTGTTTTGTATATAACGACTGTCTGGTAGAGTACTCGGTTGACACGGTTGTCTCTGTGTTTTGTGTCCCTCTCTTCAGATTCTAGCTTAAAATGTACACCCTACAGGGACAGTTGTCCTCACTAAGCTTACTTTACTAACTTTGATTTGCTTGTCTTGGTTAGGATAATGATCGAGCTGCTCGAAGGGAATGATGCGCCTTTACAACTCCGCCGCACATTGGCCGAAAGCAATGTAGGTGTATCTCTCTCGGTTAATATTCTAATAAACGGGTTATTACGCTGATTCTTTTCTCGCACCGCCGATCAAAAACGTTAAGGACATCCGTTGTTTTGCGACGTCTCTTCGAGTAATGCGAATAAAATCTAACATTGCTATGTGCGTGTCCTCTTAACGCGTTGTAAACCAACTGGAATGGTTTTTGCTGCATTTTTTGTTGTTGTAGGTAGTTTGTTTCGAGTTCGAGTAGGAATGTTATTGCCCTGCCAATACTTAAACTATAAACAGCTCCACGTACTGGTTCGGGATGAGCGATGGTGTCAGAATGCTGGGAGCCGTCGTTACCAGCTTATCATGATGATGGTGCGTCAGATGGGGCGCATGGTGCGGATGATGATGGTGATGATGATGGTGATGGTGGGAAGGATGATGGTGGTGGTGGGATAGGTGCGAATGGGGGTCGTAGAATGCCGTGCCGGCGGCAGTGCCCGGTGGACTGGCCGTCCCCATCAGGGAAGCGTGCGGAAAGTGAACCGACGGTGGTGGCGGCGGTGCCATCGCCTGTATCGGGGAGAGCTGTGAGCCGGGGTACGCACCGGCAAGCCCACCAGCCGTCGGGGTAGTGACCGCCGCTGGGATTGCTAGCGGCTGAGAGGCTGTCGCGGCAAGCGGTAGGCTGAGTAGCGGAGTGGTTGGCGGTGGTGAAGTGCGGATCGTTCCGGCGCCGTGCCGCTGAGCCGTGCCAGACGAAACGCTCGTCACCGAGCCGGAGCTGGAGCAGCCGCCGCCCGACGTGGCAATGGAGGAGCCGGTGGGCGACAGCAGCGGTGGAGAGGATGAGGACGACTCACCGCTGGAAGGGCTGCCCGCATTGCCCGCGGCCGCTCTCGGGGGCAGTGTTACGAGCGAAACGGTTTGATTAGCGCTCCGCTGCGGGCTTCGCTGATCGGGGCTGAGTGCAAGCTGGTCGTGTGGGGGAAAATGAGAAGTGAAAATGAAAATGAGTCTCTCTTTTTATTGTATTGCACATTTCAACGCAAAACACCTACCATCGTGGGCTGTGCGTGACTGTGGGCGGGAATGCCCGCCGCTTGATGGCCCGGCGGCGGTGGTCCGAGATGGTGCGGCGTACCGGGCGGTGCCGCACTGTAGTACGTCGTGGGCGAAACCGGCGGGCTCGGGTAGCCCCAGTAGAGAATCGGTTGCGGATAGAAGGCGGCGTGCCTGGGCGGCGGCAGCACTGCTGACGGCGGATGGCCGAACGGAGCGTAGCCGCCGAACGGTGCGCCTACGATTGTACCGCCTGGCGGGAGAACGAGAAACAAACATTTGGCCATACGTTAAATGGGGCTCTTGCACGGTAACTATCACACTAACGTAATGCTAAACGTTAACAAACGTGTGTTACGGGAAAGAAAATAAACAAACGGGGAAACTTAAAGGGTAACAGAATAAAATCTAACAAAATCATAAAACAGGAAACAGAGAAGAAGAAAAACTATACTGTAATTGGTCGGCAAAGGATTGGTCGATATAGTCGTCATTTACTGGTCTAGCAGTTGATTGTGCTAACATTTGCATGTTTGATTGTTACTTTCTGCTTTGGTCTTCTTCCTTTTTATTGGTTAATAAGCACCGAGTTAGTGTTTTTTTTATGTGTACGATTAGGTCGACCATTATTTCATGATTTCATTTGCTATTTGTTACCATTATTTATCTGCCTAATTTAATAATTTATAATTTCGCTCAAATGAACGATTTGGTAAACTGAAATGTCCGAATAACTACAACACAAAACATAAAATTTAGAAAGAAAAAAAACAGAACACATGCCTTAAGATATAACAACGAAAAAGATAGCAACAAAAACAAATGAAAGAAATACGCAAACGGCATAAAATTGGTGCTAAACATGAAACTAAACAAAAGAAAAATGAAAAAACTTAAGACAAACAATAAAATACGCCAAAAGAAAGCAAATGTTAGTAAGCCAAATAAAATAACAAAAAAAATAATGAAAGAAATTAACAGACAGATGGTGTGACAGGGATGGGTTAGCGATGGAAAACAACTAAATTAACATAAAAAATAAACTGATTTCGTAACACTCACCGTATAAGAAATGCAAAATAAAGGGGAAGGAGATATGATTACCATTTTTTTTTTTTTTTGCTTTTTAATGAGCTTAAGTAATGCCCCGGCTCCGTCTCAACACAGTGTTGTTGTGTACCCACCACAAAACCACCAACGAATAATATGTAAGGTAAAAGGGGGTAGTAATTATAGCACGCCAACAGCAGCATTTTCCACTAGTGCAGCACTAGCCCAGACAGAGAGAGAGAGTGAGAGGCCCACGACCACGAGAGGCAACGATCACATCAACGACAACAACAACAAGAACAGGTTCGCCGTCCACCAAATGGGTAAGATGCCGGTTGTTGAATGGAGAGCTTTTGCTACAGTATACAGGCATGTATTTGTGTCTGTGTGTGCGCTTTTTTACACTATCATCCTTCCAGCCAGCTACGTCATCCGGACACCACGCACACACACACAGACAGAGAAGGACTATGAGAAAACCCCGATCGCCGATCGCAGATTAGAGGGGACAGATAGAAAGGATCTCGTAGCTTCCCTAGCAGATGAGCAGGACGTGACAAAACACTACACAGTAATCTCCACCGATCGATAACACCATAGCGAGCTCACGGCAGTGCAGATGAACGAGGATATCCTCCCAAGGTGGATAAGGGGGTTAGAGCAGACATCCACACGTCGTTGCGTTGTTATGTTACACACAGCCAAACCAGCCGTTACACCTGGCGGCACCACTACTACTACCTTCCAACACAGCCCTGCGTCGTGTTTCACACATGTTTGGTTGTTTGGCGTTGTATGAAATGCGTGCTTTTGTTTTAATTTTATTACACAAGAGTCTAGAGCGTTGATGGTACCCATACACCAGAGCACCTTATTATCCACCGCGGTTGCTTGCTTGGTAAGAGGTCCTGCGTCACGCCGCGTGTGCAGGACAACACGATCGAGCGCACAGCACCAACCGCCTTTTGAAGCGTACTAGTGGAGCTAAAAGACGTATACAAATGAGCACCGTAAGAGAGAGCACACCGTGACAGCATAGAAGAGAAAACATTGGTGAAAAGAAACACAACATAGACACATCGTAAAACGCATCCACGCACACCCGGCATCATTAATTGGCCATGCATTTTGACATATTTTTTCAACCATGAACTACAAAACTCTACACAATATAGGCCGTTCAAAAGAGATACTAAAGAAAGTTAGCGTGCTGTATCCATTTTTAAAAAGCCTAACGTCAAGCTCGTTTCGAAGCGTTACCTCCCTAAACGATGCTTTAGAATTGAAATTTGATTGCTCTAAAATTTGCACATTTTGTTTTGGGTGTAGATGTGTGTGGTACCGTGTGTGTTAAACCGTGGGTTATTGTTGTGCCGCAGCTTTGCTTAATTCTTTCATCGTACAGGACGACACAACCAACCAGCGAACCCTCACGAGAGACAGCCAAAAGATTAAAGCCAGCCAGAGAGCTAGTAGTTAAAGTGGTAAACAAGGACGATAGAGAAAGCAGCAAGAGAAAAGAAACACGAATATTAAACATCCAACAACAGTTTCGGACAAAACAAACCCTACCAAGGAAGTGAAAAAAAAACATAAAAAAGGAAGAGAAGAAAATTTGACGTGAAACAATCTCAAACCAATTCAAGGTTTTTGCTCCTAATATCTAAACATATTCATGTGCGAAAGAAAGTGATCGATTTGTTTGTAGCATGAAAAAACAAGGACACAAAAATATCATTTGACAAAAGGATAATTTTCATAAAACATACTACGAAAAGCTCAAAAGCAATGAAAAACAATTAAAAAATAAATCAATTTTGAAGCTTTCAAAAAGACACAAAAATGGGTAATGAAATCGCAATAAATGAATGCAACATTTGAAACCCAAAACCCAACACAAACCAAAAAGAACTAGTTTAACCAATAATATAATTGTAAACTAAAACAATATATAAATAACTACAAATAAAACGATCCCAGACACCAAACACGTACCGTGTGTGTAACACATGAATATGCTTAACAATAAGAGAACGTAACCCGAATTGAGAGATGAAGGTGGAAAAATACAAGAGAAATGGAAAAAACAGAGAAGAAAAGAGAAAGAAAGAAGTAAAGCCTACGATTAAATGGTAGTAACGAAGAGTTCATCAAAAACGACCATTAGTGAGCTGTTACCAGACAAATAAAGGTAAGAAACAAAATCTCGCTTATATTATTGTCGATGATCTTAAGCCTAAAGAGAGAGATAGAGAGAGATACGCTATATTAATCGTGTGTATTCCATCATCTCAACGCGGTTACCACCATGTTTGTATATGTATGTATATATATATTAAATTATTTCCGTCTATTTTCCGCACATGAGTGAGCCACTGTTTTATAATAATTGCTAGCAGATATTACCTTTCTTGGCCTGTTTTGTTTGTTTTAGCGTTTTCGTGCACTTGATTTTGATTTTCCTTTGCTTCAATACCTTTTCCCTTATTCGCTTTTTTAGCCGTGAATAGGTGTTTGATTAAGCTCAGTGTGTTTGTGTGTGTGTGTGTTGGTGTGATTGTATGTATGTGTGTGCATGACGGAAAACCGACCCGTTTAGAACGACGATATTACCCGTGTTTCTATTAGCATTTATAGCATATTCCGAGCAATTGTGTGCTACTGACTGTTGCTTCGTTTTGTGGTAAATAAAAAAAAGGATTTATATTGCTAAAATGAAACATTTAAAGTTAGGCATATTAAAGTGAAAGTGCTAAACAAAAATCATCAAATAATGTTATGAACCGAGAAGAAGCGCCTATGTCCTCATCCAATTACCAAAAGAACAAACCTCTCCTCGGATTCCTATTACATCGACTTTTCATCCTTTTTTGAATCATTTATAAATTAATTTAAAAAACAACATCAAACCACTATTGCAACAAACAATGAAACCATTTTTTTATGGAATCCAGCACACTCACACACACACATACATACACTCAATTCAATAATTGCCGATAAAAGCTACCATACTAAATAATATTTTAACTATTATAGTTATATAGCCAGGTGTTACACTAAAAGTACAACAACAGATAAGTTTGCCTTCCGAGGGGGGATATAAGGTGTTGTGTGTAAATCGAGTTTTTAAAAATGTTTCACTTAATCACTAACAAAAAAAACAGAAGTAAATTAGCATGCCTAATGGACGTTTTAAGAAAGGAATCGAACCTGCACGTGGTGTGTACGTTGTTAGTTGCTATAACATATGATATATGAATAGTAAATGATTAAACAAACAAAAAATGTATATATATAACGGATGCCATCCACAAGTTGCCATCATCATCATTTGGCAAGCCCTACCATCTGCCTCTTTCTGGACGTGCGCGCGCGCGATCGCTCCCCCGCGCTTGTTTAAGATTAATGGAATGTATTATTATTATTAAAATTATGATTATGATTGCTAGCACTACTACTACTACACCTTCTTGTCGACATCTTTTTTGTTTGTTGCTGTAGCTGTTTTGCTTGTTTTGTTTCAGGGACAATGAGTTATTTGATTGGGTGCCACACACCCAATTCCCCGATTTGGAACATATTTAGAAAGGTGTGGAAAGCGATCACAGCGTAATGCAGTTATATACTCTGTCCTTCTTCTTACAGCTTTATGGAACGAAAGAAGCGTCACGCCAAATAACTCTTTATGGGAATGGTACGTTAAACATGGAAAGTAATTGCAAAATTTAGAATAAATGTTCCAAAAACACTTGTTAACTTTGTATATGAATTAAGGAAAATAATTAACTGTTTGTGCTTTCATTAAATGTTAAACAAAACGGCACGGACTGTGAGAATGGATTAAGAGAGTCAGCAGAGATGCACTAACACACCTCCCTCCTTCCTCCGTCGAACAAGAGCGACCGAACCTGGGCCGTCCCCATACTTGCATACTACATACACTACACATTACACACAACGACGTTCCCTTTTTGTCTGGTTTTAAGAAGCTCCTGCTCCTACTCCTGCTGCTTACTACTACAAAAAAGCCCATTATTTGTTTTACACATTGCTCTATAATAGTGTGATCGATCGTGTACCGTTTTCCTCCCGCTACATACACACACACAACAAACATAAACGCACACATACAGTGGGGGTGGGGGGAGGGAGTGGTTGGTAAGAGGTGGTAATGTTAAACAGAAAAAGGGAAACGCATACTCTTCTGGTGGTACGCAAACTGCCACGACCCAACACCGTTTGAATTCTCTCCTACCCATCATGATCCCATCGCAACATCCTCCTCCTCCTCCTGTTCATCTCCGCTATCTTTCCCAGCCGCTTCGCTACCAACACATGTTTATAACGCACACCACACCACGGCTCACAAATACACAATGCGATTAGCCTATTAGAGTACTTTACAGAACACGGCCTCTATATTGCAGTCCCGATTTTGTTGTGTTTGTATGTGTATGTTTGGGAGAGCAAGGATGGAGGGAAGATCAAGAGTGTGAAGAAGGTATGTGTGGTCGTACTTATAAATCTATTCAATGCGTCCTTTAGTGGATGGAGTGTACGTGTGATTGTGTAAAGGGAAGGAAAAATGGGATATTCGGGTGAATTGGTCCCCTTTTGTGGGGAAAAAGTATAAAAAGGAAAGCTTCCTCAACGCTTACATACGCTCTCTCTCTTTCTCTACACACACACACCAGCGCATCGCCCTTGTCACCGAAAAAAACCATCATCCTCCCACCATTTCCATACATTCCAAACTTCTTTCCTTAAAAGGTAACAAGCAATTTAAGAAGAGCAAACGAAACGGGCAAAGAAATACCAGAAACAGAAATGGAAATGAAATTGGGCGTTAAAGTGAAAAGAGAAAAAAGAGGGTACAACAACAAAAGGAACGGTGGGGACGAGCGCACACACACACACAAAAGAGAGGAACATAATGAGTGCTCGTTGGGGAGTGAAGAAAATTATTGTCCTGTTGTATATTGAAAGAAATAAGGAAACACAGCCGCCAAAAAACAAGGCTCAACCTACAGCCGGCAACCAGCAGCAAGCACATGTCGTCTTCGCGAAACTCTTCAACACAATCAACTCAACGCGCTTGGTAGATAATTCATTAGTTTACCAATATAAGTACTTTCAGTGACGGTAAGTATGTTTTAAAAAATAAATGGTACGGCGTGGTGGTGTGTAAAGGCACTCCTCCCGGACCCCTGGTGGTGACACAGGCCACGGGTCAAAAAAGTCAGCTGACACAATAAGTTTAAGCCTATCCTGATACATCCCCTATAAAAAACGCTAGCAAAATTGTAAAGCTGCCTGTGTCTGTGTGCATCTGATGCGAATATTTCCAGGCTGTGCGAAGTTTACATCGCAAAATGTGTCACGCAACGTACTCCTCTATATCCGCTCATATATGCGGATGGTAGTAGGGAGCGTACAGTGCGGCAGCGGCAGCGGCCGCCGCCGCAGCAGCAGCTGTCCCCTGCGACGGCGTACCGTGGAACGGCCGTTTGCTGCCGGCACCGCTTCCCAGCGCCGACTGGTCGCCCCGGAACGCGCTGTCGTACGACCGCTTGGACGGAAGCATGCCGGCGGCGGCGGCGGCCGACTGCGAGGCGGCTGCCGCTGCCATCGCCTGCATCGCATGGTGCTGCGAGGGATGGTGCATCAGGGCGGCCGATCCGTGGTGCGCCAGCGAGCTGGACGCACCCGAACCGGCACTCACCTGGCCGCCCGCACCAAAGTGATGCAGCTGGCTGTAGGCGGCGGCATGCTGAGCCGCCGCCGCCGCCGCGGCATGGGACGGTGCCATCAAACTCATCGGTATGCCCCCGCCGTTCGAGCCGAGCATGGCGGCGTGGCGGTGCATAAAGTAGAGCGGTGCGTACTGGGCGCCCGGATGTGCGGCGGCCAGATGGGGCGGCAAACCGCCGGCAGCTGCCGCGGCACCGGACGCTGCCGAAGTAGCGCCCAGCCCGGCTGCTGCTAACCCTGCCGCGGTGGCAGGACTGTGCCCGAAGGCAGCCAGCCCACCGGCACTGGCGGCCCCCGTCACCGAGGACGAAAGAGCAGCAGTAGCAGCAGCACCACCACCTCCGCCCGCTGTCACGTAGGTCGGTGTAGCGGCCATTGCTCCACCCGCACCGTGCGATACGCTCAGCGAGGTGGCAACACTGGTCGCCGGCCCGCCCATGTACATGCCCAGGTTTTGCAGCATCAGCTGCTCCTGGTGGTGATGGTGGTGGTGCGGGTGGTGGTGGTGTTGCTGCTGCTGCTGGTGCTGGGCGGCGGCGGCCGCCTGCCGGGCGAGCAGGTTCTGCTGCGCAATGTACTGTGCTTGCTGCTGCGCCAGCAGCTGATGGCTGGGCGGCGGCACCGAGAGGGCGAGCGGCGGCGGAATCGGTAGCGAAAGTTGGGAGAGTGAGAGCGTCTGCGGGGATTGTGTCGGTGGCTGTGTGGCCGCTGTCGGTAACATACCCGGTGAGAGCAGGGACGGTTTCGAGAGGCTGCCCGGTTGCTGGAAGCCCCCGTTCAGCACCATATTCATGTCCTCGCCGGAGCACTGGAACACCTCGATGTAGCGCTGCTTCTTGCCGAACATCATGTTCTTGTGGTGCTTCTGCTGGGCCGACTGGTACGCGGCCGTCTCCGAGTCCATCTGGATGAAGGCTTCGCCGTTAAACTGGCCCTGGGAAGCAGGAAGGAAACCATTGCCAATAATCCGCCAACAAACGAGGTTCTGCTCTGGCGCAACTGAAGATTTTCCCCTTGCACTGCAAGATTCACACACACACAAAGGCTTACCTGCGCGTTGTACACCAAGTGTACGCCCTGGTAGATGATGTGGTTAGCAAAGTCGTCCAGGAAGTGGAGTATGTGCTCCACCTTCGCCTCGTACGGCAGCCCGCGTAACCGGATGCAGTTCTTCTCGACACCGCTGGTAATGACGTGCTGGGGCAGCAGCTGCATCTGTGGTAACTGTGCGATCAGTGGCGGTTGCGGTGGCTCGTACGTCTTCGGATCCATGGACCGGTTCAGCACCTACGGGGGGTGTTTCACAACGTTTATGAGTAATGTAAGCCGATTTGTTGGACTGTTTTTTTGTTGCGCAAACACACGACACACAGAAACCAAAGATGTACCTAATGCTGTTAAACATGATTCTACTTTCTTACCCACTTTGCGTCTGTTTCGTCCGTCCAACAATTCAAAGTGTTGTTAGCATTAAAGGACGTTAGTTTTGTTAAACATAGTTATTCGCATTGCAAGAGTAAGAGAAGCAATTGCGCGCTATTTGCTGTACAAACCTGCTGCACTTCGGCCGTCGTCGAGCGGAACAGCTCGATGTAACGCTGCCCGATCGATTCCCGATGCTTCGACAGTGCTTTCGAGGCATCCGTGTCCTGCTCGAACAGTACGAACGCATCGCCGGTCGCTCGGCCGTCCGGTTTCTTCACGAAAAGGATGCCATCGGCACCGTCCAGCACGTTGCAACTGTTCTCACCGTTGGCGAAGAAATCAAGCTATTGAGTGGAGGGGAGAAAAAGATGTTAAGCAAATTGGGGAAGCGAACACGGACCGTTTGCTCGTTACTTACCACCTGCTTGGCAGTGCAATCGTAGGGTAATCCCCGCATCCGGATGATTACCTGTGCGCCCTTCGACAGGAAGGCTTGCGCTTCGTTGGATGCACCACCGGCCACGGCCAGGAAGTCTTCTCCGTTGGCTCGATACACCTGCGCGATGCGAAAACGGACGGTTAGTTAAGAGGCTGCCAAGAATGTACGGACCAGGCGATTCACACTTACCTCGATGTACCGATTGCCAATGTGATGCTTGTGCCGCTTGAGCGCCATATCGCGATGTTCCTGTGACACGAACCGTACCAATGCTTCGCCGTTGCGGCGTCCTTGCGGTGATAAACAAAGAGCTACACCACCCCTGCACGAGGAGAAAGAGCAAAAAGAAGACGGAAGATGGGTTAGTTTACGGCAACACACACACTCCAAAGGTCGATCGCGGTGGCAATAACAGAGCGCACAGTCGCCAGTGACACAGTTATTAATCATCGGCGCTTTCCAGCAACAAACTCTTCTAAACATCAATTAAAAGGGGTCGCAATATACAAATCAAAATGAAGTGTGATATTTACTTCTTCGAACTATAAATCGACCGGCACCAGTTGAGATGGTACCTAGGGTAAACAATTACTAAAAAGTTGCTCTATTTTTTGTGCTGCTTTCCAGAGTGCAGAGTTACTATGTCAGCTTTTCAAACTGCACTATCAACAACGCGAAACCTGGGAAGATCGACAGGATTCCAGTCCAACCGTCGATTTCTTCCTCGACCAATGTCGAATAGGTCATCGATTTATCAATTGTTTTTCTTCCACAATCGTACACACTACGAAACAGCTGACAAGGGCCGCCCGGACGGAGATCCCCCATTCGAAAGTGTTCCAAGCAGCTACCTACTGGCGCTATAGAGATTGCGTTTTTCGTACCCGAGGCACGGTTTCAAGTTGATCGATCCCAACTTGTTGCACCAACGCGGTAAGGGAGACACAAAGTGTTTATTTTTTGTGGAATTTGCTGCTGAGTAATAAACTAAAAACGAATGGTAAAGCAATTGTATAGCTAGTACGGTGAACATTCATCGATTTTTACGGTGAATTGTTGGGGCCATTAGAGAATGCTAGGGGTAGAATTGCATACCACTACGAGAGACAAAAGGGGCGTTACAAAATAAAAGCTTTGTCGGAAAACGGTTGCATATACTCACTTGGCCACATTCAGTCCACGGAAGAACTTGGCAATGTCCTGATCGCTGCTCTGCCACGGCAGTCCACGTGCGCGCACTATACACGTTCCATCGATTTCGTCATCAATCGAGCTGCGGGAAGAAAAGTCGTTGAAGAACAGTTAGAATTATACAGCAAATTAAAGTATAAACGGGGAATAAATTTTATGAAACGAGTTGAACAAATTTAAAACATTGCAGTCATAACCAAAGAATACAACAGTGTTATTACAAGAAACTAGGAATCTACAAGTGTCCACAAGATTCCAATCAGATTCGAACCAACAACGCGCGATACGTCAGCACCTTTAGCCTCTGCACTATATGGCGACCACTATAGTGATCAGTTAAAACGCTAATAACACTGTTGGATTTGTCTCAGTTATGTTTTTTTTTTTTTTTTTTTTTTTTTCAGAAAGAACGGCTTCGGCCGTATTGCTTGCCTCAGTTATGTTAAACATAAAACAAATCTTTAAAAATTCCGCTATCTCAAATCGAATATAAGCGAAATGTATACAATTGAACCTGATTTCCAGGGCTTCCAAATTTTTACACACGCTCAGGGTCATTTACGTGTCAGCCTAGTGGAACAAAGAATAGGTAAACACACTTGTAACAATCAAAACCAGGTACCAATCCCAATAACAACCGAACTCTGGAACGCAAATCCTCTGAATCCTCTATTCGACGATGACGCTCATTATAGATTTGTTTGAACAGATTCCATCCGATGTATATCTTGAGCGGTTTCAGTGTTTCTGTTCAACACCATCTCCCGATACACCCATACTTCTTCAGCCCCAGCTGAAGCCATACCATTACGAATACCCCCCTTCAACTCCAATGTAGGATGACAAACAACAACCCAGATTCTGTACCGATCCCGCAGCATGGCTTCTGTGTCATGCAATATGACGTGTTGTATGTCGCCCATCGAACCGGTAACGAAAAGCCCCTGCAAAAGGGTGAAAATACATCCACCCTCCCTACTCACTCTTCTGGCGCGGTTCCATCTCTTCTCTCTCTGCAACTCATCTCGCATGTACGAGAAAGAAAGAAAAAACATCAAAAACCATAGCGAAAAATTAGCGATTTGTGGTATCGATATGCTTGTTTTAAATGCGGTCGTTAGAGAGCTTGTCTTCCGGCGCACTGATTATCATCATCCCCCTTCCGTCTCACAAGCTTCGGTCACCCATTTTACAGTGTAGTTTGTGTGCCCCGTTTAAATGAAACTAGAGTTTAGTCTAAACAAAAAAAAGGCGGTAACAAAAATGACGTTTTATCCTCAAATCGCTTCAATGCGCAACAAAATTACCCTACCAACATACAAAAGTGCGCGACTTTTTCCCACAAACCAACCAAAACCAGCGCCAGCGCAAGCCACACGGTTACGAGCGGGAGAGGAGTAAATGCGAAAATGGCACGAACGGCACACACACAGGGTGGTGGTAAGTAACAAAACCACATTGTATGTGTTTTATCAGGCCTTGTACAGTGTAGCGCAACACAGCAGTTAACTACCAGTTTTAACGATATAGCGCGCTGGGCAGGAAAAGTAAGGCTGTCTCCCGTCAGCAACCAGACACGTCGCTGATCGGGGTGCAAGATTGAAATGATTTCTTTCCCATATCAGCGCATTTTACTTTTGTTGTTGTGTGCACAATGTAGTTACATATTGGCTCAATATTCAATGCAATTTTTAAGGCATATCACTTGGTACTCTAGTGTGGTGACAGTGTGTAAGACATTAAACATGTTAGAGCTTCTTAAAATGTATTTTAGTACTTGTTTCCCAAATCAACCTTTCTCATACTTCAGACTCATTCCTCAACGTAAAAGAATATGTAGCGTTTCTCGCTCCAAAGACAGCTTTAGTCGAACAGGTCGTCACCTAGCAGATAGAACGCCCTCATTGCCTCCACCCGAGATGTGACAAATTGATCGTCCAACAGATCAGAACCACCCGACGATGACGACGACGACGACTTAGCTTTCCGAAGTCGAGATGCAGTGTAGATTCACTATCTGAGACAAGGAGAACGTCTGATCAGCAGGGGTTGAAGGAAAATTGATTCTTCATGCGCACACAGAGACAGGCACGCGCACGAGCTGGCATTAGGTGCTGGTATAATTAATAGCATATTCCCCCCCTTAGTTACCGTCTCTTTACCGTCTCAAACTGAGGTTTACGTGATTCCAGTTTTTGGTACATCTCCTCCATCATCGTCTCTCTATAGCGATGCTCGATAGTTGGTTCATTAGTATCAAGTGCTGTGAATGTCCAGAGACCTTCACGAAAATTTCAACTTCAATTCTGAATCAACTTCTAGAGTCTAGTGGCTAATGACAACCACGACACATTTGCAAACTGCAGGTACAATTTTGCAGAAGGAAGGCCACCTCAGCATGTGCAACTTGTCCAATCCATCAACCCCAGTAGTACCCACCACTCCCGAACGACACCTCTTGTGGTGTATACCCTTATGAAATCCGCCAGTAATGCTTACCCAGGGGGTTCTGCTTATCACAAACACGGCACAGCGCACCAAGCTTTACAGCCAATAAAGATGGCTAATACAGGGCGATTCGCTGCCAGTGTGTTGGTGCAATCGCATCCCCTATCGATGCCCGCGTAATCCGTTCCAGTTCGATAGGAGCAGCAGTAGCACACGCAGGTGTAATTGATTTTCCCCTTCTTTGTATGTTGCAGAGTCGACCCGTATTTTCAAACTTCTAGCACATTTTTTTAAGACCCCAAGTCACACTAACAAACACCAGAACACAGCACACAGCACACAGCGATTGATTGCTGTCGGGAGGGTTTAATCTCTTATCAGGCCGCCGGTAGGCCACACCAACACAGGCACACTCTTTTGTACACTCTATTTATAGCAGATTAGAACCTAAGAAAAGCCGGGTAAAAGTAAGAATCGAACGGTGAAAAGCAAAACCAACGCAAAGGCACACACGCACCACTTGTTCACTGCTTCCTTCACAGAAACGGAGACAACCCTGTGTTCACACACTTCGGACGTGCCACTCAGCATGGCGAAAGATTCGTGTGCATGTACCAACAACTTCACTCGCACGCTTTCTATCTCTCCCTTTTCCCTACATCGCGATGATGCTCTATCGCATGTAATACCACGATTAATACCGCGCACCGCGATCGACGGAAGCTAATCAGCAGCACCGATGTGGGCACAAGAGCACAGCGCGCAATCGAAGAAGTCCCCGCCGTCCAACACAACGTGCCAAACCAACCCACCCTTCGGCGACTCTATTACGACTCCACACAACACCCCGGCGGGCCCTTCCTTGTAGCCCTATATACGCGCGAGACACACTCGGAAGAAACACGGCACCAACGCAACAACACGCCAAGTCAAGTGGCGTTAGCAAGATTGCTTACACAGGGCTCGGTGGTCTCTCTCTCTCTGGCTCACTCGGTGCCTCGTTTGGGTTATTATGCCACGTCGATAAGCCCTCATTACACTGTCGGCGACGGGTGGCAGCCTCGCCACGAAGGCTTCTGATGCTGCCGCCTCTTTACAGACATAAACTGACCCCCTGACCAAATTGATCTTTGAACGGTACAGAGAGCGTACAGTCTGTCACCCGGTGGTCAAGTCTGTACCCTGTTTAGACGCCATCCTCTGTACCTACAGAAATTCTTGTAGGCTTGCCCTCGAACTGGAACACCTCCAGGCGAACTCCGGCCCAAAGTACACTGAACTATTGGTTCCGAGTGGCAAAAAGTGTATTTTTGCAAACGTACACACTCCTCCAGTTGCAAGCTGAGCTCCGAATCCGAAGTCGACGACACCGTTCGATGCAACGTGCCTTTTTTTTTCGTTGTTTTTGCAACCACCTTTTGCTTTGCACCGAAACTTCCGTACCCCACACACCCCCGACACAAACAGCCAAACTCATTAAAAACCGCACACACACACACACACACACGACTATGACCCGCCCGGTGACTGTGCCGTCGATCGTTTGACTACCTCAACTGAACTCGAGAGAGTCAACTCAAGGAAGTCATTAAACCGACGACGACGAGAAGCGGAGGGGTAGGAGGCAGTAGGGAACCCGCCGGTGACGACTCCGGTCATCGAATTACCCACCCGATGGTGGCATCAAATCGCAACAGTAAGGGTCGTCAACACGCGCAAAAACAGGGGCATGTATTAAGTTATGGATCTAGGCGTCACACCAGCCAATGACGTGCCAATGAATTACCCGAGACGAAGTAATGAAGTGACAATGTGTGCTCATAGCTCCAGAGCTCCCAGAGATTAAGAATCCGAGATTCCTCAGAGTTTGAGCAGTGTGCGCACTGTCGCTCATCCGAAGAAAACCTCACTCGAGTCACGTACGATCAGCTCACTTTTCACACAGCTCACGTCTTGCATCCCTCGTGTTCTTGTTCTGTCAGTCAACACAATCGATTGGAAGAACAAAACAACAAACCTAGGTTCAAGTCACAACACTACGGCAGGATACGTTCGCGACTGAACCGTTACGAAGGATCAAGCACAAAACGTTTTGCACCGACAACATGCGGATCGCGGCAAAAAACACACTGTGCACACACGCGCGCGCTCCTTATGCTCGGTCGGTTCGCCCTATCGCGCATTCAACGAGGTACTGGAGGGTCGTATCATTTTTCCAACGACAAGTACTTCAAACGCTGCACTGAGACCAGCCAGAGTGTGCGAGTCTGAGCGAGCGGCTGGTGAGAGCCCTCCCTGGGTCGAGGGAGAGGAATGCGGGCAAACTGATTGACGAAGGGAGACGGGTGACGAGACTACACCACCCGGGGGTCGCATGTCGTACACCCGAAACCCACCACACACACACGGGCACAGCTGCAGCGGGACGAGGGTATTAGCTGTCGCTTTGAATAATTTCCGATCAAACAGCTCTCTCGCGCGAGCACACCAAGCACATGCAGCAGAACAGATCGAACGATCGTTGTGGAGCTGGAAAACCCTTTCCAATGCTTGTTAGGGGAAGAGAAAACCCTCAGATGTGTCCTCCATCGTTTGTAGAAGAGAGCGCAAGATCGCTCTGAGTGTGAGGCGCGCCTGAACGAACCGATGATAAGCACGATCACATCACTGTGTGTTCAATGAGTGAGCAATCAAACGGAGATTAGTGAGGGGGGGGGGGATGAAAATGGGAATATAATAATGCACACTTATATTCTCTCGCCTTCAGGTGCGCCCCACAAGCGGAGCGAGTCTTTGCCAAGGACTTTTGCATTATGCTAAATCATTATTACACGACGCTGCTGCTGCTGCTAGTAGTGCAACGAGCACAAAATTAAATCGAGCAATAAATTACGATTTATCATACCTACTGCTCCTGATCCTCCTCCTCCCACAGGGCAAAACGATTACGGTTTAAGCAGATTATTGCGATAAGGATACAGGCAGCACGCTTTATTTTTACCCGCCACGAAACAGCATTTTGCTGAAGGTCAAAGATAAATGCCGAGTGGTTGTGCTGGCGGAGGAGGAGGTAGAAGAGCGGTAATTTGTTATGTGCTTATCTTTCTTTACGCATTTCTTTATTTGTTTTCATTCATTTGCTGACACATTGCATAATAATCTCCGTTGCAATTGCAATTGGTTTTGCATCGATTTAACATTGGTAAAAAAAGCTTTAAAATAAAGCAGCACCACGTCACACGAGCGCGCCTTTGACATTAACGCAACAATATAAATGTCAACTTTATTGACCGCATATTGGTGCACACCATAATGCAACTGATTTAATGATGAAAAGAACCACAGTTTTGTGTTTGTTTTTTTCCGGTTTTTGTTTTGATTTTTCTTCTTTTTGCCAAAGCACATCTCTGTGCTCTGCATGGACCTCTGGACCATGCTTGTTGGTGTGTACCCTTGTTCCTCAACCTATTGCTCTCTACGGCTCTCCCCTTAATGAGCCATCATCAATCCCGCAGGCACAACTTGCCAGGTAAAGCTCATCACTGCAATTTGTTCTACACCATGTCGGAAACGATTAACGACTCTTAGAAACCCATTTTTACCATTTTACGCTGACTGTGTTTGTCAGTCATGTGTGCGTGTGTGTGTGTGTGCGTGTATTTGAGTGTGTCAGTAAGCATTAGTATGCATGCTTGCTTGCACACGCTAATCATTTACAGGGTTCTGCGTTCACTCTAATTTTCTACAACCTGAATAAGCACACCAACCAACGGACAAACAAAAAAGTACAAAGTGAAACCGTTTTGCTCAGCCAAACTGATGCAAATGGTAGCGAAAACAGTTGAACAGCAATGCTACAATGCTGAAAAACGTTCCACGCAGTGGTGGTAAAGGTTCGTAGCCTGTCCAAATTTACCTTGCCATAGATTCTGTCGAATGTTTGCATATTTATAACATAATTAGTTGCTTTTCTTACCGTACATGACACCAACGATCCGATAGGATACCCCCTCCAGAGGCTCCCGATACAAGATAAGTGAATTAACTCAACCGCGCTCCCGACATGACAGAAGATGTGGTGAAACGGTTGCAAACCTGCGCAAAAACGTTCACCCCACTACACTGCGATTGTTGGAATTAATGTTTTGAACTACGAGTTTATCATTTCATTCAGCAAACGGCAACTTTAGCTGAGGTTTTAGCAAAACGGCACAAATAACAAGCAAATGGAAGGGTGAAAAAGCCAGGAGACGACCTGCTTTTCGGATGGTAGAGTGGGGGGAGGAATAAAATTAACATTTATGGGTCAATTAATTTTCGGATCTTTGCCCATTCCCTTACTTTAACGCTTTGCTTAAATTTACAATACGGCACACGGGAAAAGCCGTCCGCCTCTCATACTTGCTCTCCTGCTAATGCTCGCCCGCGATAAGCGTTTGCCGCTTGGCGGAGCGTGTTTGTTTGGCGCAGAAGCAGCACAGCACCACATATCCAATGAAAATGTCTGCACATCGTTCCGCAGACGAAATGAAATGTTTCTACTCATTTACAAATCTGTTCTGCAACGGGAACATGGAAACAGATTCAACCGTTTGCTCTATACATATTCTAATCGTTTGATACATCATGCAGAGATGTCATAAATCTTTGTGGACTAGGAAATAGTTGAAATGATCGAGGTAATGATACTTCCCCTACCGTTCGATAACTGTTTACTATTCCGAGTGGAGATAGGAGCAGAGCGCGATTGTTCAAATCACACAACACTCTTCGCAAAAGTACGCAATGACATCGAATTCCTTTTGCCTCAATGGCATTGGAGTCATTGGAGTGGCTGTTCGTATCACATTTATCACGACATTGAAAACAGTTGCATGAAACAACGCCGACACCACTTCAGAGGTACTATTCCTATCTTATTTGGTAAATATTTGCCATAAAGCGACAGTTTTTCATCAAAACAAGCTGCGATCGCTTGTGGAACCGGGTCCATCACAACATTCTTCCACATTTCATCTGGTTTGAATGAGTGAAAGATAGGAGGGTTGCCCCCCCAATTGGTTCGTACAATACATCATCAAACGAATCTGGTTTTTCTGTTCTGGCGCTCTCTGGGAAAAGCGCATCGTGTGAAAACGCAGCAGTGTGTCTGGGGAAGCAAAGGTCAATCTGGGTCGCCCATTAACACTCACCATATGCCCGGCTCCAGATTAAGGTTTATGATTTCGTTTGCTTCAAATTTGTGTCCTACAATGAAAGAGATTGAAAAGGAAAATATGAATAAAATCGTTGTCGAAAACTATCTTTTTAAACCTTACCTAGTGAGATGAGATGTTTCACGATCGTCACCATGTCGCGTGCCTCCTTGACGTAGAATTCATTATTATCCTGACAGGCTGGCAGGTCCAGATCTGCAAACGGAGAAGGCACAATAGAGCACGTGAATCATACAAATTAGTGTAAAGCTCATAGAATTATACATTTAACCCACTCAAACAGCGCCCAACGCAACATGAAACACTCGTCAGTGTGTAATTTCTGTCCTAAAACGGGCCCCGACTCCATCTATAAATTCATTTTTACCCGGGCACCGGTTCTCTCGGACAATATGATGCTAGAAAATCATGTTCCAAAACGGGTAGCCCCACACACACACACACACACACACACAGCCAGCGACAAATCACAAGGTGCACACATGATTGCATTACGCGTGGATGCCATTAACGTACCTAATACGCCGCCACCGAGCGCAATCGAGCCACATTCGTCTGTGGTGTGTCTGTCACCGACCATTCGTTGTTCGCGCCGGTTCGGTTTTGCATCGCACCACCGGCTGACAAATTGATCGGCTAGGGGGGAGCACTCTTTTTAAAAAAACGCAGCGCACTTTATGCTCTTTGCTTTGGGTCGGACTACCACAACACCACAACGCACCAAAATCAGCGCCTGTTTGTGTGAGCGTGCGTAATTGCCGCCGGGAGCAGAAACAGAGTAAAAAAGAGGGAAACACAGGCACAAAACGTTTGAAACGTCTGTTGAAAAATTACTGCCAGTGAAGGAAGTGAGGGAAAGCGGCAGCCACTTGTCGGCTTTTCCCCCCCTTGACGCTGGACCCAATGGTGGAACGGATTAGGGCGCCCGTCGTCGTCGTCCGTTGACACGAGGGAGGCTCGCCCAAAGAAGGCAGCATGCGAGACAAATGTGATACCAATAGGAAATGATCCGGTTTCGCTGGCTGTCTGAGAGTTTGTAGCAATTGCATG
Source organism: Anopheles coluzzii (assembly GCF_943734685.1). Classification (NCBI taxonomy): domain Eukaryota; kingdom Metazoa; phylum Arthropoda; class Insecta; order Diptera; family Culicidae; genus Anopheles; species Anopheles coluzzii. Next base: position 85,919,787 of record NC_064671.1, read on the forward strand.
CAGTTAACCCTTCATATGTAGTTGCATTCTAGTAATATATGATTTACTTCTGTTTAGCAAATTTAAGTGTTTTTGAAGTAAAAATGATTCGTTCTGGTACAGATCAACATATTGAATCGTAATGATCACTCGGCTTATGTCTACGTTTATTTCTTGAATTCATCATACCTTCAGGGGTTAGTTTAGGTATGTTACAATCTTCTTTAATCGCTACCTAATCGAGTGCACATTGAGCGCCCTTTCCCCCTGCGAGAGGAGCGACGTGAGTGGTAATGCATTTCCAGTGTGTCACCCGATGATGGTAATGCGGTACGCACCATGCACCCTCTCCGCTCTTTAAGACCTTCGTTTTCTAAGATATCTTTACCCTAGTAAGTTGCTGGCATTCCGTTCGGTTCGGGTATGGATGCATTTACTCATGTCGGTCAGCTGAGTGCTGCACTGTGGGACACCGTACATCACACCAAGGCCGGACACGACTCTCGGCTGCAACAATCCGCTCGTTTGTTTAGCCCATTTTACGACCGATTAATCCCTAGACGGCAGTGCATCAGTATGCATCCACCACACACACACACGCGCGCGCGCACGCCTAGTACGGTCAGATCCGTAGATGGTGTGTGCCTGCTGTAAGCATTGATGCAAGCGAGTGTGTTGGTGCAACATAATTGTAAACATTGCGCGAACGAACTCCGCTCCGGTCGCGCGCAAACAGCGAAAGTGCATTGCGCGAATGGAAAGAAGCTCATCTCTTATGGCGAGAATAGATCGTTTGCTCAACACTGTACTCACTACTCTGTCGATGCAGCACACTTGTAGAAGCCAAACGTTTTGTTAGGTTAGTGAAGCAATATGCTATTTTTATTACACTAATAATATTTCATTATATAACAAAAACTCCATTTCAGCTCAAAATATATCAGACAAAATGGTTAAAATCGATTGAAAAAAGTTATTTAGCATATTGTTGTGAAACTTAAATTATTAACGTTAGCAAATTTAATGTGTTATTCAACAAAAAGTGTCACAATTGTATGCAAACAAATGTATAAAAGTAGTAAAAGATGGACAAAAATTGACCGCGCAGGTATATTCTATATGACCGTTGTGCGCTTAGCACACTAGCGCCAGCGCGCTGCCAAGTGGCCGGTGTTGAAACTAGCGCTCACACAAGCGGGAAGCTCGAGAACTACACTACGCAAGAACGGGTTTGAAAATATTCTGATCGTGAAAAGTTACACCGTCGTGCTTGTTGACTTTAAATGATTTTAAGAAGATTTCGATTGTTTTTATGTTTGTAGCTAAGTTTACACATAATATAAACTACAAATTTGCGAACATAGCATTTTGATTGATAGCAATTGATAGCATTTTAAGTTTCTTTCAGCATGCAATTAACTGAGTTTGGCAAGTACAATCGCAATTGCTGTCCAGGCGCAAAAAGACACCGGCAAGACGTGATCTTAAGTGAAACGGCGGCGTCAAATTTGGCGATTATGGGTTGCGCATATTAATGTCATTTTTTTGTTTATACCACCGCCAAAACATACTCCGTACAACCACATCAAGGTAATCGTCAGTAACGAATCACCATCGTGGTCTTGTAATAACGATCACGTCGGACTATGTCCACGACGACGCGCACAACAGACAACGGGAAGAAAAACGATCATTTGTTTCACACTTGCGCGAAACATCGCCATTGACTCCTTGCTGCTACTGCTGCTGCCGAGGAACTCGTTGTGTTTCGTTGTCGAGTGAAGTACGTAACCGTGAACCAAACAAATGACGCCACACGCGCTGTACATAGCTTTAATGCCATTTGCTTTTTGTCAAGCTTAATGTCCTTTTTTTGTTGTTCCTTTGTTCGAAGGGTTCTAGCGCAATGTACCAGGTACACAGACACACACATACACAAGCGAAAACTTCTAATCGATACGACTGAACCCAACGAACGTCCCATCGATAAGGAACTTCCGTAAGACATTTCAGAACACACTACTCTCATAGACACTAACGATGATTTTCAATATAATTTCTCAATTTTTTTTGTTGTTGTCACCTTCAAAACTCGTAACAGATTAAGCCCGCGGGGTTCAAAACACTGCTCGAAGGACATCCTCATACGCGCGTTTTTAGGATGTGAACAAATCCAATTAAAGCGCTGTTTGACAGCACCACCAACAAAAGCCCGTAACAAAAAAGGTTCAATTTGGGTTCACCGATAAGCAATAGCAATTTTGGTAATGCCAAATGTCCTGTGCCCTTCTTGCGCAGGCCAATTTTCAGATAAAAAGATTGTTCAAACCGAATAAAAAAAAACAAAAGCACACGTGCGACGATCGCTACACGCAAATGAGGCCAACGGCATATTTCAGTGTGCGCAAATTACTTTGGGCTCACACTCACTCAATAAGTCCATCAATCAATTGGCTCACAGCCAGGAGGGGGAGAGGCAAGAGTGAAGATTTGAGGTGGATTGAAGCATTATTCCGGCAAACGAAACAAAGCGGGCCACTTGTCGATGGTTTGTGTCAGTTTTGACATATGCCAAAAAATTACTTTCTTTTTTGTGTGTGCGACAATTTGTCTTCAGCACCAACAACAAAACCGGGTGGAGAAGGGGATACGGTACAATCAGACTGTTTTTTTTTTTGCTCCTTGAAGTTTGGAATCGTAAAGAAAAACAATTATTTATTATTTATAGACATATAAATCTACCTTCGGCAAAAACGAAAGCAACCTGACAGCTTGCTGTCTGGGTCGTTGTCAATAGCGCCCAAAAAGTGATTCCAGAACTCACACAGATGTCATTGCCGGGTACATGCACACGCTACAGGGAGAGGTGCGACTACACTAACCGACAGCAACTTCTTCTTGGAGCTGCTGCTATACTACACTTTTATCTATATAAAAATGTTCAAAGTCATTCACGTTCAAGTGACTCACAAACATAAGCTTCACATGAAGCTATTATCATCAAGATAAGCTACTCGAGAGGTTTAGCAGCAGGTACCGCAAAAAGTGCATACTTCTTAATCTTATCGACTGGCGCTCCAACAGTTGATACATGGCACATTCTTGTAAACGCCACATTCACGAGTAAGTGGTTTGACATGGTAATAGACTCCATCAATTTCCAGTAGCTCACCCTCAATCAACATCACCTATGGCGTCCTGTTCTATACACCGAAGTGTCACCGCAGAATGATACTAAACCTAACGACCTAACGCTTATGATTTATGTGATAACACACTTGGTACGCCCTAACCTAATGCGCCGATCCAGGAACCGCTTGCTCATCGTAATTGCTCCACCGTGGTACACACACTGAGAACGCGTTTAGGGACTGTGTGTGGACATCAATTTATGGCGTTACCCTTATCGCAATCGTCTCTAAATCTCGTATGTAGGTGTGGTGTTTTGGAGCCTACAACCAGTTTAGGTGTTTAGGTTTTGCTGGCTATTCCAGACGAATTGTACAACCTTAGCACGCTTCGAAATCCTCCTCTCTCTTTCTCTCCCTTACCTTTAATAATTTCCGCAACCGAGGCCGGCGTTGGCGGCAGACTCGGCATCGACTGGAGCTTTTGCGCCTCGGCCACGGGGACGAGCGCGCGGGACAGATCGCCGGCCCGGAAGCGGACAAACTCCTTCCGCAGGTCACAAAACCGCCAATAGTACTGGGGCAGGTCGATGACTTTGGCACTCGCTTCGGGATGGAGACACTGCCGGAGTGGCAGCTGCCCGTCGGTGACTAACCGAAAGCTGGCACAGTGCGGGTCCAGGTTGAGCGACTTGGTGTACTCATCAAACTGTGAAGAGGAAGAAGGAAAGAGAAGGAAAGAGAAAAAGCATGAGGATTAGTTGCGAACAATTCTTGCGCTACACACCTTCTTATCGTCCACCAACGTCCATTTCACGGAGACAAGCAATTCTAAGGAGACAAGCAACAACAACAACAACAACAACAAAGCTGAGCATACACAATAAACCGATAAGAACCGTGGGTGAGGAACACGGTGCTAAAACAGATAAGCCTTAAGCGGGCGAGCGCACCGCTGCAGGTGTACACACTGTGGGGATGCCACCCTACGTCACCCACCGTCTAAACCTTTGACCATTCCGATTCCGAAGATGACGACGAATCGGATGCACATTTCTCTGCTTACGTCGCCACCCGCGGCGACGCCGGAATGCTATCGAGAATTGCGGATTTACTTGAACTTTGTGCCCTGCTCTTGGCAGCGAGCGCAAGGCTTCACACATATCACATCAAGCGACACACTTCACAGCGGGACACTCAAGCGCACCATCCCGCCGCCGCCGCCACGCCGCTGTAGATGCAACGGCGGGTACAAACGCTTATCTTCGAACCATTGTTCGACACCTGCCCTGACGTGCAGCGCGCAATCGGAGTGGCCCCTGCCGGCAAAAATTGCAAGTAACCTTGCTGGGAGTCAAGGGAAACGTCCATATAATCATCTTCTCCACTTCAAAAGCATTCCTACAGACGTTGGGCATGGCATAGTATGGTGAAGAGCATGTTTTGACGTTTTATCAAACCGCCCCGTTCCGTAAAGCGATTATGGTTGGTGTGTTATTGCGGGAGATTTGAGATATTTATTACCTCCTTGCGATAGGTGACGATCAGTTGAAAAGGGAGAAAAGGGGAGGGCAAAAAGACGGCAGGAGCTCTTATCGATTACACTGCCGAGTCTTACAAGGGACTAACACCAACGCGTGTGGTCGTCTCGACGCGTATTTCACAAAACAATGTCTTATCAAAAAGGAACAAGAAACCCGAAAGTGATATCAAAAATCGATTAAACAATACAGTTGCTCTGACAAAGTTGAATGTAAAGTACCAATTTCATGGTTCAGTTGTACTCTTGCTCCAAAATCTTTATTTTTTAAGTGCATAGTGCTTCAAAGAACGGTCAAAGCATAAGTACATCACAAGAACCCAAACTTCCAGCAGTTTCGATCTAAAAAAGGCAAACACCGTTGTGACGGATGTACTTGAATTGGTTGATTAGCATTTTCGCCACTATGACAAAGCGATTTCAGACAATGATACAACACAATCGTCACACACTTGCTTTCGAGCAGGAAAGCAGAAACGGCGTGGAGCTGCCGTCACGATGACTCTAATCCAAAACTTGCCACTTTGCGTCATGACTTGTAGCTGTTGCTGCTGCTGCTGCTGCTGCTGCTACAACACCGTCCAGAGAAAAACAACATTATGCACAACTTTTAACACTGCGAAGTAGCCTCCACACATGTTTCTAGACCTGCGTAGTACTTTTTGTGCCAGTGTGTCGTCACAAGCGTCACGGGGTATACAGGCCCGCTGAAAGTCAAACTCTTGTTACATCCATTTATCGAGCTAATTAAAAGCAAAGGTCCTCTGTGTTACAAGCAGTCAGAGGTCCTCCTTTACAAGCCACTTTGTCAGATTCATAACTTCCGATGGAGCGAGTGTCAGGTTTCGTTTATGAAATGGAGGTACAGACAGTTTGTGTTACTTCAAGTCATCAAACTTCCCCGATGTCCACGCCAATGAAAGCTCTTCTTACTCTACAAAGCAAGACCATCCACCACACTAAGCTTTCTTCATCTTGCCAAGTGGAGCGTGTTTTGGCGTGCAATCCGAAGAAGTAGATCATTTACAGCACCACCACCTGAGATAGAACACACGCAACGACGACCGTGCTCCAAATTGGGTCTAATTTTGGAAACGTTGGCGCTCGGAAATCCCTAAAAAAAACTGTCAACACAACTATCAGAGTGATTTATTGTCGCGACTCTCCTACCTGGCCTACACCAACCACACATTAGCCGGTTAAAAGAAACCGAAGGAGAAAAGTGACGTTGATGAAAGTTTTACGAGTTTCATGCAAACACGCACGCACACACAGAGGGGAAGAAATAGATGAACGAAAGAATTGTGAAACCAAGTTCCAAACCACTGGTTAAAAAATGTTAAAGTTTATAACGAAAAAATGACTTCCCTCACAAACACATGAAACACGGCAGCGAGTGACCACCACATCATGAAAAACCCACGGAGTACCTCCGAAAGACCCATTTGTCCCGCTCGGAGTCGTTTTGCGCGGACTTTCCGCGTCTTAAAACACACACGGACGCTAAACAAGCGTCCATTTCTTTTTTGTAAGTTTTTCTTCGGGCACAAGCTAAACGTCTGTTACATGACGGAGGTACTATAAAACTAAACAAAAGTGCAGAGTGAGGAGAAGGCACACAGTGAGCCAACAAACCATGAATATATCGTCGTAGAGCGGCTACAAAATCTTCACAATAATTGCTATTCACTATTCAGTTTTTGCTGTTGTTGATGTCAGTTATTTTGTCACTTTAAAACATCGTTATGTCAACAAGTGAAGAGTGTGATGGGGCGGACGGTAGCTTGCAGTTTGGATTTGTCTACACAAAGTACACAAAAATGTCTCAAAGCCTACATTTCAGTGCGGCGAACAACACGTTGATGGTCCTTTTCTCGAGCAGCAGTAAGCAGCCTTTTTACACGCAGCAGTAAGAAATTAATTGCATCGCTACATTTCCACCACTAACGCCCTCCTCTACACCGTTTACACCACTTGTACACATGACGCTCTTACAGCAAGGAATCTTCAAATACGAGGACGCCGACCACCAATGTTTAAGGAATGCACTTTTCGCAGGGTGACAAATGTTGCACATTTTATTCATCAATATTTGTACAAACCCATCGTTGCCCTTTACGAAAGCTTAGCTTTGTTGCGTTCCCTCGCGAGGATGCTGTTGCTGTGGCAAAGGCACCATCTGAAGGAACTGTCACGTTTCCTGTGTTTTTATTGGCTCTCGCTTTACATATCGCCAGTTGAACAACAACAACAACAACAACAGCCTCCCATTGTGAGGTTGTGAATTACGTAGCCAATTCCATAATTGACGGAGCATGCTAATGAAGGTTGTCCCCCCAGTGTCTCGCAAACATCGGTAAACATGACACAGATTTGGGACTTTCCTTTTAAGTTCCTCTGGTTAGCTAAAGCGTATCCGCATATCTTTGCAACCTAATTCCCCCATGCGCACACTGGGGAGCAACCGAGCAGTGCCATTACATCCTTGGGGAGAGGAATCAACGAACGAAACGACACTGATACAGCCTCTACCAGCTAATTGTTCGCTTAACTTCTTATTTGGATGAATCCGTCCATAGAGGGGACAAAAAACATACAAAACAAAATCCAAATTAGGTTTCGAGTTGGACAGGAGATAGGCAAATGAAAGATTTCAAGGCAGTGGAGGATCTGAATTTCGAATTGCTAATTCCAAGCTCATCTGAAGGTAGGTGAATCAAGACTTTGATTTGCTATTTTGATCGGCAAATAATCTGCCAGCCAGAGCGAAAGATAGGAAATCCATAGCAACATCTTATTCATCACGTCAAAATAATGCGATAGTGGATTTAGAAAAGCAAATAAATAAGCAATTAAAGCATAGGATATACATAAATATGAACTTCATATCGTTACTTTTTAAGAAATACTCTAAAATATATATTTTGTTTCTAGAAGAAATGACAAAGTTAAACCCAAAAAGAGCTTTCGAACATAAGGATTCATAAAATAACCCTTTTTAGGCTCAAAGTGTTTTAAATTGGAAAAACACATCTCATTGTAAGTGACGTCAAATAGACCCGAGCGCAAGTGCATGAAACATGACACTGCAGAACCTACGATCGAATCTAGACTGAACCCGATAAATAGTTAGATCTTTCTACAAACACATAGAAGAGCACTTTCACTCCTTTCAACAACATCATACCTTTACTTTAAATATCTTATTATCATTTCATCTCCAAACACGGACAAACATACATTGATGCAACAAACGCGCCAAACGTGTGCTGTGCTTCATTAGACAGCTAATCTTGCCCTCATCAGCGCCACACCGTTGTTGCAGTGCTTGGCGCACGTGCCAATTAATTAAACTAAGCTCTTCCTGTCATTACCTTGCGCGCCACACGGCCGGCACTATATTATTACGAAATGGTCCTAGGGCATCGTGAGATGGAGAGTACTTCCCCCCTCGTACAGTAGGCAAGGAAGCAGTCTCTTTACTTCTCCGTGCGAACACATCCACCAGCATCGCTTCAGATCGCTTTTATCCCGCGCACTAAGGACGACCGGATCTCGTAACAATTGTAGCGTATGCCAACTAAGTATGCCGCTAACGCGGATCATACCGCAGCGGCGGCGGTGAATAGAACCGAACCGTATTTGTAAAAGTTGTTCTCGAAGACGGGCGAGCGCCACCCTTTGGGGCAGATTGGTTGGTTGGTTGGCAGCTTTCTGCGTCGGTTTAGCTACCGTACCCGGTAGGGCAGCTTTTTTCCTGAGAGATTATCGAAAATTACTGTCTTCATAGCGATCAGCGTCATGATGATCGCGCCTTGTGTGATCGCGGAACCTTGCTCGGTGTTCCGTACACGAACGGAACACAAATAAACAACGCTCTGATCTGTAGCACTGTGCGAAGGCGAATGATTGTGTGGTGCAAGAGATAATGGTAATACTTTACATTGCATTTACCAGACCATTGAAAGGACAGACATGCTTTTTTGCGTACTGGCACCAAAGTAGAGCACATCGTTTCGTTCACTTCAATGTTTTTTTTTTCGTGGATTTTTGTGCAGTTAAATGACGGCATGAAACTGTAAATTAATTAAACCTCTTTTTACAACCCCTTTTAACCGGAGAAGAGTGAAATGCATTCCTTTACCGCTTGATGGGGAATTTATTTCCCTTTTAGGCATACATTTTACATCTATTCCGTGCCATAGGGACACACACACACAAAAACTATGCTAAACAATTATCCATTACATGAAAAAACTAAGACACATAATACCTCGCAACGACCGTAATGTGTTTGGATAAACACCATATTCGCTTTCTTTGGCTCATGTTTTTCTGTCTTTTTTTTTTGTCCCCTGGAGACCTTTTTTACACCTCAGGCGACGCTCCGGCCGGCTTAAGACATCCCTCCAGGCATGCAGATTCCGTAAAAGTGCCTAAAGCGATCTAGTTTTTGTGAGTGACGCGTAGTACCCGTGTTTCACCATCGTTAAGATCTCTCCTCCACGCGCGGTACACGAAGATGAGGAATTTCCGGTCGCCAAAGCTAGGATGAAGCTAAGCCAAGAGAAAAAAGGAGCCCCTCGCGTGCATAACGAGCACTTAACAACCGAGCTACAATCGTTAATGCCAGTGGATTGCAGTGGTGGAAATAGATGGAATACAAAAAAACGCAGCGTTTCTAGATATTTATCATTACCAAGGGAACGAAAAAACCAGGATGTCATTTCCGCACTATTTGCTAGAGGACACTCTTCACACTCTACGTTATGTAAATTTAATTAATTGTACAAAACATTTCAAGCTTTATCGGTCATCGGTCAAAGTGGTGACCGTGAGCTCTACACCCCACCCGTGAGATAAACTTTTTACCTTAAAATCCACACACCAATAAAACAACATAATCGAATTTGCTTCAGGTCAGCGCAGCAGCGCCTTAAATGGCCGGAACCGATTGTCCCAAAATAAACGACCTGGAAGAAGCATGCCCATTCTATTCAAGGCGTTAAAAATTAACCAAAACAACAATAGCGGCTGCCAACTACCTGCCACCACCTGAAGATCAAGAGAAAGGAAAGTCCTCGAGAAATTACCTTTCACTTTTGCAACAGTTTCGTGCACACCGACAACCTGTGCTGCTGCTCAATTATGTAGTGGTTCTACCCTTGGCGAAGGGCATCGGGAAATGGACATTAAGATGTATCCCGAGCGACAAGCCAAATCCATCAATTAGCTCCAAAAGGGGAGGAAGAAGAGGACGAAATCCTGTGCGCGAATAAAAGGGACGCCCAACCCAACCTCAACCAGCTTCAAGTAACTGGAGCAGTCGAGTATCGTGCCAAGGCGAGAGATGAATGTTTTGAGTGGTAGTACTCTTACTGAGAGGTCGTTGCAAAGGCCAAACACTGGCACAGCATATCATTGCCAAGGTAACATTGGTGACGACTAAAAATAAATTCAAAAAAAAAAACTGGATCTGCTTGTTCAATGCATGACACACATCGTGTCAATAATTATCAGAATTTACGCGAATACACACCACAGAGCGAACAGCAAAGAAGGGATATAAAGCGTTTCAGATCTATCACAAAAGACTACAACGAGTGCTGTCAAACAAACCCCCCCCCCCCCCCCCCCCTCCCAAAATAGTGTGCAATCGGTCTTCACTCGGATGCACGATGACATTTGCACTGGCCTCAACACACTGACGCGGGCAAGCAATCTTTCTTGGAGGAAGAGCACCGGAGCAGCGCGTTGCAGCTGGAAGGTCACCCCTGTGAGGGAATATTGCGCCAAAGGGATGGGGCGGCGTACGCGAATTGAGGAGGTTCGTCGCTCAAACCCGTGCGCAAATCACTAGAATTATAAGCACCATTGCGCGCGCATATTTTGATCGATATCTTATGGGGACTTGCGCGACTTGCCCGGTGAAAGGTCTTGGTCTCCTCCGGTGTGTGTGTGTGGGGTCACCAATTTTCTCGTAACTACAACACAGCCTCACACCGGTTGCATGTGTCTAGTGGGGTGGTTCGCAAAATCAGGAGGTACACAATCAAACACCGGTTGGTGGTAAAAGCAACCTCCAACAGACGACGCAGCGCAGCTCATTTATGTGCGCGCATGTGAAATACCAATGATCTTTGTACGTTTGTTCTACTTATGGATTGGGTGGTTTGCCATTTGCCAGGTAATTGGAATCATAATTTCCAACAGATGCCACGCACCTTGCATACCTTTCAGGAGAGAATAGGCACACATGCACACAGTTTTGTTAGGGCCTGTTCCTTCCCCTCTTTGCTCACATTTGTTACCAATTTGTTATAAAATCAGCCATTTGCGCTTGCATATCTTTTGAAATTACTCTCCCGAAGCCGAAGCAATATATCGACATCGAGCAACAGTGCTAGATGAACAGACAAATGAGAAAAAGAGCACAGCAATCAGTAGGGCGTCGGAAAGCCCACAGCCAACAGGTGAACAGAGCCAAGCATGCACGCACACATACACGCGAACGCGAACCTAACTATACTCAAAGAATCCCCTCGCCCGCGCCCAAAGAGGCCAAAGGCTGGCATCTTAATGAGCATTAATTAACGCCCTGCTGCACAGGCGCAGGGCCAGGCTGAGCCGCCGCGCGTGTGTTGTTGTGATTTCTCGCGCGGCAACACCTTTGCCCTCTCTCGGCTCGGCGGATCGGATAAATCATAAATTAAGCCAAGGATTGATTGGGTTGTGTACCAGCAGCAGCAGCACCAGCTCCAGCAGTGGCAGTAGCACCGAAAAAGACACAGGAGGAGCACGAACGGGCTCAGCGGGTGCTATGGGACGGTGCGATGGTTACTAGCGATGGTTAAAAGCCGTCTATTCGGAGCTGCTGCTGCTGCTGCTGCTATAGCTTCCTCCTGAAGGCAATTGTGGGGGGATTTCGTGGTGTTTGGGTGAATCCTCGAACCGTAACCGGGACGGTATCCATCAATTGCATTCGGTTTGCCCATCATTCGTGGCGGCGTTCCACATTGAAAAGGCCGCAACTCCACAGCTCCACAGCTGAGATACCGGAACGTTGGGCACGGGGAGGGGTTTCGTTAGAAAAACGTAATGGTTTCTTCGGTTCGCCCATCATCATCATCGTCGGACGGTAGAGGTTGTGATGTGCACGAATGGGTATTATTTCGAACAACGGTGGTGATGGACGCGAACAGGCAGGTTGTGTTCCCTTACCGTACGGAACGGGGTGGAAAAAGTGATTAGTGATCGATGAATTTCCACTCCGCTGGCTTATTGTATGCGATCGACAACTAAAAGAGGTGTGCAGTAAGCCCCGCCTAAATGCTCCAGTGTTTTCCTGGTTCGTTTTTTAAAGCTATTTTGTTGTGTCTTAGGACAAGAAATGCCTACCCGCTGAGAGTGAAAATACTTTAAAGCGGGGTTTTGTAGGGAGTTGAACTTAAATGTTCTTTATTGCATGAGCCAGATTACATATGTCAGCTCTGAAGTCGACTTTCTTTCGTGGAAAAAGTCAACTTCATGGTTTTGAATTCCAAAATACGACCCAAACACAATGAATCAAGATGACGTACAACAGAATCCATTGAGGTTTCCAAAAATATCCCAAATTTCCCAAAGTCTTTAAACACTAAGATCAGAACGATCTGTTCGTAGCTGCACACCATGGAACATCAGATATCTCTGAAGAAGATACCTGAGCTGGTTTTCCCAAGTAACATTTTATAGTTTTCCCCAAACAATATTGTTATTGTCACAATGACGTCTGAGGATTTTATAAAGTCATTAGATCGGAGAGTACTCCACACACTAAGCAAACCAATTGACATGTTATATGTCCGAGGCAAACTAGCATCTTCTTCTTTGGCTCAACAACCGTTGTCAGTCAAGGCCTGTCTGTACCCACTTGTGGGCTTGGCTTTCAGTGACTAATAGATTTCCCCCCATAGCAGGATAGTCAGTCCTACGTATGGCGGCACGGTCCATTTGGGGATTGAACCCATGACGGGCATGTTGTTAAGTCGTACGAGTTGACAACTGTACTACGAGACCGGCTCCAAACTAGCATATCGTATCTTATAAAAAAGCATGAAGAATTAGTTACTTCGGAGAGAAAGTAATCCCTAGAATTCCAGACAAAGCTACCAACTTTGACATAGGAGAGAAATTAAATCAAGACAATTGTAGTACAATGTCCAAAACCCCAGAATTATTCGATACATCGATGTTCCAACTTTCGCTATCAAGTAACGATTTGCATTGAATTTGAATATTTCCATTGCATATTTCCATGTTCCATTGAATCCAATACATGTTCTCTCAACACAACTATTTATAAACGACCTTGTTACAATGTATGCAAATTGCATACATTATGATACTCCATCTCGCTGATGCTGTGCTGCTGACAACACTTCCTGTACAGGAAAGTCGACACAAATCGATGCGACGAGTATGTAATGACGCCAGTCAAGCGGCAAATGTCCCATCCAACCATTCCACAGGAAGGCAAGAACAAGAAAATCAACCATGCGAGAGACAAACCGAAGTTGATCTCAATGAATTTAAAATGACCCGTGTAGTACACCTTGCCGTTTCCGCGCTCCCATTTTTTCCTCGCTCCGTTGTCTTTCATCACACGGACAGCAACTGCAACAAGGTGCCGTCGCGATATCGCCACTACCTATCGATCACGGGCCGGCGGCCCCTCTAGGAATGCTATAGGTTCCGCACACAACCTGCGCCGCACATCCGCGCAAGCACATCAGCAGCATCCCACAAGGAACGAGTTTTCAAACTAGATTAATTGAGAGACCTAGTTGCACTCGTTCCAAGCACTGTGCCGAGAGAGCACTGTGCTAAACCCTTCCTCCATTTACTTCTATTGCTCATATGCATATGCGCAAAGAAAACAAGATGTAGCCCCGCACACACAACAGACGCAGGTCCACCCCTCTGTCATCATCGGCTATGACGTTGTGTCGTTTAGTCGATTAAATAATAATAAAATCAGCAAATCCGTATCAAACACACAGCTAGCTGAGGAGCGACACAACTTCGAGTTGACACAAACCAGACCGGACAGGTGCACAATGTGCGACAGATACGAAATAGTACGCGAGGTGCGTTCGATGGATCGAGCGAGATATCAAGCTTCAAACACGATCTGCAGTACTCCAACGCGATCGTCCATTGACACGAATTCAAAGTACTCGTTCGGACGGATTTTCCCTTTTTCAACCAGCAACGACGAACGGAAAAATTAATCACACGCACTTAAAGCTCAAGTCAGTTTGTGCCAGGATCTACTTGATCTGCCCATTTGCGGTACGCATGTTAGGCGCGTGCGGCAATCAAGATTGGATGCGTTTGAAGAGAGATTACTCGGAGCACTTCTGAATGATGACATTGAGCAATTCATCCGGGCCGGTTGGATCAAACACGATATAGCTGGATGTAGCGGCGATTGGATCTGGTTGTCTGAAATTTACTGCTTGAGAACGATCCTTTCCGAACGATGCCGTAATTGCATCACGTTCATTAGACATCAGATTAGCGGAATATCCGATAACTCATGATGACACACGCGCGCGCAATGATATAGGAAGTTGGATGGTGAAACTCCAGTCTAGAATTTCCAGCCCAAACCAGGAAATAAATTGTGTCCAAAAGGAGTTGAGGAGAGCCTGTAGTATTCCCACCTGCCGATTCGTTCGAACATGTTAAATTTTGCCTTCAATATTCGCGACCAAGCAGGAAATCTAACCAGTTTTGTCGGCAGACGGGGTTATCAGCTTGCGTTTGCAATTTTGCCTACTGGACACCTGCTAAACCCGTACCTTCCAGGCTGTCAAAGACGGCAAGCTCCAGGGTGAGATGCTCCAGGCTCCCAAAAGCAACGCATTAGAATCGCGACCGCAACATATGCAGAGCCCGGATTGACTGCATTGATCCCGAAAAACCGGCTACAACCACACACACTAACGGGATGCTGCACTGTCAGCGCAGCAGAAAATGGATGCAAATTGTTCCCCAAATGACGTGCGCCGCAAGGGCCACACACCACCCGCCCCGTAGGGCTCGTTTGACAAGAGTAGAAACAAGCCCTGTAATCGGGCATTCAGGCGGTGTGGTGTGGTAGTTTAAATGAATTTAGGAGAGGGAAAGAAAGGCAGAAAAAATGACTACTTAAACAAAATGGAAACCTGTCGCGTAAGTGCGGCTTTAGACGTGCGCGGCACCTCCAAGAAAAAGGCGGCGAGGGGGGATAGGATTGTGAAAGTTGCACGCGCAGCGTTCAAACAGGGGAAAACTCGATGCCAATGTTGGGTCCAAAGTGCAGCGGAAAAGCTTACCGAGGTGCGTTCGCTCTTGGACGTCTCTATAGGGGGGATTAGGCATAATTGCAACTTTTTTACGCCAGTTTTGTTCGGAATTGATAGAGTAGTAGCACAAACGTACACCAATCAGGCTCGCATTACTTATCTCGAGGACTCCGCGTTTGAATGATTTCGCGAGGATCGCGTGTGCAGTTCAATCTGTCAATTCTGGAGAAGCCTCCGAGCAGCCTGGGCAGCAGAGCTTCTGTCGCAAATGTCTTAAATGTCTTCGAGCCTGCCAGGTTCACTCGTTTCTGGAGCACACTTACTACGAAACGACACTTACCTGTTGGATCACTTCCTCGAGGGTACGCCCGTTCGTCTGCACCAGCGACTCGATTGCCGGGATCTCCTGCGTTATTGCACATTCCGGTGGCGACGGTGCGGCACCCGGGGACGCAGCACCGCCCGGGATGGTCGCAATCGCCGTCGTGCTGCTGCCGTCCAGCGCCGCGGACGGTGCGTTAATGCCGGCGGGGCACCCGCTGGCCGTACTGTTGGTGCTACTGGTGATGCTGATGTTGCTGTTGCTGCCGGTAAGACTGTTGTTGGCACCGATCGAGCTGCCGCCCGGTGCTGACTCGGTGCGGAATGTCGAATTCCTCGGCCGGACTAGATACTGCTTTACGCCAATTATCTGCAACGATAAGACGGGAAACACGGAAAGCCATCAAATCACACTGTTGGGAAAAAAATGAGCTGTAAGAGATAACGGCCCATTGCCAGGGGGAAGCGTTTGAACGATTCTTCCCTTGCCCTCCCTTGCATATCATATGCTAATCGTATGAGCTCTATCAATCGATGAGAAGAAGCAGTCTACGCACGCAACGGATGCTTGAGAAGGGGTTCGGATCTATCAAAGAAGGAAATTGCATTACACAACGAGTAACGCTGCTTTTTTAATCTAAGCATGAGTATTCAGTTTTTGATACGTCAATTCTTCGTTCTGCGCTATTTCTTACACAGTATACTTCCATAATTCGCTTTGATTGACATCTCCCACTGCACACTAAGCCCTCCTCCGTTCCCCAATCCGGACAGACTTTGATCGCAAAAATCTCGCGATGGTAAAACTAATCGCAAATTCCCACCTCAACAATGTCTACCGTGCAGGAATGTGGAAAAAATTGCGAAGAAAAGCGCGCTGTAAAATACAATGTTTCGTAGATGTCTTGTTGATTTACAAAGTTCCAAAGTCACATAGACGCAACACCGCGCACCGCAGTTGGCATACCTTAGGGTAGTTGTGTAACCACTATAAAGAATGTAAATATTACGGAATGATCTTCCCCCAATGTCTCCAGCAACTATGCGGTGAAGAATGACGCCTAGGCAAAGGAGCGACAGGGAGAGCTTTGGAATCAATCTACGTGAACACAAACGCCGCGAAACCGTATAAAACTGTTCTGGGCTATTCAATCGATGTGCAAAGGGCGATAAAACATTTGCATTTGAATTCGTGTACGCTTTTTGAACGGGAAAAGTGGGAGATTCTCACGATATTGATATAGAATGTATGCCCGCACGCAATCCAATGGACAGCCCAAAGTCTTCAATGCTGGTTATTAAAATTGATAACTTATTTGTTTCTATTTTAAAACATCAGTAGTATCTCGTATTGTTTCGGTTGAAGGCATTACTTCATAAAAGCACACACAAAAACAACATTCTAATTGAAAACGGTTATGATTTGTAAAAAATAAATTAAAAGCTTGCCGACCGGCCTTCACCAATCGATGAACTACACGACGCGCTGCAATCAATTCACACCTCATTTTTTCACACGTAAATTTATATTGTGGTATATCACTTTTAGTGTACAATTGAAAAAGGGGTGTTTTGTAGGAACTGTAACTTTTATTTATACTCTCTATAATTTTCTCTATAATTGGACAGAGTTTCCCCTTATGAAGTCTAACTTTTATCTGCCTATCCTAAATCCTATCCCGCTATTTATACTAAAATTTCCCTATCTAATCCTAGCTTAATTCATTTACTTCCTATGTATCCTTAATTCCGTCTTATGCCTAATTTCCTATGCTACCTATTCTATCCTTATCTTTTCGTATTAGCTATCCTATTCTAACCTATACTAACACGCTTCTACCAATCACAACTATTCCTATAAAGATAGCTTACTATAATTTCTGCTATATAGCTTACTATAATTATATTCATTACGCCTATGTGTATGCGCCACACCTCCCCCCTTTAGAAATGAAAATCGTATAGCATAGATTTTCATCGTTTGACTAACCTATTTTTATGTACAGTACTTTCCTTTTTGCTGTATTTGCTCACGATTGTACAATTTGGGTTTTGTATTTTAGAAACAATATATGGACCTAAATATAAAGGATCTAGTTTTCTCCTGTTTTCGTTCTTTAAGTACACCTCATCTCCTGGTTCAATTATTAGCGGGTTGATGCTGCAGTTTGGAGCGATGTGTCTTTTTTCTTTTTGCTCAATTAATTTCTTTCGCGCTACTTCGTTTGATTTCTGTAGTTTGTACTTTAATTCATTGTAATAAAGTTCGTGATTATACACAGGTTCTATTTTGCCTGTCACCATGTCTTGTGGGAGATTTGCTTTTCTCCCAAATAATAGTTCAAATGGCGTATAGCCAGTATCTGTATGTGCTGTGGTGTTGTAAGTAAACTCATAGAATTTGACCCAGTTATCCCAATCATCGCCATGCTCGTTGGTAAATGCTCTCAAATATTCGTTTAAAGTTCTATGGTTCCGTTCTAAAGCGCCTATTGTTTGTGGGTGATAAGCAGTCGCAAACGTCTGTTTGATCCCCAGTGCTTCTGCTACTTTTTTCAACACTTCGTTGTTGTATTCTAGACCTTGATCCGACCGCATTTCTGCAAATTTACCGTATGTTAAAATGACATTCTCTATGAGAGCTCTTGCTATTGTGTTGGCCTCTTTATTTCCTGTTGGTATCAAGATTACATATTTTGTGAGGTCACATTGTACAGTAACAGCGTACCTGTTGTGCTTGGCTGTTTTTGGAAGAGGGCCCACTGTATCTATTGAAATTATTTCGAACGGCCTTAAGGGTGTCGTTGTTACTACTGGCTTCTCTATTGTGTGTCGTGTTATTTTGTTTATCTTACACATTTCGCAATTTTTAACGAATCCTTTTATATCTTCTTTCATGTTTTTCCATTTATATTTGTCTCTTATTTTTAGATAGAGGCGATATTGCCCAACATGTCCTCCCGAAGGTAGCATGTGATAATTGTGTAGAATTTCTTCTATTTCTTTTCTTGCTGTTATCCACTTAGGTGGTACAAATCCAATAATCTCGCAACCGAAAATGGTTCTATCTACGATTTCCTTAATGGTTTGAGGCGAGTATTGAGTAAAAATTTCGTCTTCCATGGAGATAGCTAATTTGTCTCTATTAAGCTTTTTTGCATAAGTACATAATCTTAGAAGAGCAGCCTCGAATGCCTGACTTCCATTCTGGTTTAATCTGATTATTGTACTTTCTAGTTCCTTGTTGTAGTTGTTGTTAAAAAGTGTTATTTTAATTGAATCTTTATTTATTTTTGACTGAATTTTTAATAATTTATTAACCTCTGATGGGTTCTCTGTGTTCCAAAATGCTGGTTTGCCTATCTTCTCGTTTGTGTCGTTTTGTGTTACAGGATTTGTTTCCTCTCTATTAGCTCTAGTCATTGCCCTAGTCTTTACTACTAAAGCTTGATTGTTGTTGGCCTCATTAGTGCATTCTTGCAATGATTTCAGACGATCAGAGGTTGTTACTATTCTTGAGAGTGCGTCAGCCCCAACGTTAGTTTTACCGGCTACGAATTCTACTTCAAATTCAAACTCCTCAAGGTCCAATCTCATTCGTGTTAGTTTGGAGGTCGGATTTTTCATGTTGAACAGAAAAACTAGGGGTCTATGGTCGGTACGAATTTTAAATTTTCGACCATAGACATAAGGTTTGAAATAATTGATAGCCCAATGTATAGCTGTCAATTCCTTTTCTATGGTTGGCTTGTTTTTCTCACCCTTGGTAAAGCTTTTAGAAGCAAATGCCACAGGATGGTCATTTCCTTCGCATATTTGCGATAGTATGGCCCCACATGCCGTGTCCGACGCATCAGTAGTGATAATGAATTCTTTTGTAAAATCAGGATATTTGAGGACCATAGGTGATAGAAGGTTGTTGCGAAGGGTATCAAAAGCTTGTTGACATTCGGACGACCAATTGAATATTTTTCCCTTTTTTAACAATTCGTTTAAAGGTTTCGCGATTTCCGCAAAGTTACGAATGAATTTACGGTAGTAATTGCAAAAAGCAACAAATCTTCTAACTTCGTCTGAGTTAACTGGTTTGGGGTAATTTTTAATTGCTTCAAATTTGGATTCGTCAGGATATATTCCCTTGTCTGTAATTTTGTGCCCAAGGTAAGTAACTTCGGTTTGGAAGAATTTACATTTTTGAGGATTTAATTTAAGATTATAATGCCGTAGTCTATCAAAAACTTTCTTTAAATTATCAAGGTGGTGCTTAGTAGTGCAACCTGTTATGATTATATCATCGATGTAAACGAACGCGCTCTCAGGGGTTAACCCAGCCATTGCTATTGTAATCATGCGCTGAAAACTATTTGGGCTCACGTTTAGTCCAAAGGGTAACCTTTTGAATTGATAGTGGCCTGTAGCGGTGGAAAACGCAGTATACTTCCGCGATTCTTTATCCAAAGGTATTTGGTGGAAACCTGACATGAGATCTAGTGTTGTGAAATATTTTGCCCTACCGAGTTGATCTAATATTTCATCGATCCTGGGCAATGGAAATTTATCTGGCATTATTTTTTTATTTAATTGCCGGTAATCTACGACAAGTCTCCATTTTTTCTCTGTCTCTGATTTTTTCGGAACTAACAATAATGGGGAATTATAGGATGATACTGAATGCTCGATAATATCATTTTTTAACATTTTATCGACTTGTTGTTTTATTTCATCTGATTGGGAATGAATTTGTTTATAATTCGGAACGAAACACGGTATGTTGTCTTTTAGCTGTATCGATTGTTTGTAAAAATTATTAATGGAAATTTTATCTTCATTTACGCAGAACAGGTCTGTATATTTTGCTAGGAGGTTCTTTAAGCCACTTTCTATGTATTGTGGGACATTTTTCATATTTATGCTATTTATTATACTATCAAATCTGGTTATTTCCTTGTTACCAGAGGGTTTTGTAACATTATAATTTTTCACTTGATCGACTTGGGGTCTGAAGGACTTATGGTTGATGAAAATGTTTTTCTCAGTTGTGTTTATAAATTTTACGTATTGGTTTTCCTTCGATATGATTGAATTGCCACAAAATAATCCTGGCCTTATTTCTTCTGCAAACACAATAGAATCTTCATCGATGTTTGGCAGTTTTACTTTTCGTATCACTTCACTTCGCGTGGGTAATATGAAACCATCATTGGATTTATCTTCTATGGGTTGGCAGACGGCCATGCCATTGTGAGTAAAATTGAGTAGCCAATGCTCATAATCAATTACACATCTATAGTTTGCAAAAAAATCTCTGCCCAAAATGCCATCAGCCCCAATATCTAATTCTTTTGGTATCAGGTGGAATTGGTGTTTGACAGACGTCTCTCCGAAATGTATTGTTGTAAAAGTAGTGGCTAAAGTATCTATTGTATGAGTAGTTATACCTGTCAGATTAATTTTGTTTTGCGCAGATATGTGTTGGTTGGACTTGATTTTATTTATTTTAAACAAAGAAACATCTGCTCCGGTGTCTATGATTAGGTGACTGTATTCTTCTGTTGACATTTCTACTCTTACTTTGATAAGGTTATTGGCATTTAGATTTATGGCTAAGATTGGTAATCGGTATGCTGCGGATTTTCTTCTAAAAAATGTTCTTGTTCTGTGGCTTGTGTAGTGTAGATCCTGTTATTGTTTCTGTTGGTATTTCTGAAAAATCGTCGGTTATTGGTGTTGTGAAAATTATTATGTTGATGCCGATTATTTGTTTGCCAATTTGAAGTAAAATTTCCTCTATTTTGTGACCTGTTGTACGTATTACGAGTGTACTGATTTGAATATCTATTGTCAAAGGAGCGATTGGGAGCACTAAAGTTTTTTCTAAATGCGAACACTTGTTGAGCTGAATTGTGCATTCTTTCGCTTTCTAGTGCCTTTTCTGTTGCATCTGATATAGAGGTGTACTGCCCTGCTTGTAATATAATCCTTGTTTCCGTGAGTTTGACCTTGTCAATAAGTGTTTCTATTCCTCGCTTGACTGCCATGTCGTTAGCCACTTGCTCCGGTATGTTTTGTTTGAGATACATCACTTTTAATTTTGTACATAGTATCTCCACTTCGTCACATAGGGTCTTCGTGTCTGTATGGCATATCGATTTTAATTCTGCTATAACCTTGTCGGGGTTTATTTTTTCTTGGCATCGTGATTTTACATCCTGTATAAGGGTTTCAAAATCAGTTATGTTTGGTGCTAACCCTAGTTGAGCTTTACCTGTTAATCGTGTTTTGAGGAACTCTACTAGTATCTGCTTCGTGTCTTTCGGAAAAAGCTTCCTTAATAAATTTGCTGAACCCAGAAAATTTTCTAAGCTGTCCGCATTTCCGTCATATAATTGTACTAATGTTGCTGCAGTTTTTATATCAAAATCCTCCATGGTTTTCCTTTTCCAACGGCGTAATGCAATGCTAATCTTAACAAGTGTTTTAAATTTAAATTGGACTTTATTTTGTAATTGAAACTTTATGTACGAATTAATGTTGTTGTAGCTGATATTTGCAAATTTAGTAATTGTTTCTAATTCTACTGGCGCCTCTGCTATCTTTAATTTGAATACTAAATTTTTTATTTTTTCGAACGTGTTGTTTGCAGTGACACCATAGTGTTCAATCAAACATCTGCGAAACTTTTTATCACCCGGCTTTAATTTTTCTTCAATATCTTGTAGTCTTTTTAAATATTGTTTGATCTTAGGTAACATTTAAACGAGCATGTCGACTATTTTAAGGCAACGAAGGTAAATAATCGTGAAGGGGTATATTGAATAGTGATTTTTTTTTTCTATATATGTATGCATATATATTTAATTTTTTATATATATATTTTTTTTTAAATTTTTTTTTTTTTTTGCGCGAGAAAAAAAATTAATTGAGCAATTACAATTATAATTTAACCCTTAATCCTTAGCTCCTTAGTATAATTAAACCCAAAAATATTCTTTGTAACCCAATTCTATTTCACTACGCATATCCTACCTTAGGGGGGGGGGGGAGGGGTCATTATCGTATTTCGCTGCTGCATTTGCCGTCCGATATTCTCGAACACTTCATACGCCGTCAACTGCTCTCGCCAAACGCCGTCCGCTGCTCTCGTTAATTCTCACCTTCCGCTGCCGTCGTCACAACACACTTCTCGTACCGCTCGCTGATAATGTGATGCACTTCTCTTACTGCTCGTTTCTCTCGTCGTACACTTCTCTTTCCGTTCACTGCTGTCGTCACACAGTATACTCCTGCCTTCAACCGCCGTCGTCGCACACTTCTCGTACTGTTCACTGCTGTCGTCACACAGTATACTCCTGCCGTCTACCGCCGTCGTCGCACACTTCTCGTACTGTTCACTGGCCTGGTGGTACACTTCTCATATTGTACACTGCACTCGCCGTACTGTTCACTGGCCTCGTGGTACACTGTACACTGCACTCGCCGTACAGATCACTACTTTCGTCGCACTCTTCTCATGCCTTCGACTGCTGATGATGATAGCAATCCACCACTCTCATTACGCCCGCTTTTACGCTATTAATTTTCTCACACCTCTGTTCTCTCCGACTATTACCGATCACTATTTGCCGTGGTGTGCTATTCCCGTACGGTTCTTATTTTTTTTCTCTCGCTCTTGACACGCATTCGATTTCACCTGACCGCTTGGGAATCTAGTCCTGATTCGACGTGATCCTCGGTCGTTGCTCCAAACGTCGGTCAATGTACTCTCAAGCACACTTGCTAGCTTCGGGTTTGCGTAGTCGAGGAATTACACACGTTACCGTTAGACTTTTTTTTTTTTTGTATACCGATTTTGTTGTTGGTATTCTGTGCACATCCGATTTGGTATTGCGTGGATTTATCACAGATTCGTGTCGTCGTTGGATTTCACGATCACGGTCGCCATGTGGTATATCACTTTTAGTGTACAATTGAAAAAGGGGTGTTTTGTAGGAACTGTAACTTTTATTTATACTCTCTATAATTTTCTCTATAATTGGACAGAGTTTCCCCTTATGAAGTCTAACTTTTATCTGCCTATCCTAAATCCTATCCCGCTATTTATACTAAAATTTCCCTATCTAATCCTAGCTTAATTCATTTACTTCCTATGTATCCTTAATTCCGTCTTATGCCTAATTTCCTATGCTACCTATTCTATCCTTATCTTTTCGTATTAGCTATCCTATTCTAACCTATACTAACACGCTTCTACCAATCACAACTATTCCTATAAAGATAGCTTACTATAATTTCTGCTATATAGCTTACTATAATTATATTCATTACGCCTATGTGTATGCGCCACAATATGTATATTTTGCAATGAAACTATTAGCAGCACCATGCATCATGTATAAACCATTATGTCGCGCAACGGTTTTATACGTGTCCGGACATGTTTTGTTAACGCGGTTTTACACGCTAGTTTTATTGGAAAACTTTATAGCCTTCAAGGTTGCTTTACTGCCAATTTTACGACCACAATTCGATTGGTACGAGATGAAGGGCTCCCAGACGTCGACGATGAATGATGAATGGCACACAATAGAGCGTTTCAATTTTATCATAAAGTCTGCCATTCCTTTGAGTTACATTTTACTGTCCCGACCTCTGATCTATATACACATTAGGGGCACTTCACATAAGGGTAATATGATTAGTTTTGTGTTATAAAAACGTTACGCTAGGCTGATGTAAACGCCAATCCATCAGATGCTAGCAAACCCATCACTAATGATTAACATTTCACGCTTTGACACTTCCTACCAGCTTATCTGAAGATGATACTGACATCGACGGCTGTCTGCCCGTTCACGTTTTTATGCCTACACAGTTAATAAGAAACTTTCAAATTGCTCCTCCAAAAGATGATCTTGCAGCGTGAACACACATTATACTCGCCATCTCTTATTAGCTGTAGATGTGCGGTGGAAGATAAAGATGGAAATCAGCCACAAAACAAGTGGTAGCGCCAGATTATCTTGAGAGCTCATTCCGCGACTCTCCAGATACAAAATAGCAATACCTTGTTTACGACCTATTGTTGTGCGCAAAAGCAAGCCCACTTGTTAGTTGTGTTAGAATATGTGCTAGGAGACTTCCAAGATGATACCAAGTAACCACAACATGCCACGACGAGCCAGACTAAACAAAATTTTGCGATGTTTTGGAACAAACTTTCAATGTAATGTTTTGCAGGAAATCAGGAACAAGCAAGCCATACACAAACAATGCCTTCGTGGTAGAACTTCATCGTTAACTTGGACACGAAAGCCTCGTTGCGACAAGGTCTTCGCGTCTTCTGACACACTAATCCCAACAGCGACAGAATCGTAGAACACGATGTGCTATTATGTTATTCCCCGCGAGCACGGTCGTCATTGACTGATGAGAGAGAAGTGCATCCCATTGAAGACTAAAAAAACATCTTCACCTCCCCTTTATTTCTACGCCTTTGATGTAGATTATCTGCATTCCTTTTGCATTCGCTTACGAGACCACAAATGATTTCCAAAGCTTTTAACGGCTGACCCCGTCGGTTGGTGAATTACTCTTTTAGTCAGTTCTAATAGCGGGTCCCGTATTACTTGACCTCCTGCGCCACTGGTACACTGGCGCACACGCAAGCCCTTTCCGCGGGAAATGAAGCACTCCCGGTAGCGCTCGCACGTGTCCAATAAAGCTCAGCACAAGATTAGCTTGGTAGAATGTTAGGGCCAGCCGCCCTATGACATCCGATGACATCAAGTGGCATTCGCTGCGGATGTAGCCTGCAGTTACCGTTGCGCCACTGCTAAATAGTTGCATTAATTTTCCCGTACTGATTGCCGCCGCTTACGGAATTTGTTGATGCTTATGTGTAGACGCATAACTAAAGGGTTAATTATAGTTTTAATCCTTCGAGATTGATGATGTTTTAAATTGTCGCTTCATTTGAACCAACCACATTAACGAGCCTTTACTTTAATTTATACTTTCTTCAGGCAGTGCTTTCTGCATATTTTATAGCAATCATTGAAGATTTAGGACCTTCAAAATTCAATAATAAAGTTGAATTATCAAGGAATTAGAGTGTTTATTAACATCAACAAACTAACAGAGATGCTGGAATTGATATATTGTCGTCTAAACAATAGATCTCGATGAGAACTGATAGTTTCGCTAAACTATTATGAAATTCTGTAAGAACCACTGAATTGTCCAGTAATTTCTTTTCGATAATGAAGAAGCCTGGTACCCGGAACATTAAGATTGATGGAGATTTTTAATGTATGCATCTCGACGACAACTTTATTTTATTCATTTGGTATTTAAAAACGTCGTGAAGCTTCATAGTTGTAGTTCCTTGTTTATAAGGTCCCAAAAACGAAAAGCGGAAGTCTAATTCTGTCTGTTTTTTTTTATCCTACCCTTATTACATTATAAACTCTCCGAACATTTCAAGCCCAGTTTCATACGAATTTGAGGCGCACACACACCGACTTTAATTATGATTAACTGACGCGCATCTTCAACGCCTCCGTATGGATATTGTTAAAAAGACATTAGGGCATCCTCTTCGATTCGTGTGTTTTTTTCCTCCCATGTCTTCAGGGGAGCTAACGCGAAACGGCTTCGCGCACCAGAAGTGGAACCAAACCATGCACACCTTCTTCTCCTTCTTTAAAGGCGCCTCACAGAAGAGGCCCCGACACACTCTAATTGACGTTTGTCTCCCCACCGCAGCTGCCGCCCTCCGTGTAATAAGAGTGCACCACACACACAAACGCACTTGATTATGGGGCTCCAACTCCACTGGTGGTGGCTGGAAAATGAGCATCTTCATCTTTGCATTGAGGGGCTCTCGTCGCTCCCTTTTGGTTCGTCTCCGTCTCCAAAATGCCGTTAAAAGTCACGCTTCCCGCGTGCTATGATTTCCCGAACAATTAATCCCTGCTTGCTTCCTTGTCAATCGGTGTCATCTGGGTAGCACACAAGCGTTAAGCTTCCTTATTTTTTACCTCATCTCGCAGTTGCATACTACGTGGTGCATTGATTATTATTGCGTTGCCAACAAAAAAGAGCCAATTTTTTTTGCTTTCGTTCTCTATTTTGACACTTCAATACAACCTCTATCAGTAATTCCGATTAACGATAGGGACACCAGCAACAAAAAATCAAACACGTTAACCTTCGGTCTTTTCCGGAGCACAGCAAAGGCCACGCACGTGTGTGCAGCCGGCGTTCCTATCGTCTCCATCTGTCTCTCATCGAAGACGATGATCACGTAATTACCAAAGGCGGAGGAAGGCGGTCGGTATAGTAGCTTTGAGCGCCCCAATATATAATGCTCCCGATAGTTAGGATGGTAATTACCTTTTAGTGATTAGCTTGCACAGAGGGAGGCCACCCCTTTGCTCCCGTTTTATGCAACATCATCTCGCACAAGAGGCAATGAGAAAAAAAATGTATCTCATTGCACAGAGAAGATGAGTGTAGACAAAAAAGTGCATACAGACACACAAATATCGACGCAAGAAAGTTTAATCACAAACCCAATCAAAATGCATATCGCGCCATTGCACAGTGGCGACGTCGAACCTGGGGTGAGTAAAGCACGCTTCCCCACAAGATTGTTCAACCGTAGGTCACTGATTAGCTTCGCCATCGCTTGTGTATCGAGCGACCACATAAAACGTGTCTTCCGGTTGTACGCGTAATCATTGCAGTTGTGTGTTTTTTACTATTCCTTGCCAACTCTGGTTCTGTTTATATCTCGTCGTTCCAGAAACTCTATCGATCTACGACAGTGGAGAGGAGGAAACAGGCAAAAAATCCCCAATCGCAATAAAAAAAAATCACAACCCCAACACATGCACTAGCAGAGCGCGCCAAGCAAAACGGTCACTTTCCTATTAAAAATGATGAATCTTGAAAATAAACTCCCGCTGTCCTCAACGCAGTACCTGAGGGTGCACATACTGCAATCATGATGACGACCGATGATGATCAACCAACACATTGCAGTTTTTTTTCCCTATCTTATTCCTGTGTTCTGTACAGCTGAGCAACCCGTTGCATGCTCGAAATAGAGAGAAAAACTTCCAACTTCAAAGATTATTATTACATACACATACACAACCATGCATGAAAACAAAAAAAAACAACGATGACAGACAGAGGAAAAAAAGTATAATCAAGAAAATAATCCACTTTTTGCCATCATTTCTTCGTTTTTTTCATTGGTTTTTTTTCCTCCTTGTGTGTGGTTCTGTATGCAGATTGATGCTGATGATCATAAACCGCAGTTGCACTAGTTCCATAACAAAATAGGAAGTAAGCACATCATCGTTCAGTGGGTTTTTTAACACCTTTTTAGTTTGACCTATTTTTAGATTTTTTTAAAATCTGATTTATGTCCATTTTTTAACACTTCAACATAGCGCAGCTAACATGTCTTACCATTTTGTTCCACACAGCTTTTCTCTCTCTAATCTGACTCCCAAAAATATGATGGCCATAGCAGAACCCCATACTATACCACACTCACACTTGTCCAACACATTTCCTCCATAACGTCTCATTAAAAAAGATTCAACTTTGCTGTAACTCCTCCAAAGAAACGGCATTCTTTCTATAACGTTCCTTCCCTGCCTCTTCATCTCTATCACCAGCAGCAGTTCGACCTTTTCTTCACCCCAACGACGGCGACGACGGTGTGACCTTGCGGCACACGGTACCCAGAACTCGCTGGCAATTTGCTCGTAATTATACATCAATCGCAAACCGGCTGAGGACACAAGATAGAACGGAACGCTGTGTTGTTCACGATACAGGGGGCGCTGCCTGCCAATTGCGCCCGGCTTAGCTGAGGTGTGATGCTGTGCACCTAATAATCTGACACCTCTTCGTCACGGCGGCAACCCTTCGGTTCATTCATTCCACCGGTACATTGGATCGGAAGGGTCATCGTAATGGGTATGTTCTCTCGATCTGTCCCCCAGCACACACTAGCAGCAGCACTCTCCTTAGCAATTAGTCGAACGATCCGTTACCGGCCAAGTACTTGGCGCCCCTGTAACGGACTTCTAGCCATTTCCCAGGGGAAAAAACGGAAAGACAATTGACAATTCTTACCAGGAGTATCTTTATCTTGCTAAAGAAACGTCAAATTAACGTAGAAGAAGTGGATTGTTTGTAGCATTTTCGTCCATTTTGTTATTTAAACCTATAGAGTTCTTCATTCCCTATGCAAAAAGTTCTTGAATAAACTCTCCTTTCCTTTCAAATTCTGCCTAAACCATTCCCTAAACGTCCAGCAGTTGTGTTTCGTGCCTTTGCGTGTGCTAACCACGCGTTGAAATCTCTTACCCGCCAACAAGAGACATGAACAGTACAAAAGCGACGAACCCTCGGCGACTGTGCTGGAGGAGATGTCTTTTCAAGTCGCGCCTGCACGGTCTAAATGGTCTCTTGACATCGCGAAATCGATGACGGCAAACATTGTTCGGGGTTGTGTTGCGAGTGGCGAATAACGAGAGCCATCCACGCGCGAACAAATCGTGAAGAGAATCTTCTTCCCTCGGTGTTCGTCGTCCCCATGCGGTGTTTAAGCATGCGGAGAAGCAAAACCTTCACCTCTTAGTAGCACAGACACACAGACACACGACTGTTCCACACGCGAGTAGGTATTTGTCTAATGGTCACATTAGCACACAGCATCCTCTCGATTCTAAAACGCATTTGGAAGATATTTTCCGGAAGGTTCCCATCAAGAGGATGAACAGTGCTGTGCTACGGTCAGCAACAATCAACCCCATACAACTACAATGCATCTGTACCCATACACACATTTGCATTGCGTTGTATATGTTTTTTTTGTTTTCAACCCCAGCGGTTTGGCGGACGTCAGGTTAAATCATTATTTGTGCATCCATTAGTCGACGGGTGCAACCATCGCATGCTGCCCCCTCTAACACCGATCATGATACGCCGCGCGCGCGCGCCTCCATTCGATGCTAATGATGCGAGCATTATCAAGCCCAAATGCAACAGACATCACAGAGAGAGCGAGCGATAGAGACAGAGTGAAGGGTGAGTCCATCTTCCGAAATGCTACATAAACAAATCTTACACTTAGTATCTCTCTCTCTTCAGAGCTCGTTCTAAGCGACCTCGGGATTGGGGAGAGGCGAGTTGTGGCGAAGCACGCCACCCCATCATCGCCAGCCCTTTTTCGCGGACGCGATGACATGCGATATGTGTGCATGTGCGTTCGTGCAACGAAACCTAAAAAACACAACACAAGCCCCATTCTCCATCGGTAAAGTACGGCTACGGCTTGCGCTCTTCAGCGAGCACCACAGCCCTCAACAAAAAAAAGAGCCCCGTAGGAAAACTGTGTCGTGTGAAGATAATTGCACGTCGTACCTGCGCCATGGCTCGCCCCAAAGCCTGTCTTGCGTGCAGAGGAGAGAGACAGGCTGCACCTTACCGTCTAAGAAGAGCGCACAGGTGGTATGAGAGGCTTTTGAAGTACCTGCAGCAGCGTTTTTTGTTTTGCACAAAGTAAATCTCCTCCAGCCGTGGCGTTTTGAAGACTTGACCACTTGAAAAGCAACAGCAGCAGCGCCCGTTGGAGATACTAAAAAGAAGTATTTCCACTCCTGGAGGCGTTCAGCCGTAGCGATAAAGTATTTGAGGAAGCTATCCGGCGGCGGGAGAAGCCGAGGTGCTGCTACATCAACATACACAAAAAAACTCTGAAGTACTCGCACAACAAACAAATAAACCAGAAATACTGGAACTACGACGCACTAAGCAACGCCAAAGCTGTCTTAAGACGAAGACGAACGGGCAAAGAACGTGGAGCGAGGATAGTGAAGTGATCTTCTGTTGGTCCTGTCAAGATTTAAGCCTTTTTATTCGTCCTCTAATTTTCTATATTGTTTTTTTACTCCATAAATCATCATCTAACAACCTACAAATAAAGCATATGTGACATTTTAGGCTTTTCAATTTTAATCCCAAAGATTGAGATCATTTAAGTCATAGAATATCCAAATTAACACAGCACACAGGTAACGACAGCAAAATTTGAAAAGTGTCATAGTTCATTGCATGGATCATACAAGCAATAATATGATTTAATTGTTGCACATTGCCAGATACCATAAGGGCAGTAGCACTCTTAATTGCAACCACGTCCGTACACACGTTCAATCAGCAGAAATGATCTCGATCAGCTCGAAATGAAATAATCATTGCCCTCTCCTACACTCTTCTCGTCCTCCTTTGCGACAATCAAATACATCCATTTTCAGGCGAAACCATACCAAACAACCTAAGAACCACCAACCAGCAAGCTACACTTGCAGGCTCGTGTCGATGACAGTTCCAGCATCGTGCGCGACACAGCACTCTCTTCCCTCTCTGACGTCCGTTACAAGCATTCAGTCGGTTATATAGTTGAGATTTCAAATTGCAGGTTGAAACTACGACCCGCTTCCGGTACGTCATTATCACCGGTTGCAAGCACACACACACGACATTCATCCAAAGTTATGATTATATCTTATCCCCCGCGCATACAGGAACTCATCGAAATCTTTTAATAGTGCGCTCTCATGTGCCTCATGCGAAGTAGTTACGGGCTAAGAATAGTATCTACTAATTACACAACATTTACAAGAATCTCCTCGTAAAGCTCGCATTCGCTGGAATCGTTTTGCTGTTTCGCGGTGGTACCCCACTAAGAGAGAACCTCCCCCCCCTACGGAGGGAAATAAACATTCATACAGCAATAACAACTGCACACAACAGCGGCGCTACCACTCTACTCAGCTCTTCGCGCACAAGGCGAACATTGTCGGTGGTAAGCGTAAGGCCAATTGGCTGTCGATTAAAATCATTTTCATATTTGGCCGCTTTATGGCTCAATTCCGCACTGGCGTTTTTTTTTCGATTCGTCGTTCCTCTGATGCAATCCAAAGCTCCTCTCTCGTTCACTCTCGTCCGCGTTGCTTTCACTGCGGGCTGCGCTCGCATAGTACGCGGACGAGCGTGGAAAGTTGCAGCAGCAAATTGCGATGAAAAGAAGTATGCTGCTGCTGCTGCTGGCAGGCCACATCTACTTGCCGCGATGCATACACACCGAGCTGCTGCAGCAATATGCTTTCTTATCGACAACCCTCTGGGTGATGTGTGCGTCGGTGCGTGTGTATATGTATGCCTCAAGAGGCACACTAGTGATGCAATCAAACATCAACAAAATCGGCTGCGCTACTGAATGTACATCTCTTATTGTAAGATGAGTTTTCTTTACACTAAATGCGCAATTTACACATTTGAATGTTTATATTGAAGAAAATGTTTTCAAATCACTTACACAGACTTTCAACAATGTCAAAAAGTGAAAGTAATGAAGGGCATATAATCTAACAACATTGTCTAAAAAGTTATTAGATTTGATTTGTCTTTAAAGATTGTAAAGTTTGAGGTTGATTGATAAGCGGAAAAACACAATAATGGAAAAGAATACCAAAATTGAGCAGCAATTTCTGATACAAGTCATGTAAACTGTTGAACTGGCTTAATGACTTTAAAAAAATGTAAAACAAACACCTAAAGATCCATCAGGCTAGGTTTTTGTCGAAACTAG
Organism: Anopheles coluzzii; assembly: GCF_943734685.1. NCBI lineage: Eukaryota > Metazoa > Arthropoda > Insecta > Diptera > Culicidae > Anopheles > Anopheles coluzzii. Next base: position 85,951,764 of record NC_064671.1, read on the forward strand.
CAAAATGCTGATAAAAAGTATAGAGCAGTAGATACGACATCGAAGGATATTATACACTCCAACTATTTGAAACCATTTCTACTGCAGATATTACATCTTGAGATTTTAAATATTTGTTGTAAACAATAAATAATCACCAACAATCAGCAAAAAAGCACATCAACTTTTGCTAGATCACACAATAAATTGAAACTTATAGTGCATGTTTTCTCAAAAAATAACACTCGCCGGGTTTTCTATTTCCAGCCAATGGGGCCCTTTTCGTTTTAAGTTCGTAGGCTGAAATTTCAGTCTGTCAGCTGTTTGCATTGTATAGCAGCTTTCGAGCAGCTATCTAAGGGGGTATAATATAGAGGTGGGCTTATCCCAAGGTGTATGAATTTAGAAGGCGGATTTGTATCGCTTTTGCTTCTCAATAACGATTTTAAGAGTGTTTTGTTTATACGTCAAGCCTCCAGAAAGCCTGTTTGAGCAAAAGTTTTCACCCGTTCTGTCAAAAAGAGATGCTCAAATTAAGTTATAAAAAACATGCTATGAGACCACCTGGACTAAATACACTTTGATTCTATGTTCAATCACCTGATCTGTTTAATGCGCCTTGGGATAAATGTAAACATTACCTTGTTTTGATTTTTTTCGAGCAGGTACTCGAATGTAATTCTAGCATTGAGACTAGAATAATCTATACTGAAAATTTCAGGCTAGTTTTGTGTGTGGTTTTGTATGGAGTGTTTACATGAGTTCAACCTCCAACTGTCAAACTCCAAACAAAAAACTTACTAGAATCGTGAAGGGCCCCAGTGAGCTTAAATTTTTAGCCTGTTAGTGGAACAAACAAACATCATCCGGATTTCTATCAATTTGACAGTTACGGTCCAGCCATATTGGATTTAAGCAATTTAAATCATTTGCGAGATTTTGTGTATTGTTTAGTATGGAGTGTTTGACTATCATTTCAGTCCCCAAGTGTCAAATTTAATATAAAACAGCTGGCTAGTATCGTGAAAACGCCCACTGATGGAAAACAGAATAGTGCATAGAAATGAATATCTCCAATTAATATTATATATTACCTCTTGAGCATAATATTGAAGTTATGCATTGCTAATTTTGTATCTCTCCTATAAGCATCATGTTATGGTCCTTTTCCCTCATGGTCGTACTTTTTGCCTCTTGCGTCTGATTTACCTTTTGTTAGGCGCATTACCTGTCTTACCATGCATCTGAAAAATGGCTGCTGCAATGGATCAATCAATGTGTGTGTGTGTGCGCGCTATTGGATCTCTTACAAAACTCCACCACCATCCTCTCGACTACCTTCCGGATAGAGGTTCGCCGTCCACACACATCCCACACCACAACAAAACACTCTCTCTTCTCAGCTGACTGGTGTGCGGCTCGTGCACACCAGCAGTTACGCAAACCGCATCAAACAGAGATGTTACGGATAATCTGCAACACCGCTTTTCCCTCCTTGCAACAGTACTCTCGCTCTCTGTCCCCCGCTCGATCTGCACACGTGTGGTTTCGAGAAATAAACGATTTACCACTCAAACACAGCAGCCACCACCCCCGGGGGTTGAGAAGAAAAAAACGGACGCAAACTAGGATACGAAATTATGTTGCAGTGCAGCTTGATGCCGATGACAGATCGCTCGCTGGCAGGAGGGAAATATGAAGCGTGCAGGCAAACGAAAATAAAATTAGTGCTAGTAGCCCGAGCGCGTTCGCTCCGTCCTTGGCACGTGGCATCGGCCCTTCAAGGAGGCTCGCCCCCCCAAGGGAAGTAGCTCATAAGCAGAAACAGCGACCACAAGTTTGTGTGTGCCTTTAATTGTTTCTTGTCCTCGATAAGCTACATCATTCCAGCGAAGATGTCTTCTGGTAGTGCAACACCATCCCATTAGTGCCATCGAGCTTCGCAGGAGCAAAGGAAAATGACCCAAACACAAGCAGGGACCGAGAGCGCTACCGGTTCAATGTGCGCTGCAGCAATTTTCCCATTATCGCTAATTTACCTTTCCATAACCGAGCGAAACACACACACAGCACAGCCGGTTTCTGGTGCCAGAGTGCCAGAGGCGTCAAACATTAGTGGGCTATCAAATAGGCGCAAATTTAGTCCCTCCCCCGGGAGCAAAAAGTGTGGCGCTACTTGCTTCGTTCGCAACTCCCTGCGCCATCCTACGAGAGCCAGGGGGGATGTGCACCAACATAATAGAGTCCTCCGAACCGTTTACGAACCATGCAATCTCCATTTAAAATGGATTATTAAATCATTCCCGTAACTGAGCCAGACCTCCGCCACCGCGCTCTCTCTCTCTCTCTGTCTGTGTATTGACAGCCTCGAGGAAGAATTCAAAGACAGCTTTAAATCTTCCCCAATAGAGAACAGGCCTGTGGCAGCAACAGCTCTGTACCTATTAAGATGATAAATTGGTACCGCGCGGTCTCTGGGCAGGTATTATTTATTTTATCAACATCACCGTCTTTCCAGCCTCCGGAGGGTGTAGACACAAACCTCTCGGTTCAAACAATTGTGGCCCGTCGAATGGACGATGATTGGGCGCTTTGATTTGGGGGGCCAATCGGGAGGCTACACCATTGTTGTGTGCGCCCTGGGTGCACCCCAAAAAGGCTACCATTTTTAATCCTTTACACGTGTCGAGAGAGGGGTGGGTGGCACAACGACGAAGACCTTCTCCTCCCAAGCACCAGTAACGAATGCAACGACGAAAATGCCATTCGTGGTGAATTGTACACACACGAGAGAAGCAACACAAAATAGGCAAATTAACCATTTTTTCATCATTTACCCCGGTTTGTGGGCACATTGGAAAGTTGTGTGTGTGTGTTTCTATTTGTTTTGTGCTCGAAGAAACTGGATGTGGTGGTGGCGGCACAGAATTAAAAAGTGATTGTAAGCGAACGGTAGCACGCAGCGTGGTGTTATTATTCATCGTGTCAGCCTTCTTTCTATGCTGCACGGTCGTTTCTGGCCGACAATGGAAAATGTTGTCAAATAAATGAAAAATTACGGCAATGAAAAATAGAAAACATGTACTAGGATCTAAAGTTCTATTACGACATTACGATTACGATTAACAATCTTTAAGGTCAGACGGAGAATTGAATAATTTGGAGTGAGTTCATAATCGTGATTAAACAATAAATTTAAATCAGACTAGTTTAGGCGCATATAAATGACAATTGAAACCTTGAAGCTTTGAGACAAGAACTAGTTTCTATCGAGAACGCAACTTAAACCAACATGCTTATAGTGAGGCCATCCTTGTGTCCAGCGATGCAGACTCTAACGCAAGATTATGCCATTACAGGGTTTTCCGAGTCAATTTCCAATGTCATCAACATTTTTCATTACTTTCGAGATGTTTTTCATCAGCTGTCAAATATTGCATTTGCATCACAATAAATATTTCAGATCTTCCACATAATTTACAACACGTACCAAGCTGAATTGAGTTTGACAGCTCTTTGTGATGTGTTGAAAATCATGTGTAAGAAGTGACATTTTTTTCAGATGTCAATACATTGTGTGACAGCTGTTGAAAAACATGTTGGAGGTGATGAATAATGATGTGCACATTCGGAAGTGACTTGGAAAACCCTGTATGTATGTAATAATGTAAAAGTACGTTTGAGTACGTATTTTAAATTGTTCCAAAAAACAATTTGGCTTAGTTTGTTATATGTAATACAAAATATGGAGCAAATATAGACAGAGCATAAGCACATTAATAATTTTCTGCGGTTAAAAATAGTTACAAAATTGCGTAGTCTGTCACACTTCAGGTTAGTCACACTTCAACTTAGGTATTGAATATTACATATAATATGGACTAGAATATTTGAATATTTGTTAGAATATTCGCTATAATATTTATTATTTTAAAAGTAATTGAACATTAACTGTAGTTAATTATTTTATAAAACTCTTTTCAACAACTAATGAATTAAATATCCGCAAAAATACGATCAAAAGACGCAAAAACCAAACGAATAATTAAATATCCTTCATTTTGCATCTTGTCCAATGAGTCGCATTCAATCACGCACTTACTTTCTACCTCTTTTGCTATAATCAAACAACCAAAGTGCGAATGGATAGAAAATAATAGCAAAACAAAAGTAGATAATTTAACCCAACTCATAACATCCACGTCCAAGCACACACACACACAACACTCTTCCTGCACTGTAAGCAATTTGTAGCCATTTCGAAGGCATCTTGCGGAAATTTAACATCTTGCAGTCATCCGGATCTGTTTCCATCCTCTTATCGCGCGTTCGGCTGCGCAGCCGTGGAAAAAGACAAGCCTCCGGCCGCTGGCACGGTTCGCTTATGTCACACAACATCACACCGGTGGATCGATGCAAAGGGATCTCCTCTAAAGTAGCATCTTGACGGCTCACCACAGGAAGAAAAAAGCCAATTTCTACGCCCCGCTAGCGCCCAATAATGCGCCAATTAATCCCAAACGAACGAAAAGTAACGAGATGAAATCGAATCGCCATTGCGTTCGTAATCTCGCACTCAATGGAAAGGAAAAAAAGCAAAATAAACAGGAGGTAAGCAATCGGAAAATTGCATCCATACTGGAGAAAGATAGGCAAATTGAAGAAAATGCCCGCCGAACAAGAAGATGGAAATAATCGCCATCTTTTCCTGTCATGTAAAGGAGCCAAAAAAAAACGGGCAAGACCAACCCATTTAAGACTTCCACCTTGATTCAACAATCACGTGCCCCCTTCGCTTTTTTCTTATTAAACTGTGCCAAAAATCACCCAAACGCACGCACAAACCAAAACAACATTACATAACAGAAATGGGGAAGGCAAGAAAAAAAAAGCACAAACAACAAATCATGTGAAATAACCCAAAAGGGAAGGAAAATGCACCACTACAACCACCACTACCAGCAGCAGTAGCAGAAAAATTTTCATCGATTTTTCAGTCGATTTTTCCATGAAATTTCAATTTCTTCTCCAGCAAACCCCCACGCCCTGTACACACGGCTGTAACACCCTCCTCCTCTTTCACCGCAAAGCCACCAACATCACCCCCCTGCTTGGTCTAGCGATCGTGTTTTAGATGGTCGGTGGGAGGGGGGGTGTAGCGATTATACACTTTGTGTTTTCCTTTTTGGACGCCAACCTTGCGCGCATTCGCTACGAACTGCATCGGAAAGCTGCCACTCACCTAACGCCCTGGCGTTGTTGTTGGTATAAGAGGTTATCTCTGTGTGTGTGTGAGTTGTGATGGAGTGTTTGTACACGGTTGCAATTATGAGTCGAATATGATACGGTTTGAATTTTAGGACCGAACGCACGGTACACGGCCGAGCTGCTGGTGCCCGAGGCTACGGGAGGGAAAAATTGCATCAACCGTGAAATCGCCACACCGAAGCAAATACGAATTTCCCTTCCCTTCGCACACGCACACACACACACACAGTGCTGTGTCGATCGATTTCAACTAGGTCCGCCGCAACAGTGTAATATAGAAACACCTGCACACAAAGCGAGTGCCACACACCCAACCCTTATAGCACTAAATGTGGGCAACACACCACAGACATTTCGGTAATCGATGGTGGCAATTCATTAAACATGCAATGGCGGCTAATAGCCCCCGACACTAAACTGATTTCCGTTCAAAATTGAAGTGGAAAATCGATGCACGTTTTCGCTGGTTTTGTTTTAATTTTAAGGGATTATGATTTTCTCTTCCAAAAGGGGTTTTAATGCTTTCATAACATTCGAACCAAATAATAGGGGTGAAATTTATATCAAACTGTCTCTCAGCACAAGTTGAGATTCGAAACAAATGCAAAAACGTTCCCACTAGAGCTCGCAAAAACACCAATCAATGATTTCGCACACATCCTCAAACAGCAACAGCCAATCGGCACGCTGCCAAGTACAAAATAAATTGCTAGTTGTAGTCAGTAGACAACCATCCATTACCAACCACCGTCCACATCCCGCAATCACTAAGCGTATACGCACATGCTGACGCGGCGCTTCCCGCGCACTGGTGGTTGATGCGATAAATCAGCGCAACGCAAATGCGCGCGCATCTGCATTCACAAACTGGTGTGGAATAATTCGAGGTCTAAGGTCACACACGGTGTAACCTTCCAGTGCTAGATTAGAGATGCATATACCTCAGCAGTCCACAGTGCGGTGTGGTTCTTGCCCATTCGCTACATGGCAGAGAAGGTACTAACGAGGGCCTGGACTTATGATCTTGCTATTCTTGCTTGTCAAACCTCATCAATTGTTTATAAATTATTGATAAATTGCAAAGAAAATGATAGAATATGTGTTGCTTTGCCTTTAGAACATAAACAAAATAGTGAAGAAAATGTGTTCAATATTTCTCAACATTGCTTCCAAAGCCTCAACAAAAACGGTAAGAACAAATGATCACCTACAGGTAATACTGCGCGCGCACTTTTTATCGTCCCACAAATGCTTTTCGCAAGCGGCAAACAGGTTCAACTCGGTGGGTTCGTGCACACGCGATCGTTCAAATCACCCAAATCCTTCCCCGCGCGCTTGCCGCGCGTTGCATCCTCTAGCGGTGCCGTCAAGTGCACAAACGGTCGTGTCTAGAAATGACGGAGAGCGCCATTTGAAGAAGGAAAAAAACAACAACACATCAACCGACACAAAAGAGAGAAAGAGAGCAAAAGAGAGCAATAGAACAACTCGGAGCGCGTTCAGAACGTCCGTCATGCGCATACACCTCAGTGTGTGCAATGAGAAGTTCTGAGACGGTTTCGGGTTGCGTTGCGTTCGCTTTCACTGATTGATGCTGTGTCTAGAAGTGTGCGCATGTGTGTCTGTAGGGGTATGGTGGGCGAATGGTGGTGGATGGAAACGTTTGTTGTTATTACTCTCCCACCCCATCCCCCGCTCGGCGGGAGTAAATTGACGGATTAAACATGATTTGTGCTGCCTGATTGGACGAGCAGGCGCAACACGTAATATGATCGGTTGGCGGCCGGCACTATCACCATTGGCCAGCAGCAAATGAATCAGGCAGCTAGTGCAACTGGATTTGCTGGAAACAGTGCTTATGTGTTTGTGTGTGCTTGTTGTAACACAGCAGTTGCACAGTTGCATTATCTCCGTTGGATGATTTTTTAATTTTTAAACTATTATTTGCTAAATATACACGAATCGCAAAGTGCTCTTTCGTTGTGCTCAAAGTGAAGACTTTAAGCTGGAGAGGGCCTCTCAAAATAAACTCAAATCAGATGAAACAATAACTGGAAATTACTAATTAATACCTTGCTCCCATATACAGACGAATGCCAGAAGGAGCAAATATTACCTTAAAATTTAAATCAGAATGTTATTCCGTTTTCATGTCTCTCTCTTTTTTATTAATAAAATTGTAGAGCAAAGAGCTTTATCCACTTACTTGCCTTCTTTAATTCAACGGGAATTACTCTCTTCTCTTGCAATTTACCATATTTTTTTAATCAAATTCACTCATAAGAGTAGTCAATAAAAAAGAAAACCTTCAACAATGACATCATTCATTCGTTGTTGTAAATATATTTGAAGGTTATGTTACGGTCAGTGATTCTTCGCTACAGATCAACGATCAAAAGTGGTTTTGTATCTTTAAAGCGGTAAAACACGAAGATGATCGCAGAATTTCTTAATTAACATTCCTCAAGCTTGCCGGATATTTCGGGCAATACATTTATCATATATTTAACAAAACTTCAAACAAAATATATGAAAAATATTTATTTACATTGGACTAAAAAACAAAAGTATTCAACAGAAGCCACTTTCGAAGCATGAGTCAACAACAGGTAGCCTTCATTCATATGTCAAAAATAATTTGAAATTGCATAAATCAACTACCCATAGACAGCTCATCACTCGGAATATTAAAATAAAATTGAAACTAAGACCTTATCTACCTAGTTTAATATATTTCTGCTATTCTGCTTTTTAAGCCCACCAATTAAATGGAGCGGAAAAAATATAGGGTAGCTAAGGCTACAAAACAAATAAATTCGTAATGCAGAGCCAAATTCCTTCAACCAAAATTACGACAGTAAGTTACTCCGATAGATAGCGCGTCGGCCAACCGAACCCCTTCGTACGATCAGATTCCATTTGTTGTTTTGATCCACTTTGATTTACAACGCAACTTATGAGTGTATTGCTCATCTCGCCCTACTGCGAGCACGAAAACTTCCCGGAAGCAGGAAAGAAATAGTATCCGACGGCGGTAAGGGGTTAAAAACAACCCATCCCCCACTAAGCTCAATAGAGAAGACAGCAAAAGCAACGCAAGACGGAAATACCGACACTGTGGAGGGCTGTGTCGTCAGCTAGTGCAGCAATACGGTAACACAGGTGGGTTGCACGGGGGTTAAACACGAAAGGGAAGCAAATTGGCAGCATGAATGCAATATTAGCAAGCGTCCTCGGCAGGAATGCATCCACAACGGTTCAGTGTCGACGACGGCACTGGCACCGGTCTCTCCAATTTCACTTTCAACGGCAGATCGGATTTCAGCTACGGCATAGCTGTACGATAAGCTATAACGTGTAACATCCCGCCCCTCGACGATTTGAAATTCCAATCATTCCAAACCATTCTTCACAAATGCATCGCAGGTTCTACCCTCGCGTGTTCTCACACACTTCACATCACACCAACAGCTCTCAGCACGCCTCTGCAGCGTTTATTTGGCTACTTATCCTGGTCACGGCACCACGGCGCAATTAACACCGCTAATATACTACTACTTCAGCACCTGGCCCCTAAGCACAGTTTCACAAATGATTTGAAAAAGAACCACAACAAAAACGCACTCCAACGCTTTCAGTGCATTGCTAATTGTGCTTATCGCCCTTCGGTATCCCCCTCGACCCCTTCTCCGGTTCGTTATCAAGCAAAAACGAAACCCTAGCCCTTAGTAGTTTTAGCCGTGGGGAGGCCCCTCCTGCTTCCCCTTCTTTGCATACACAAACGGTGGCAATGTTGCATGGAATGATGGTCATGATGGCCCTCTTTCCTCGTTCTCACGCGCAGCGTCGTTGCGTTCGCGATTCTGTACAAACCTTGCGCGTCCAAACTGGGGAGCCACCAACCATCATCCCCAATACATACACGCCAATACCGCATATTACACAGTTGTGTGATTTTTGTTGTTTTTTTTCATCCCTATACCATTAGGGGCGAGCACACACGATGGAATCGATACCCATACACGAATATGCGTGTGTGTTTGTGTTTTTTTTGCCGTGGCGTTGCTTCCTCCGCTCGAAAAGTAAACTTTAAGGTCCGGCAAATAAGTACCACCTCGCTCAAGAGCGCACTCAAGCTTAAAGTTGAATTTTTAGAACCGAACGCCACGGCATGGAAACGAAGCACAGACACACGCTAGAACCTTGCGACAGAGGGCTTGCCGTTTGCCGGGAAGGGAACGTTGCTTATCCAATAAATTCTTGCGTTGCCCTTCAGCACAAACAAATGTGAACCCTTACATACGTACCGAGTAAACATATCTAAAGTCTCAAAATAATAAACTCAAACGGTACTTTAAAGTATTTTTAAACAGAAAAAAACCCGATTTGAGCTTCTTTCTTTGCCCATGACCCCATCGCGATTAACGAGCGCTGAGCGGCATTATTGGCGACGTATTTATAAATAAAAGTGATGCAACTCGTCCTCCGCGTCCGTTCGGACCCGCGCAGCGAAAGTGATTTTACCCGCAACAATGGCGGCATTAATTGCTGAAAATTGAATTCAATCATTAGCGGGGGGAGAAGATTCAATTTTCCACACGCCCCTTCCCCCTCAAAATTTGAGCAAACCGACTGGCGGGTCCACCGGTTGCCTTTGCAATTAGACCTATCTTTCTGCTCTTTGCTAAAACGATAATTGCAGTAGCTGCTAGAAAAGCATGTGGGGCAACATTCTACTCCTTCTCTTTTGGTTCGTGTAAGGAGACGACCACCTGTGGCGTTTGTTTGTTTCTTTTTGTTTTTTTTTTTTGTGTGTTCTTTTTACTAAATCTTTAATCAATTCGATTCTACCACAAGCGCCGATGATGGCGTTAGTTAATTAACAATCTTTGGTGTATTGCAGGCTGCAGACTTGCGTTTGTCTTATTTTCTGTTTAGATTTGATTGTATTATTTATTCCAACGATTATTCATATTATCAATAAATAAATAAAAACTTTACGAACTCTTAAATTAACTTTTAAATAAATATAAAATTGACAGAAATAGAAAAACTTGACAGAAATAGAAAATACAAAACGAATGAAAAATTGAATGTTTCAATTTCAATTTCAAGAGAGCATGCCATTAATAAAAAGAGAGAAGCTGAAGAGAGGAAAATGACAAATAACAAATGGTACAGGAAACAAGGAGCACAGATCAAATAATGTTAACCACAAAAGCAAACACGGAAACACCGTTCTTTGTCGTAAGGTAATCGTTGTAATGAATGAAATAATACATCTAATTTTACATAAATAAATGTGAAGAATAACCTAAAACCGTTCACAAAAAAACCCTTCCAAATTTGTCGTCACAACCCCCAAAAGCCAACCCAACCCGCCAAAACAAACCTTAGATACCCGCTCTGGATCTTCACATCACCTTCATCAACGTCATACACCTCCGTCGTATGGTAATGAAGCAGTGCCGGCGTGTGTCCGTAATTTCGGCGCGTATACCACTCCGTGGATAATTTTGCATCATTTACGGTTGTGGCGTCAACAAAAACCGCAACCAATGACGCGACCGACCCTCAACCTCCATGACCAGGCGGCAGTGCAGATGACCAAATGTCCGAAAAAAACACCCGTCCCCTTTAATGCCATCCAGAACACGTCGAAGGAGGCCGCCAGGGATTAATCGCACTTTAATGAAGTGTCCTTGCCAGTGTGCGCCATTTGCGGGGATGACTTCATTTGCCTTCCTTGCGTTGCTAGCATTAGGATTTATTTTTTTCGTTCTCATTTGTCTGCACACCAACCTCCGCTCTCTGTCTCGTAATAATGCACTCTGCGAGGGGACAGTGCTGTGGCCGCGTCACCCGAGCAGATCGGTACCTGCCCGCTGCCCTGATGCGTCCAGACACATTTAAATGAGCGACACTAATGTCCGGAACGGGCTGTAAATCGTTTTTATGGCCGCGTTCGTCAGGTGTGCGCCTCCGTCTGGTGACGCCAAAGGCAACGACGGTTAATGAAAACGACGCTGCAAAACTGTGTTTTCCATTCAGCATGATTAGCATCTTTTTTGGAAGCCGCCGGGCAGCGAAAGGGAAGGGATGCCTACAAATCAGCCGAAGAAAATTGCACGTGCTCTGTGTGTGCGTTTTTGGAGAAGTTTCCCAAGGTACGGGGAGCTCTTAATCTAGAAGTGTCCAAAGCCGCAATACACAAACAAACACAAGGTCACTTTGAAGAGGACAAAGCAGAGAAGCTGGAAGAGAAATGAAATAGAGAGAGCATGCAGTTTCTTTCGCGATGGAAAAGTGTAAAGTCACCGGATGTCTGTTTTATCGGTTCAACCGAAAAACAACACAAAAACGTGAGGCGGTATCAAAATTTAATTTCAGGAAAAATTAATTAACCATCCTTGGGTTTCTCCCCCCATTTTCTCTCATCCATATGTCCTCTAATTCCCAGTGCTGTTTTTTTTGTTATAACCTGTCAATCATTTGCTGTGCCTGATTAAACAGCAAAACGATTTATTAACAGCCACCAAAAATCAATTTCCGTTCAATCTGCTACCAGCCGAAGTGGGAGTCCAAATATAAGACGCAATACGATAAAACCTCACATCACCACACATTGGTGTCACACACACATTCAGGTTGAAATCAACGTCGATGAAATTAGAAACTTTATGCAAAGAAATTCCACAACAAAGATACGCACGCATCAGAAACCATCATCAGACCCGGGAAGTCTTCCATGTCCTAGAATACTCCTCGAGAGGAGAAGTCTGTGGTTTCGGTTCATCTTCCGCACGAAATAAGGTCAAGTGTTCAGCATAAATCGAAACGGCCGTTTATCTTTCGCAAATCCTAGACAAGGAGTGCTCTACCGGGTAAACACTGGGCGAAAGTGCACACACAGAGCTAGAGCTGCATCAACCTGTTGACATCAATACGGCTTTCCATGACTTCCGATTTCACCACCGACATCGGATCTGGGATGGAGCTGGGAAAGTGCAACCTGAAGCTTGTCCAAGCTTGGCAGGCAATCGCACGGAGGTAGGCACACAACAGCATCATCTCAGGAATGTTGGAGCTTCTTTCTCATCTGCATCTGTGTGCAATTGTGTTCTTCTCATGGGGCTCCATCACATGGACAATACTTTATTTCTTATGTCTGTTCCACGAAGTTGTGCTCTGACCATTCCATACAATGTGTCAGAGTGTCTTCTTGCCTGAAATGTAAGATTCAGGCTTGCAGAGTTGGTAATTACCCAAGCTTGTGCTACTTCTTATTCGCTTTAAGCGAGAGATGCACGACCACAAATATAGGAGAGCACACAGCAGTGTCCTTCATGCATGCTATAATACCAATGGCTATCATTATCCATCCACTGCCGTTACCTCCGCACAGACACCGGCGTTCGTTATTTTACACCTCAGGATCACCCGAACATTACAAAAAGAGCCATCCACATACTAGATGGTAGCAAAACCCATCCGAAAGATTGATTACCGGGAGCTGGAGCGTTTTAGACTGGCATGGGGGATACGCCATCTATTCCACAATGACTTGGAATTAGCGGTTAGCAGTTACGGAGCTTACGGAGTTGTGGTTTGCGCTCCACAAAACACTACACACTGTTGTACTGTTGCCTGCCGAGATAAGCATTAAGGGGTTCTCGCGGGTTCCTATGACGTCTAGAGGCTTTTTGCTAGCCTCTCCCCGGAACTCCTATTTCCGGAGGACACACATAGATAATTCTACGACACTGCATACTGCCAGAAGGTGCAGAACCTGTTCTACACATACCCGACGACGTACAGTGTTCTAGCACGGAACACCCAACCAACCCATGCCGCTAGTTAATGTGCAAACTTTCGCAACTAATTGGTGTCTTTATGCTTTCGGGCGTCTTCTCTACCGCTAGCAAACATAAAGTGTGCGCCTGTAGAGTTCGTCGACAGCGCACCGGTTTGGAGGCTTGGCAGCGGAACCAGCAGAACAGACTCAGTCTAGCAATTAGCTCCAAATAGTTGTCTAGCCTTTTTTTTGTTTCGTTCCGGATTAAACAAACCTCTCGCACACATCCTTCCGAGTGAAATCCATTACACTGCTATGTGTGCTTTTTTTCAGCTCCAAATGTATTGCCTCCAAGACTTTGCTGAACCGTGGCCAGAAACTGTTCATTTCGATCCACTATGGCGCGTCAAACACACATCAGGCGAAAAGATACGCACAAAAGCCTACGCCACGTGAGCTAAATACTTAATCGCAAGAGTCACCTAATGAGTCGGGATGCTTTGAAATGTAATCATTTCCAGTGCTTTGCATTGTTAAAAAGAAAGCCAATATAAATATTCAATATCTATATTCTAATCGCAGACACACTGGACTGCAAAAGAGGGTGAGGGGTCAGAGACACAGACGCCAATAGTAGCAATAGCAATCGGTGTAGAGAGGTAAGTAGGTAAGTTTGCTAATGATTTACTCATTTGTATTGCTTTCTTTACTTGTAAAAAGAGGCCTTAGAAAGCAGCGATAAGGGATTTTCATGACACATTGTAGCACGACACACAGTTACGCCCGTGGAGCTAATTTAAAGCTCTACCTTCTTATCATTTTTTTACGGAATTTTTCATGACAATTGAAAAATCCCTGATACTGTCTCTAAAGGAAATTTAGACAGCTGGAATGACATCTGCAGGGCGTTTTAGTTAAGATTTAATTAGACTTTTAGTCTGTATGTCCTTAGCTGCTGCTGCATCTCGGAAAGATGCATCTGAATGATGTTTTAAAAGTTAAAATGCTAAGCATTTCCAAATGAAGTGCACAACCTTTTCGTGCAACACACATCAACCTGTCGTGTCAGAGTTTATTATGAAAATCTACAAAATTATGGACGAAATGCACGCAAGCTGTAAGCTATGCTCGCTCTTTCTCTCTCTCCGATGCGCATACATTGAAGAGAGAAGTAAAAAAAAACACACAAAAACCCACCGCTAGCTGAAAGATGAAAATAGTATCAGGAAATATGCACACGATAAGATAAACCCCTGTGAGCAACGATGAAGAAGAAAAAAAAACGGCCAAAGCACTCCAAAAGCACATCTTACACCAGTGACTTGCGGCAGCGCTTATCAACCCATTCCCATCATCCGACACAAGCAGCAGCCGAAATCGTTTCATCATCCGTTATTCAACGCGTACGTATATCGTTGAGTGTCGAGAGCGAAGAGTTTTCGAAGCGGAGTTCAACTAAGCTAAACGGGCGCCGCCAGCCTAGCAGGCAGTGGTGGCTGCACTGGTCAAAACTGTACACCCAACATGACCCCCCTCGGGGGGCATGAGCGATTTAGATGATGTACTTCCTCCTTCAAAAGTTGTGCACTCTTAATCGCACATGTGTGGAGGGGAACACACACGGCACACACACACACACACATCACAGGGCTGGAGAAAATGGCAAGGATTTACCGTTTCTTAAATGAAGTTTTATCACGCCGTTCAAGTGATGTTTTTGGCGGTAGTTAAAACTGAACCCAAATTGGAGGAGCCAGCAGGGCAGGAGAGATTCGCGCAACTATTGAAAAAAAACGCCACGGATACGAAACCATTATCGCCCAATCATAGTTTCCCACTGACCGCCAAAGCTTGCGCTTTAGTGGCGCACACGTCTGAGAGGCGGCGGATGAAATATGATCGAAAAATGTTGATTTACTCGCTCGCGGAAGTGGAAAGTGCATGGAGCGATTATTATCAAAAATAGCTTGACGAACGAAGCGGTGTAGTTAAGCTCTAGTACAACTACTTATATTAGTTAATGACGTAAATTCAAATATCTAATTTAACTGTTTTGCAGTCGAAAAAATATTATTCTTTCAATTTTTACTCATAATTTGAAGAATCATTTTTTTAATCATTTTAACGAATAATGATGATTTAAGCAAGATAATTTAACCCCCTTTCATATCTGTACCAAAACAAGTTTTTTTTAAAACAAATATTGTTATTTTGGAATGAATGTTTGCTTTTCCAATCATTGAGAATAAAACATGAGAATCATTGTTTCATCACAAGGTAAAAATATAATACTTTAGCGTCACAGCGTGATCATTAGCTGGAGCCGTATTGTAGAGTTTCCAGAAGAGAGTTAAAATCAATTGAAATAAGTAGTTTTCAGTCATAGAAATCTATACAATTGAAATGATGCAGAGATTCAACAAAACTGAAGCTATCAAAAGCAAAAGTTATGGAAATCAAATTCGATGATTACTTCATCAAAAGAACATGTTATGAAATCGATCAGACAACAAACGATACTACCATTGTAAATTCTACTTATCACACAGCATAAAGAGTCATTATCTATCCCATCAGTTTACTTGTTTGAAAGGCTTTTCACCCCGACTCCCTTGAGGTTTAAACTTCTGAATGTGTTGCATGGTTCTGGGGAACCGCCATCGCGCTCCCTTTTCAAATCTTTGTGTCCACCACCGACAGTGACCACACAAAAAAAAAGAAAAAATAGGCAACCTACGACCGGAAAGTTCGCACGAGTGCACGATAAACGCGCGGCGCGATAGAAATCATAAATCTACATATGATTAAGCCCAGAGCGCGCCAACGGTTCATCACCCAGCCGCGCCGGCGTAGTGTAGAACTTTTCCACCACACAACACATCGTGGTGCGACAACTTGACCTTGGTGTCAAACGGTAATTTCCTTTTCGGTGGCTTCAGTATTCAGCCGAACTCCCTTACCACCTCGGATATGTCGATGCAAAAGCAGCGGGAGAAGGGGGAGAACACAACCACCGATGGGTGTTTTTTATTCTTTTTTAGGACCCAGCAGCGGTTTCTGAAGGTGCTCTGAAAACGGAAGCGCAAACCGCAACACGACCAGGCGGCAACTAGTCGGAAGAGGGAGACAGAGGAAAGTGAAATCATTATGCACATATTTTGATGTCTCACTTTTGAGGGAATAAAACGCTCCCTCAAAACTTAACTGACCGATGCACTGAACGATGCACCACTCCCGCGCGCAAAGGGGAAGATTTTATGCAACAAAGCCGTCCAAAGATTCCGTGTCGATTCCTGTCCTCAAAGCTAGCACCGCAAAATGCTTCCTAACGTGAAGTAACACATCATTCTTTGTTGCACACAAATGGCTTTGTAATGTGTCGCTCTTTGGGCCGTTGCGTGCTAGCGTTCGAAGGCATTCCAAGTACAGGGAGCTTGCTGACCTCAAACTAGAGCGCGGAAGAAGAGTGGTTCGGCAAAGTACAGCGTACGGTGTGCGACAGTCGAATGCGACCGTCCCCGCGTACGTACGTTGTAGGGGGTCAGCGACGATAGTTCCCGACCCCGCCGACGACAACGAAACGACTAGCGAACGGCGGACGATGCGGTGGTGATCATGAATTTTACATGACGCAACCAACTTTAACACGCACGAGGAAAGAGCAAACGACTGCCCTCCGGGGTTCTCGGTGCTCGTCCGGGACATATTCTGAACGGGTAACGCGCGCAAACGACAAAGAACATAAACTGAAAGTAAGGAGCTTAGCTTTCCAGCCTTATCTTGTACCTCCCAGTTTTTGATGCATCTTTCGGAGCGCTTCTTTTGTGTTCGAAACAATTTATGATACTTTTTATGATAAAAAAGGAAAGCGAATGAGCGCAGCTAAAACCGTTTCTCATCTTCTTAAAATAACCTGAAGATCCGCCCGGGAGTTCTAAGAATATAAGGGCAAGTCTGCGCTTTGTTCTCGGTCCGGCCTGAACGGTTCCTATTCCCGACCGGAAGTGACCCTAACCTCTCTGTCTCGCATACGATCGATCGGCACCGTGTGATAAAACACAAGTCAGACTGCGTGCAGCGTGTTGCACTAAGCCACTGCACCGAGTTGACCTCTTTTTATCGCAACGGAAGCCGAACGCGATCGGATGAAGGAGGGCAGGAAATTGAAAAGCCCATCCACTAGGATATGCATTATTCCGATCGGTTCAATATCCTGTAGTGTTTCTTACGGTTCTTTATTTATAGTACCATCTGCATGATCTAAAGCATTACGATTTTGTTTGAAGAAGCAGTCTTGGAGTAATTTTTCCCCACAGGATTTTCTTCCAATACATTTGAAAATTACATTACTATTTATAAAACTCTGTGATACTGATGATGATGATACCTTTATCAGATTCTAAATCTTAGATCTTAACGAGATATTAGGCCACTGGACTGTATTGAAGAAGAATAGAGATGTCCCTACCGGCTCTATCAGTTCTGAAATAACTGAAAAAGGTGATGAATGATACTGTATGGCCCGACAACTAAGGATCAACCAGTCTTTGAAAAAGGATGTTAAACATGACATTAAATCTCAAGAATGTACTGAGGAAACAAGTTAAAAAATAACTTCATTGTTGGGCAATGCATTAAATGCTGGTAAAAGCTTGTCGAAAATTGAGAACGACACACCACAGCACAATTCACTACATTTTTGCGTGCACGTGAATATCAAGAAAGGAACGAAAAGCAAGATTCAGAATGAGGTATTAACATCTCCAGCAAAGCCTAACAAATCCTAACAAGAATTCCTTTTCCCAAAGGATAGAACACTCCAATAATTTTGAGTTCACAATATGATATGTATGTCTAATGACACTGGAGGAACACATCTAGTGATTTCTAATTTCAACATCCAATTCCAGCAAGTTCTTTACTAAAAAAAGCTACGTCCAGTGCCGTTTTGGATTGTTTGTCTTCTCAGGTTCTCTGATACGACTAATTATTTTTCTATGAATGTTCTCCAAGTCATATTCTGAAGAAGTATGTGCTCCTACTTACAAGATTCCAACGGTTCGACATTGTACAGAACGGTACTGATATGACTGAACATCAGTCCCAACAGTTTGAGATAGTCCTCTTTTAATGTTCGCCAAAGAGTGTTCAATTTAATTGTTCCATGGAACACTACATAAACTACTTCAAATTCCAAACCTAACTTTGCAAACAATAGATAGAAAAAAACCAACCCCACCGTTCACCTTTCAAGCCTCCATAATCTAAAGCTAATGAACGATGGTCGCCTAGCAGTGCAAGCCGTCGTCATATCTCGTCGGCACCATACACATAAATGCACCATTTATCACTGAACTTAATCGGCCATCCTCCCGATTACCGCTGTCCGGTTTTTCTTCTGTTTTGTTGCAAAACCAAACGGTAAAAAACAAGCATACACACACACAAGACTCGAAAGCTGCCCCGAGTAATACACATGCAGCTATTAGAGTGGCTAACAATTCAATCTTGCTGTGCATCAAAATAATTTATTGCTTTAAATGACCTCCACACGCACCCCACACACTGACTGGCAGCGGCGCTCTATGTTCTGTAACGAATTCATTTTCAACTCTAAACCAAAAAAGACTAGATAATACGCATCGAACGAAGTGAGCGGATTGGGAATTGAGACGAACCGGAGTCGACCTGCTCCACCACCAGCTGGTGATTCCAAAGACGGTCGAGATCGGGGCCTCGAAAAGCCGCTCGTCAATGAAAAGAAAAGAAATGCTTCACGGTGTGTCCTCAACCCCCCCTATCGGATCCGTCTCTCCCCGATGGTTGAACAAACAGTCAGGCTCTTTCTTTTGTTTTTCTACTTTTACCGATAGATTGATCGATCGTATCTCCACCTCCTCCTACCAGCGGGAGAGAAGAGTTCGGCTACGATCAAACACTTCCAACAGCAGCACCATCGACACCTTCTATTCAAAAGACCAGCGGCGTCGTGTTTGTGGCGCTTACAGCAATAAAAGGATCGAGAAAACAGTAAATCAAATATAAAACTAGATTTTTTTTTCTCGTGATTCATCCCAAAGCCCGTTCGCACTCCCTGCTGGCACGTAGAGAAGAGCTAATCCAAACGTAAAATAATCAACCCGGCGCGTACCAAAAAAAACCTCCCCGTCGAAAATGACAAAGGGAGCCAATTTTTGGGTACGATTGCATTCGAAACTAGATCACCAACGGTAGGAAGAATACCCTTTCCATCCAGCAGAAGATTACATCTCGGGCAATACGCGCCAAGTACACAAAAACCCTAGGAATTAAAACTGTACCTCGCGAGCCGCACGATTTCCGGCCGGATTCGAACTTCGAACTGTAGCCACAAAACGGTTCGCCAGTGTACGGGGTCAGTGATCGATACGTAACTGTTGGTTGTTGCAAAATAAACACGCATTTCTTTAATCTCCTCTCCACATGGAAATCTATTGTATCGGCAAGGAAGCCAAGATACTAGAAGAGTGCTATGGAATGTTTCAAACAAGG
Organism: Anopheles coluzzii; assembly: GCF_943734685.1. Classification (NCBI taxonomy): domain Eukaryota; kingdom Metazoa; phylum Arthropoda; class Insecta; order Diptera; family Culicidae; genus Anopheles; species Anopheles coluzzii. The sequence goes on from NC_064671.1 coordinate 85,971,337, forward strand.
GTTTTTGTACTGAGGTCCGTTATTTGGCGATAAAGAACACACAAAATTGCCCTGGTTTAGAGTCATCGATTTAGATATTATTGTGAATATCATTATTCAACGTTTGAAGGAATGTTTGACAGAATTTAGGAGCTATTGAAGTTCCAGGGTTCTTTGTGCTTCTTCAATCTAAGAACATCATTAGTCGTCCTTTCACATGTCAGAAGCAATGATGGTAGAGGATTGGTTTATTGATTCTTCAACAAGCATTCTTGAATCTTCCAAAATTATTTGGGAATTCCTGATGCTCTGACACAACATCTGAAGTAACCAGTTGTTGTTTTTAAAGTAAATATTCGCCAATCTTATTGTCACTTAGACTTGAACAATTAACTAATGGTCGATTGAGTCCAACAAACATATTACATGGAAATATCTAGATGTGGCTACCACTTTAATCCCAAAGAAGGAGAATTCAAAAAATTGAGGAGTTTAAAACGGATCCAATGTTTAGAATTTTGAATCTAAAATATGCTGACATTATCATGATTAAGCTTCAGTACATATAGGATACTTTGAAGTCTGTTTAAAACAATTCGTGCCACTAATGTTGACTCAAATGAGCATTTACATAGACTCACTATTAGACCATTTATATCTAATGATAGTGTGAGTAAGACTAATTTAAATGAACTTGAGATCTACCTTTATGTATCCAATATTGAATTCGGATCTATTGGGGTTGTATTGTTACATAAACAATTAACTTTACAAGCGAGAAATCAACGAGGAATGTCTGGGTAAATCCCACTAGCTAATTTAACTGTATGCTCATTTGATCATAGTTTCCGCACAAGCAATAGCAATAGACGCCATTGGTTCTCCCATTTCCGACAACTATTATTCTAGCGTCCTATGTGAAACCTATTCTCACTGGACACACCGCATATCCCAACAGAAAGACATCCTCCTCCCGCATTTCTTGGCTAATGACAAGGTGCTAACTGCTAAATGAAGGAGTGTCCGTGACCTTCACCAATTCCAGAAGCCGTGCAAGAATTCAACAACAACAAAATAATTGTCTGGACGTATTCCAAATGAACGAACATCCAATATGTCCCGTGCCCATCCTACAACATCCTCAATATCTCTGCAGCTCGCGTTCGGGTTGAACACGTCAAGGTTGCCGGCGTGGACTCCTGTGTTGCCTATGTTGGCAGGAACCCGCCCCTCCGCGTGTGTAAACAGTGATCATCGGGGTGAAGATCACACACTACAGAGCCAAAAGAGCAATCAAACACACATCTCCACCCCAAAACCAAAGGGTAGGGGAGAGCAAATGATTTCGTCGCGGATCAACGTAGATTTTCGTTGCCTGATGGAAGTTCCTCTCCTTCCTCTTTCTTCCCCCCCCCCCCCCCCTGCGTTTGCTAATTTTAGGCGTTGGTTGTGTTGTTCCGCGTGTACTTACATTATTTGTCTGCACGTCGATGATTACGTAAATCAGCAGCACGACCTCCTTCTCGTCCGAGCCGAGCCCGGCCCCGCTCTGGCCGCATGTCGTCACATGCAGCACCACCACATGCCCCGGAAGTAGCATCTGCTGCTGCTGCTGCTGCGGCTTCGTGCCGTCGCCCGGAATCACGGCGGCGGCACTGGGGCTGCCGGTGCTGACGGTGGTGCTGCTAGCGGTGGTGGTTGTGGCGGCCGGGCTGCTGGCGACGATTGCCGCGGGCAGCAGCTGCTGCTGCTGCTGGATGTTGCTTTGGGCGAGCATATCCTAAAAGGCGGTTACGTCGTACAAATACACAGAAGAGAGCGTATTACTACTTCTCGGCAGCCGTGTTGCCTCGAGGTTCGTCTTTGATGTCTACACGGTTGCCAAATTCTTGGCAGTGAGCAGTGAGGGCAGGGTAGTTTTATGACGCAACTTGGAAGCAGGAAGCTGGTGTTTTCTCCCAAAACTAACTCACTTCACTGTTTTGTTTCTGTAGCACACTTTTTACTTAGTTAGATAGGGATCTTTGCGAACCAGCACAAAGTAAGCGGGATGGTCCACAAACGGAACTTTCAAACACACACACAGACACACACTTTATACACAAATAAACAGCATAATCATGGGGAGATGTTGAATAAGGAAAGGACTCTAACGCACTAACGCACAATAGCGAATGTTCTTGCGCACAAAAGTTCCTCGGATGTGTGGTAAAGCATGACCGTTGGATATGCAGCCGGAGCTCTTGGCAAGCTAATCGTTACTTCATTTCCTTGGAAGTAGTTTTTGGAATGTTTTCTGTTCAATACCTCTTCACAAAAGGTACTCGGAACTATTTATATTGTTAGTTTTACACCAGTTATTCTTGCTTCGAGCGACTCTCTCTCTCTCTCTCTCTGTCTCTCTGGATATCAAAATTTACGAATGGTAACGTCACACTGTAAATAAATAAAAAAGTAATAACAGCATTAAAACAGATGAAAATGATAAAATTCCTGAGTGAAGCAAAGAAAGCCCAACTGCAAGAACATCTTGCTTGTGAAGGAAAATGAAAGATAAAACAAAATGTTACATTAATTGCAGAGCACAACACACCATTGCGGAGACATTGCGATCATATCACACACATACAAAATGCCGATCAAAATTCCAGTACAAAAATACAAACAAAAGCCAAAACTGCTTTTCCCTGAGTTGTAATTTTTCAGCGCGCAAAAAAAAGGGAAAAGAAGAGGAAATATTTTTGCAACACATCTTCAGACCTAACGGCATTATATGCCATCGTGAAAGAGCAAAAAAAGAGCGAAACCGAAATTGTCCACTCTTTCTCGACAGCATCATTGTGCAGGAAGCATGAAAGAAAACAGCAACAAACCAACAGCAATATGGTAAAGAATGGAATAAAAGGATGCTCGGTCGATGTGCTAACTGTTACCAGCGCGTTCCCGTACGGACAAAACACACAGAAGAAACAACGAACCGGGCGCGGAGGATAGAACCAAAAAAAACAGAGTCATCTTCCCCGACCCGAAACGAAGAAGATGTCCAGAGCGCAAACCGATCGGTACCGGTGGTGGTGGTGGCGGCCAACCCGCGGGCCTTGTGTGCGAGCTTGCGTGTCAGAGCGAAGGGAAGAAGTCCAGGGAAATTAAGCTCCGAAAGCCAAACGCCATCATCATCATCAACAACAACAGCAACGGCCACTACTACCACCACCCTAACTAACGATGTATATGTGAGCGTGTGTGTTTGTGCATTTGTAAGTGCGTGGCTCCATGTGTGTGTGCGCATAACTTCTTCAGGTGCGTGTCGGTTGGGAAACTTTCTCTCCTTTACGGCAGCGAAAAACGATGTGGTGGCGGCGGTAATGAAGACGGTGGTGGTGGTGCTGGCGAAAATGTAGCCAACCAAAACCGATTCGGAATGGACCCCGAGTGCGGACGTGGATATCACGTCACTCGTATCATACGATATACGGGGAAGTGGTGTTGATTGCCGCGCCACCGGTGTAAGACCAGCGCCAATGTGCGTGCGAGACGGTGGAAAAATGGACAGAAAAATAGCGCGCGCGCGCACACCCCGCTGCTGTGTATTTCCTGGTGCAGGGGTGGTTGCTTTTGGGGTCCCCGTTTCGTTCGCTGCAAAGTGTTAGGGTATCACAGAAGACGAGGATTTCAGTACCTATTCTGACGCCAACTTTAGTCTTGAGTTCGGGTCATAGAAATGCAAAAATATGAAAAGAGCGTAAAAAAATACTCATGTGCACTTCAAACTTCCTCTACAACAAGCCGAAGAATAATTACGAAGAGCCTTTTAGACCTTTACAGGATTTTCCAATGTCACTTCCGAATGTGCACACCATTATTCACTACCTCCAAGATGTTTTTCAATAGCTGTCAAATGGCAAATTTGCATAAAAATAAAATTTCAGTTCTTACACCGGGATTTTCAACACACCACAAACAACTGTCAAACTCAATCCAGCTTGAGACGTGTTGAAAATCATGCTGAAGAACCGAATCATTATTGTGATGCAAATACAACATTTACCAGCTCTTAAAAAAAACGTTGTAAATTGACTCGAAAAACCCTGTAAGACCTTGATAAGAATTGAAGAAAATGAAGAGTTTGAATCATGTAATGGAATAGTTTAATAACTTCGGGCAGAGGTCTCCAAACTAAATGCGATGACTTTGTAAAGGTTCAAGTAAATATTTAATTATTGTGACTATTTGTATAGAAAATGTTGTTGTTGTTTTTTTTCGAGACGCTTCGAGACGCTAGACTAAGCTTCAATAATGGAAAGCTATAAAGGTTTTGTATATTCTGTTAGCATTTTCTCACAAAAACGAGATTTAAACGTTCGCACTAGCTAAAAAGGCAACGGAAAAAATGGCTCTCAAAATCGTTCTTTGCGAAGCAATGCGGCTCCGCAAACTAAAAAGTTTGGGTACCCCTGACGCTTAGCGGAATGTTGCAAATCGATAGTGGAATGTTGCAAGCATACTGTGGAAATTTGCAATCACACAATGGAGTGTTCCGAACGAAAAGGGGAATTTTGCAAGCATACTGTGGAGCTGTAAACACCCCAAAACATTTTCGTTCATTATACTTGTTTATCATGTTTAATTATGACTCCACGGCAGAAGTTATTTAGATATCATGTGCTGAGTCCACAAATATAAAAACAACTCAAAATGATGTCAACGTCCATTTAAATTTTCCATTTTAACTACGTAATTCGTCTTAACAGACCTCGTAAGTCGTAACAGACCTTAATATTTGACAAAAATATTGTAAACATTTGTTTTAGCAATTTCAAACAATGTTTTTTCTTGTACTAAAGAACAATTTTAAGTACAGTAAATTACAGTACTTATATTTAAAAAAAACACTATTTCATGACAAATAAATGTGAGCCTCCACATGGTCAATATGCTCCATTTTCCCTTTATCAACATATGCACATCATTAAACAGCAAATTATCAGCTCATTGATGCTGAAATTTGCCATTTGACGTTTCAAAATTAACAAAAGATGAAATTTGTGTTAAACCAAATGTAAAATTCTCATTAGTTAGGAATGAAAAACACTCTAAAAATCATAATATACCACCCCCTATCAATGATATTTAGATGTTAGAGATTTGCTTGTATCTATATTTTCGTCATTTTCTAGCATACCATCAGCCCATAGTGCTACCCTACCCCAGTGACCAACACCGCCGCCAATAGGAAGCGAGCAGCAGAGAAGAGAAATTAAATAAACGTAAGCGCGCAACGAGCATAGGAGCAGCAAAACGTACCAAATAAAAAATGAAACAAAAAAAAAGCATCGTGCGATGCCGAAAAACAAAAAGCATTTTTTTTTCAACACGCGTTTCGACTTCTTTCCATTTCTCTCGATTAACTATCCCTCTTCTCTTCTTTACTGTTTCCTCTACCTTCTCTACAACTGCATCATCAGTACAAATCGCAGCAACAAGCAGTTGGCGCACTTTCTGCCAAGACTCCACACACGCAAGGGATTCCTCTGCTGCGCCGCTGGATTGTCTCTGCCTCTGGCGCTCAAAAAAGGGTTTCTCGCCCAAAGAATGAATTACAACACAGCCGCAATGGGAAGGGAATTGAATGAATGCTGCAGAGAAACAGCAGAGACGTTCGGGCTACACGAGCATCCTCCCCATCAAAGCATTCATCACACGCCACCACCGAAGGGGGCACACACACACACGGAACGGAATGTCCACAAACCGGACTTACCAGCGACCGGTTCGAGCGTACCCCACACGTTGGAGTCACCACATCGCCATCGTCATCATCATCTTCATTCCTTCTCCTTACACAAAGCAACCTCAAGCCGACGGTAGCGAGGTGAGCAAAGAGGGAAGGAATCAAGCTGAACGAGTCAAACCCGTGTACACGTGTCACGGAGGATGACGCGCGGAAGAGCTAGACACACGCGCATTTTCTGGCGTCCACAGAACGACCGAACACATTCTAGGCTTGGACCTTAACCGCCCAGAACGCCCAGGGTCGACCCCCAACAGTACCGTTTCCTACATATTAAGCTCCCGAATTCTAAACCGAATTCTAGTCCAACATCGATCCTCCAACTGAATCCCAACTCCAACAGAGTGCGTAGAACAGGTTTTATTAGGAGGATGATCACTTTGGAATGCCGACCAAACAAAATCAAGAAGAAAGGAAAAACGCTAAACCCCCCAAAAAAGAACTCTTAATGGAAAACAACCGATCGAGTAAAAGTTCATCGTCGCCATTTTCGGTCTCGATCGGACCCACACACACACACACACAGACGCGTAGTAAATCAACAAACCACCCAAAGCGGAGACGACGACGTCCACTGGACAGGTGTCACCTCGCAAAAATGACGCCAAAACGCGCGCACACACACCCAAAGGGGGTTGTTGCTCGCGCGTTGACCAAACACATCTTCTTCCACCCTGGGGAAGGGGGTTTCAACCCCTCTTTCACACACACACACAGATACAAACAATCGCAGTGGATCGTATTCCATCCAGTCATCGCGAGAGTCCGAATCAAAAATGTATGTGTGTGAGAAAAAGAGAGAGAGAGAGCAATGAGGGCTCATAAAGCTAATTGATTCCTCCCTTTGGCGTGCTTACGTTTCTAATCAAACGCACCCGTGCGAGCGCGCGCGTAGTTTCACTGCGATTGCATTTTTTATTTTTCAATTAATTCTCCAACTTGACTGCGTGTATGTGTGTGTGTGTGTGCAGTGGAAAAGGGAAAACATGATGATAAAATCAATCTTTAAATAGAGAGCGTGAAAGGGACAGTGGTGTATCGAATCGAATCCGTCGTAGACGCACGCGCGTACCGATGACCTTCGACGGGCGGGCGTGGAAATATGCTGCGCGTGTACAGCAGGGCGCACACTCTAACCTCTAAGCAATAAACCGACCCGACCGTAAGTCAAGTGGGTCGACCCGATGATGATCACCGATTGGTCGAGAAAAGTGAAGAACCACAACAGAAGGGGTTCGTCGCTTAAGCGCACTGACAAGTCTTTTGAGTGTCACCGGGAGAAGACGAACCTTATTTTATCCCAAAATAATTGGATTTCGTTCTATGTTTTTGGACACTATTTTTAAACGTTTTAAGTAAACAATTAGTAAATTTAGTAAATAAAATCATTCAAAAGAGACTTCAATGCGCGCACATACAATTTTAAAACATTTTTTTTAAAGATCCATCCAATAACAGCAATAAATCCATCCAATTTAATGAGATGCTCCCGCAAGTGACACTACTGGTGCAACAGATTAATTACCCTAAATCCACCACCATCATTAATCCAACCGAAATAACAGTAAGCGACACATACGGTGCAGCAGAGCAAGCAAGAAATATGCATTTAGCTAATCGGCAGACGACACACACGATTCATATCGGCGAATCGGGTGGGAAGGACGAACACATCCGGTTTTCTGTGCTCGCATGCACGACACAGCGGCACGCCACACCAATTAATTACACTTGATTAAATTTGTCTGTCCCAACCCGTTTGCCGTTTTAAGAGATTCGTTATCCGTTTGGTTGCCGGCCCCGTGTGCGTTTGTGTGTGTGTGTGGTGGATTATCTTCTCACTCCATTTTCCCATATCAGTGCACGAAACCGATCGTGCTGCTCCGTCTTTGCCTTGTCCTTGATCTGTATTCTATTAACAGGTTGTTTTTCCAGCCTCCAAATCCTATTGCAGGTTATCTTCAAACCTGTTGTTCTACAAAGCAAAGCAAAATAGATTTATTATCATCAACGGATCGAACTGAAATTGAACTGATTCAAAACCAAAGCCACTGGATTTCAGGTCGAGCCGCACCGCACAAACCGGATGCAAATAAGCATAAAAGATGTTCTTTTCAGAGCTGCCTGTATTAAGCCACCATATAACGGCGTTTGCTGCAACCGTTACAAAAGATAGCAGAGCGGAGGGCTGGTTTGGTTAGGAGTTATTGATATTTGATCATTAGAAACATGTCGTTGGATTGTTAGCGTCCGCAACAAATGGGACATTAGCGTCGGTCCTGAGAAGGCATCCCAACGGTGCTGTGACAAAGTCGTCGGTTTGCCATACGGCAGCTCGTGTGTTCAAATCCACACCCGAAAACAGGTTCTCTTACACTGAAGAAACTTATGACAGTTTGTGGGTGACTTATCGCAGTTTAATAATCTAGAAAAGGGAGGAAATATTAATATGCACATGTGTGCAACAACATTGTGTTGACTGATTGCACACACACACATACTATCCCCATAGTAAAAAGTGTGGGAAAATTCAACCCCTCGACAGCAACAGCACCCCAAAAATCTGTGTTTGACGAAAACACTTGCTTCTGACCTCCCCTGGCAAATGCAAACTTTTGTTGTTCACTCTCTCTCCCCCAAAAAAAAATGTTGCCACCCCTGTGCAAACACAGACACGCACACACACACGCACAGTTCTTTATGCTCTCCACTGAACAACCATGGCTCGTTTATCATGGCTGTTTTGCATTCCACACACACAGAGCAGACACCCCATTTCTACCACTTTGGGACCACCACACGCTGTCTCCTGGGCTAACCTTCCCGCCACCCATTCGCACAGCAACATTGTGTCACCTGTTGCGCTAAGTGGACTGTGGGCTGAGGAGGAGGTAGGGATAGAGAGAGAGAGAGAGAGAGAGAGAGAGAGAGAGAGCAGATCGCGGAATCAAAACAAGTCGTCCCAAACGACTACCGAGAAGACATTTCCCCCCCCACTCCTTTACAACATTCCATAAGCGCTGTGTTGTATCCATGGCAACCAACAACAACAACAACAACAACAGCTCCGACAGAGACTTTCACCTGTACGGGTGTGCGTGCGTTTTTTTTTTTTTGAATATTGTACGGAAATGATCAGCAGCAAGGGTGTTCTACTTCCTCACAGACGGCCTTAAAACCATTTAGGAAATAAATACATTTAAACTTTGCTCTTAGGTTCTATGAAAGCTTCCTCTAAAAACTGCTAAAATTTGAGAATATTTAATTTTCCGCCAAGTGGCTCATTTAATCTTCCAAAAAAATTCTTTCCATGTTATCCATTTTAAAACGGTTCCTCAGCATGAGTGCTATCTGTTTTAACCTACTTGGGACATCTGCCACGAGAGATCAAAGTGAAGCGAAAACGCTTCCAAAGGGCGTGGAATTAATTTAGAAAATTAATCTCCTCAAAGCAAGATCCAAATTAATTCGAAAGAGAGTGTGAATGTGCTTCCCCTATAAAATCGGAGCTCTTGTTTGTTTAACCTAAATACGGAACCGTCCGATCGGAGGAGAAAAACAAACAAACAAGCATCTTAAATGTCCTCAGAAGTGATTTAGACAATGGCTAGCTGTTTAAAATTAAAAACGAATGAAAGGACGCAACAGATTTTTGGCATCAGCGTGTTATCGCCGTTAGCTTATTCTTGTTATTTGTTTTTATAATCAAATACTAACTGAATATAACAATTTTTTGCCTATTTCTATAAAAGCTCGTTTTTCGTTTTTCAACCCTAAAAATTTTGATTAAGTTAGTCACAATACAGGGTTTCACACTTTATCTCAAGACCGCGGGACCTCTTCCCGAATCTGTCTTAGCCAAAGCCAAGATTGCGGTATGATGCTTGAAATCGTTGATGATACCTGAAAACGTTGATGATACCTGAATTCATCGGATGCAATGCTGAATCTGCGGCACATTTCTCGAAACACACTGGTCCGCGCCGAGGACATGCGGTCGAATATTTTTTTACACGGATAACCTTTGTGTACATCAGTCTATTAGAAACACTCAATTATCCTTTTCGTTTTTTTAACCAAAAAAAGACAATTTAATAAAATGAGTGAATGCATATTTGTTTAATTAAAATATTTACAAATGTTAAGAAAGTAGTTTGAACTGTTTAAATAATCTTTTCTGGTAAAAACACGAAAAAATAATTCACTGTTTTCAGTACACTGATATACACAAAGGTTGTCCGTGTAAAAAAATATTCGACCGCATGTCCTCGGCGCGGACCAGTGTGTTTCGAGAAATGTGCCGCAGATTCAGCATTGCATCCGATGAATTCAGGTATCATCAACGTTTTCAAGCATCATACCGCAGTCTTGGCTTTGACTAAGACAGATTCGAGAAGGGGTCCCGCGGTCTTGAGATAAAGTGTGAAACCCTGTAATTAACTATATATGACAAAATTATTGCGGGCTCCAATACAGGCTCTCGAGGGTCACATGCTAAAAAAGAGTCCAAATGTACGACTTACAGCGTATCTTTCCGCAACAAAAGTTACATTCGACTCCATCATATCAACCACTGTAAACTATCAACAATTCGTTAAAAAAAAAGACATCTACTAAAGAGGAACTGAAAGCCAAGTATCATATGCCATCGGCATTTCCATATGCAAAACAGTGTACCGCCGATCGCGCAGCCCAGGATAGAAAATCCGGACATCTCACGGCACATGGGCACAGACACAACGTGTGATACATGGTGACACACAAATCGAAAACAGAAATCCAAACAAAAGTGCCGAAGTTCTTTTCCAACACCTGCAGCGCATACGATCTTGTTCCACTAAAATAATGGAATTAAGTTGTCCATGGGGAATGGAATTTAAGTTGGTCCTAAATCACTCACATGGGCTTTTCTTCTTTTTTTTTTCTTCTAGGTACCCCTTGACGTTAGGTCGATTGATTGTCTAAACTATTCGCGGAGAATTGTCGCGCATTCGACGAAATCAAACTAGCGCTAATTGATCTCGCATGGATGTGAGATACATGCAGCTTTCCCACCGAGTGTGTGTGTGTAATTTTGTGATGAAATTCCAATCGATCGATTCCAAATGCTGCAAATTAATTAGGTAAAACCGGCATCACACAAATGCACACATTCCTACAACGAAAAAGCATTAAATTGTTGTTTGTCCAACGTTAATTTAAAAATCGAGACTTACGCAGCAGTCACGAACAATAACGCGCGCCATATCCCTTCTAATGCCGATTGCACAATCCGGACACATACACACGCCGGACCTTCAAAGTCTGCTACCTTCTTCCTCGTGCATCACACAAATAATATAAAGCCAAACATCACAAAACTTGCTGAATCATTTTGGCGTATGACAGAGTGTGCTGTGCCGTAACGAGGGGTTTGAATTTTAAAAACCACACACCAACCTACTCCCATCTTAAGGCATGCCCAGGGGGAGGGGGTTGTTTACCGTTTAAGGGACTTTTGAGTGCAATAAAAATGCCTTTAAGTGTCTGTAGAATTGATTGAAAGGGAATACAAATTAATGCTACCATTAGGCAGAACAAATCGTCGCCGAAGGAAGTTGTGCTGCAAAAGCAAACGGTCTCTAGTGCGCACGCTGCTGCTCTCCCTGGTAGACCGTCGCCGTATAGACACGACACAATTTCGGTCGGCCCCGAAATTAGACCGAATTTCGTTAATGTGTGCTAATTGTTTCGTCATCATCACCCAGCCCTTCGTCGTCTCGTGAAAGAGTTCAGACTTCAGAGAGTTGGTGTTCATTTCTTCATTTCTTCCGCCGATAAACGAGCCGACCGTTGTTGTGGCGATCGTGTTCTGACGAAAATTGCAATTTTTGTCCTTTTTTCCCCTCTCTTTCTCTTTAGAGCGCGAAAGCATAATTTCACCAGCAGCACCACCGGTGGTGCAGGTGCACCGTCCCTCTAACCTACAAAGAAGAAGAAAAGGGGTTGCGCGGGATGAGTGAAAGAATAGTGCTAGGGCGAGACGCTAATCGCTTCGTTCTCTCTCTCCTTCTCTCTTACCCTCCCCGCAACAGGTGCTATCATAAAAGCTGCCTTCCCTCTTTGGACCCTCTTTTTTTGACTTCCACTTCTACACCTCGTCTTCCTCCTGTGCTGTGTGTAAATGAGGTAAGGTTGCGTCTGCCCGTTTTATCGCCCGCTCACGCACACTGACGCAGCGACGCCAACATTGCTGTGTAAAGCCTGTTGCTGCTGCTGCTGCTGCTGCAGGTGCACACACCACCATCATCACCTTTTCCCATCATCACACACACCTAGCATAAGCTGCATTTTTATGTTGCCTCAAGGGCCAAGAAAACTCAATGGCCGTGCGTTTGTGATTGTGTGCGTGTGCCCGGAGCTTGCGTGTCGCTACCTGTGTGTGCCACCAAAATCAATCGATCCAGGTAGGCCTGCCACAGTCTCGCTCATATCGGTGAGCTCGGGGTGTGAGGCACGATCTCACCAACACACACAAACGAAAGACCGTCTGTGCAGCGCGCCGCGCACGTAAAGTGGCTTTTAATGAAGGCGGTTTTGCTTAATTGTTTTGCATCCAAATCCCTTCGAACAAATGACAACACACACAGAGTAGGTTTAAGTGTGTTAAAATTCACTTAAAAAATGGGAAATTTCACGTAAGCTCTTGACAAAAGGCAGCTAAACTCGGCGCTTCTTCTACAGGTGAGAAACCGTTCCAGGTGAGAACACACACACACGCACACAGGTGGTGAGAACAGCACTCCAGGTAAAACCATTGGCGCTGGCTCGGTGAGACACGGTGAAACAAACGCACACAAACTCAACCAACTGTCACACACGATAAATTTCGGAAAGCAAAACAATCGCGCACGCACGCACACACTTTGGCTTTTCTTTTTGGAGTGTGTGGTTTGGACAGTTTTGCACAAAACCGACGGGAGTGTCCTAATGTTTTGCCGCTCTTTAATTTTTAGTTTTAAAGAGGGAAAATCGTAGTTTTTGAATAGTGTTGCTAACACCTTTCCCATTTACCATCTGTCTAGAGCTCACGCGCATCCACAATCACGAAATACGTCAGCGAGCAGGTGAGCGATGATGTGTGCGTGTGAAGCAAAGAAAATAAACACACACAAGCCACCTTTGATGTGGCAAAAGGTGTGTAGTGTTGGTTCGAAGTAAAAAAAACCCTCTTCTCTCCGTTTGGAATTGTTAATTTCCCCATTCAACATACTGGGGTTCAACTCTTTTCACTTTACTCACCTTTAAGTTCTTATTAAAGTAGTTTAATCAGTTAACACGCTCAAAAAACTCCGCAATTTGCACACTTTTGATACAAAATTGGTGGAAATGCACTCCAATTTTCCCCCACACATACACACACGAGCCGATGTTTCACTGTTTTCCGCTTCACGGCACATGCAGCCAACAGCACGAGACACACGATTTTCCAAAGTGAACTGCGGGCTCAACACACAACAAGGATATCAAAAACACTGTACGGCGCAAAAGGAGGTCAGTATTCGGCGCACCGCAAGAGAAAGAGAGCGACACACAAAGGCGCAGTGTGATGGAATCCTGTATTGCTCCTGTCCTGTTGCTGGAAAAGGATGCGGCGGCAGCAGCGACACACTCGCGCACCTTTTTACTACACCACACACACACGCACCGTGCACTTTTTTGCTTCACCTTTACTAAAATGTTTTTTTCACTATTCACTGGAACGGCGCACGATGGCCACAATCAACTGTGGGACGCGGCAGAAGGCACGAATCAGTACTCTATCGGCGAACGCGCAACAGGTTGAGAGGCGAAAGTTGGGCGCAAGCGTACGAAAAGCACGTCTACACTCGAGCACAGACGGGCAGCTTCTATTGCAAGCACACTACAGTGCCACACAACGGCACCTGGCGGCAGCAGCAGCAGCAGCGGGCTCACTTCCACTGAGTGCTGCGATGTATGCGTGGTCGGTGTACGAATGCGTGCGTGAGTGCGTGCGCGCTACCTTTGCCCGTGCGATTCCACGTGTGTGCAAGTGTGTGTGTGTGGTTGTGGTTGGCGCACTGTTGGAAAAGTTTTTGCGTGAAGAAGGATGAAAAAGATTGTGCTATAAATTAATGTGAATTCTATTGTGACTTGCAAATGGTTTGCTTTAAATTGTTCAATTCAATCTAATTGATAACGGATTTTTGGTGGAATTTTGAAACGAAATTATGTCCGTTGTCGCCTATGCTTAACGTTTAGTGTGCACAGTAAATACCCTACGGGAAGAATGGTAGCTCAGTTTAGGAAAGTTTGAGCTACTTTTGGTGCATCGACTGGAAGTCTCTTTTTAAAAGTCTTCCAGTGCATTCCACAACTGATTTTGTAGCTCAGTTTTTCTTTTTTAGCTTTTTCTTCATTTTTTGATAACATCTGTCTTATTTTTAGTTTTGGTTTACCAAAAAAAAAAAATGCAATAATGCAACAATTATACGATGCATTATTCTGATAAAAAATGTAAAAAACTTCTAGGAGTAGTTAAAAAGATAAAGGAGATTCGATTGAAATAAAAACTGTTACATTATGACCCGTCCTGGTAAGAAGACACTAAAGTCAGAGAAAATTCACACACATTGTTTAAATTCCGTCTCTTTACAACGTTTTGTTCAACAAAGCTTATCAATAGGGACCATTTTATGAAGTTTTACATTTGTTGCAATCACGCGTTTTATAACATCATGAGGGCAGGTGTGTTGTAACAGTTTTTATTCAAATTTAAACTCCTTTATCTTTCTTATGACTCATATAAAAAATCTGAAAAAAATGTTAGACGTTTAATATACAGTTCTCAAAACTATAAGAGCCATTTCGTAATGAAAATGTTTTAAATTTAATAAATGTTTTTTTACGTTTTGTAACTGTTTGCAACATAATCCTTTCAACATTGAAATGCTATAACTAAAAAACGGCCGCGAGTTGAACCAATCTATACACAGTTATAGAAACAAAATTAGTTAAGTAATTTTTTTTCCGAACATTGCATCGATATTGGATAATGCTTTCAAAATAAATTAGCCTCCAAAGTCGCTGGCTACCCGGGTAGCCCGGTTTCCTGGAATAGGGGTATTGCCAACATTAATTTCTAAAAAACATAGTTGTTATTCTCAAAAAATTCTACGAGAAATTTCAGAGAAAAAGGGCTGTGGTGTACATATACATTACAAATTTAAAGCCAATCGGATTGCTATAATCGGAGAAATAAGCAATAGAAATCGATTTAGCACCCCAGCTGTTGCCCGAATGCCTGGAATAGGGATAAAAATCTTCCAGTGCACCTAGTACTGATGTTGTACCTCAGTTTTTCTTTACTTTTTGACTACATTTGGATTTTTTTTTTTCATATGACAAATTTTTTTCTCCAGGTATTAACTATTTTATTTTCTTTCTTGCTTTTAGTTTTCAAGAACGCTCAAAGTAAATTTTTAACTTTAATGTATAAAATATATAAAAAAAGCAAAATATAGTATAATAAGGTAAACGTTTTATTCAAGTTTGTTAAGATCCCAGTAAAAAAACATGTTTATTGTATCACGAGCTTTTCCATTCGATTTATACCAATTTGACGGGTCTTTCTTATCCTCGCACTTCATAATGGCAACGGTTCACCTGCGCTTTGGCGTTTCTCTATTCTATTGTTCCCTCCATCGGTAGTATAAAACTTAGAAGTGGCAATTCTTGCCAAAAATAAAAAAAAAACATGTGTTATCGCAACAAAACAACTCTGGCAATTGCCATTTGCTAGTCATCGATTGTACGTCTTCAACCTGGTCGATTGTTTCATTTGTGGCAAGGGATTTATATTGCTCTACCCGTACTTATTACGTGCCATTTCTTTTCATTTCTATTGCGGTTTTTAATTCCATTTTCCTACCCGTTACAGGATGATTTCATTCTTAAAGCTACGGCTCAGCTCTTTGTGCGGCAGTACGATCGAGTTCAGGACGATCATCTCCGAAGGCACACTGACGGCGTAGCCCAGTATCGTGATGGACGGGTTTAGCCGGCCGTCCGTGTTGAACAGCGGTGGATTTTCCATCTTGGCGAACGGTTTGTTCGGATCGGGATCGCTCGGTGTGCCCTCGACCCGTGCCCACATGCCTATCTGCGAACCACGACCAACTGCAAGAAAGGCGGGGAAAAGCAAAAGAGGTTAAAATTGATTTAATCTTGCATCCGCCCTCTACACTCACCGATGCTGTGAAGCACTAGGGAGTGATCTTTGATGACGGCATTCTCGAGGATGATTGATTCGCGAACGCGCACCCCCGGACCGATCACCACGCCCGGGCCGATGGAAACGTTAGGACCGAGCTTGAAGGAAACATTTCAAGATTAAACGTTACAAATGCGTCCTTTGCATAGAAAGCGCCACTACTCACTGTTGCCGTTGGATGCACCGAAGCAGTCGGATGAATGTGAACGTCCGGCACGATGTTGCAAACGAGATTTGCATTGTCGTTCTCCGTCTTCAATCCCGCACTAGCCAACCGCTCCGGATGCGCGTTCTTGTACAGCGCCAAGTAATGCCGATTGGCGTAAATGGCCGACCCAGCCGTTTTAATCTGCGACCACCAGTTGTTGACCGGAAGCGCATACAGCTTCCCCGTCCCTGCCAGCGGCGTCAGAATTTCCTGCTCCCACTGTATGTGTCCACTGTCCTTGCCGTTGCCATTGTTCAGCATACTGTAGTCCTGCTGCTTCGAGTGAAACACCGCACCCATTTTGGCGAAAATATCCATCGAGCACACGTACACGCCGCAGTTGATCAGCGTGGACAGGTACGACCGGGGCTTTTCCACGTAGTGCGTCACCTCCTCGTCCTTGCCCAGCACCAGACAGCCGTAGTGGACGGCCTGCTGGCGGGTCGCTTCCGTGCCCATGATCGAAACCAGCGCCATCTCGTTCTTGCTGCGATGAAAGTCGTACAGCTCCTGCAGCGGGAAATCGGCACACACGTCCCCGTTCAGCACGAAGAACGCGCCCGGATTGCCCGACCGGATCTGGTCGCGGAAGTGGTACATGCCGCCGGCCGTCCCGAGCGCGGTAAACTCCTGCAGGTAGCGAATGTTCACATCGTACAGGTTCTGCATGTTGCTCACGAACTGCTGCATCTGCGTGGCCGGATAGAAGCCGAGGATGAGGATCTCCTTCAGCTCCTTGATGCGCACGCACGACTCTACATGGTGCTGGATGATGGGCTTGCCGGCCACCGGGAACAGGGGCTTCGGTGTGTCGAGCGAGAGCGGGCGAAAGCGCGTTCCTGTAAATGAGGGGCAAAGAGCCGGTGAATAAGAGCGCTTCGATGCCGGTTTGCTTCACGTGAGCTTACCCTTCTCGGGGCCACCGATCAAGATGACTGCCTTCAGCATGATAATCGGGGTGGAAGTGCTTTAATTACAACGTAAAAGGGGTAAACCATTCGACACGTAGCACCGATAAGCCGACACGAGTGGGATTTGCCAGCACGATGCTGGAGATGCTTCTATTTGTTTGTGTTTGTGTGTTTGTTGTGAAAGTGTGAACTACCGCAAAGTAGAATTAACAAACAATATCCAGCTTTTTCCAGCTACACTATTAGAACTACCTAATTATGCTTCAAAAGCATTTCGCCTCTAACTAAGCCGCGTACGCGTTCTTTCCCGAAACGAAAAAATCTCTCACAATTCCTTTGTTGACATTGTTTGCAACTGACAACACATCGCGAATAAACAATTCCACGTCAGTTGCTGGTTTGGTTTATCGCATCGGTTCAGTTCTTCGGATCGGATCTCAAAGCTTTTTACGCTTTATTTATGTATAATTTAGTTAAATGATCCATTTATTCACTAAATAAGTTAATTAAAATGTAAATTATAAAATATTTTACTCTTTGAACTGGTTTTTCAAAATGTTGTTTTGCTTGAAATAAATTCAATCTGATCAATTTTCTTCCGGCCGTTTGTTTTGCTCTGTCGTAGCTCCGCCCCCTTGTGTTGTGCTGCCAGATGCTGTCTTTCAAAGTGCCAGCAAAATTGGATTTGCAATTGTTTTCTACTGCAAAAGAATGATAAACGAAATTAATAACGAGAATCGAACACATAAATTTGAATACGCAATGTTTATTCCGAACCAGACTTATCCCTGGAAATCGAGTTCATTCTCTTCGAAACTGCCCTACAATATAAGCTGAAGTAACTGAAGTAAACATCATAGTAAACATTGCCAGTGTTTTCTGCGGCCATATCGTGAGTTCGTTGACCAGTTTTGCGTGATAAACTACACAAATTGAAGTATCGATTTCAAGGCGCAGTACACTATCATTTTGACCTAATCGGACCTCCGCTAAGAAACTGAACAGACCAAACCGGCCAAAAGAAAGAAAGTAAGACAAGGGTAGAGTATCGTTCGAGCTGTCGGATGCCATTCGAACAAAGCTGAGGCAGTGTTGAGACATCAGACATCCTCAGACAGTGGTCAAGCCTTGAAAACGGAAGAAACTGGCATAACTGCGGCACAAGATTTGTTGAACGACCATCTGGGAAGCAGTGTATTAGTTGATGGCGACAATCTCGAGGTAGTAATGGAGTTTTGCTATCTCGGGACGGTCGTTACTTCGGACAACGGCATCAGCCGCGAAATCCGGAGACGCATTGTGCAGGGGAATCGTGCTTACTATGGGGTTCACCGACTGCTGAGATCCAGAAGACTTCGAGCCTGCACGAAATGTGAGATATATCGCACATTGATTCACCTGGTGGTCCTCTATGAACCCGAGTCCTGGACCATTCGAGCGGAGGACGCAAACGCTCTGGGCGTGTTTGAGCGACGCATCCTCCGAACCATCTTATGGTTTGCTTTTGGATGAATCACGAGCTTGCTGATCCTGACGATGGCTAGGCTGGCAGGATACGCTGGCTGAGGTAGGTCATGAGGATGCCGGACTCATGCCCTACCAAGAAGGTGTTCGACAGCGATCCCCAGCTCGGCATAAGGCGCAGGGGAGCACAGCGAACTCGATAGCTGGACCAGGTGAAACGAGACCTGACGGAGATCGGGTGTCTGCATGGATGGGAGGCTGCAGCCAGGGACCGAGCATCCTGGAGAATTATTGTTGACCGGGCTATGTCATAGAGATAAAGAATTGTTAAACATGAAGCACCTGTACCTATATGAATTGACCCATCCAGCAGGACGACTGGTAAGAAGTTTTACATTTTTTCGGATATCATACAACCATTAAACGTCGGTACATCCGGTGGTTTTTCTCCAAAAATTAATTCATTTTATTTTGTTAACAAAATAATCTGACATCGGGTTTGTGTGTTTAGCTGTGGTGCTAAAAACTGGGCGTTTTTATGTTTGTATTTGTTCATATTGCAGTAGAAATAAGTCCTTTCAGGTTTGCACATACACACACACAGACACGTTTCACTTTATCTCTATATCATCATCGGTTTGTTTTTTAAAATGCGAGGTTTGGTGAGGATATAAAGAAAAGTAAAACCGATCCTGAATCCTGAAATGTTTGCAACCTGCTGGAGATAGGGGATGCGTTTTTGCGTATACAAAGAACAGAGTTTGTTGCTTTCTTTAGCCTTTTTTTAACCTTAGCTTACTGCTACGAGTTTTGTTTGTTTTTTAGGAATGTAATAGTACTTTTGGAAGATAGGATTGAATTTGCTACACTTCACGCGCTTACCGAATAGTACGTGGAACTGAGGTCCGTACAAACGTATACCAAAAACAAACAAACAAAAAAAGTACGAAAACTAACACGTTGTGCGTTACAACTGTTGGCAATGGAATGGTTAATAAGATTACGTTAAACATCAAATGAGTGGCAAGGGAAAAATAGCATTAATCCCCAAAAGAGGAAAAATCCATACACAAAAACCGTCCCCAGAACTGCTCGCACTATAAGGCAGTGTCGTTCTACTTCATTTGACGAGTCGTTCCGGGAATGGGGGAGGTGTGTGTGTGTTTTGCACTAACGAATTTAAATAGAGTCTTTTACAATCAACTACGCAAACGGAAACAGACACACTACATACACACACACACAAAGATGAACGTTTAAGTTTTTGTTCGCTTTTGTTTGACACAAAATTTTGACACCAACAGTTGGTTTGAAATGTTTTGTTTTTCACTGAAGTTGTAACGATTGCAAAAATGGGGAATGACTTTTTATCCGTTGAGGTGGAATGGTGCTTCTTGCAGTTTTGCAGCTTAATTTTGCCACTCTCTCTTGACCTACTCCTTGCTTTGATTGATTCTAACGATTTTAGACATTGAACAGATATAAATCTCGTTTGGGTTTGTTTTTCTTGTTGTTTTGTTTTTTACCATTTCGTGTTTTGATATTCGGGTGTTTTTGCACATTTTCGTTTTCTGTTTTACCACTTGACGCTATGTGTTTTTAGATATTTAGTACGTTTTTTCTTCTTCTTCTTCTTCTTCTTCTTCTTCTTCATGTTTTCCTTATATACTAATGCGAGGGATGGCGACTTTTGCGTGTTTTGCGAGTTTTTCACACAGGACACAGTGTTTTGTTTTGTGTGTTTTTGTTGTTGTTGTTATATTCCTTAACTTAACTTCCTACTCATTATATATTTATATATATATGTTTCTTATTACGTTTCACAAACCATGCGAGGTTTAGCGTTGCCTTTGCACACTCCGTCCAGAAACCCCCGCCCCCCTTGGGATAGGAGTTCCGGAGGATGACCGGGAAGGGGGTAGTAGGATTATCCGTAGCATTTATTTTAGCATATAGCGCCGTAACCAAACTAAACACATCGTTTTTGTTTTCTGCTTTCTCTCAATTTCTTCCATTCCATCTGCAGTTTTGTGCGCTGTTCTGTTTTTCCCCCCCATTTCTCCTCTTTTGCTACTACTCTCCAAATTTTCCTACTCCAATAATGCCTGTGGCCGCGACCCGTGGCGTGACGGTGTTACTCTGCTGCACTGCCATTTAATATATTATATTAAATTTGGTGCATGCATAACGAGTGTCTACCTAATAAATAATTTACTTTCTCCCCTTCTTCTGCACTGGCATTATGTTTTGTTTTGTTCTTCTCTCTTGTTTTGCTTTTGCTTGCTGCACTTACCGCTCTCTTAATGGCTAAGGGTTTTAGTAGTAGTAGTAGTAGTAGTTATTTATTTGCTTCTACCCGCGTGTGCAGTCTACCGCAATGGGCGTTCGTTTGCTGTGTGAGTGTGTACTAAGAGCCTTCGGTTGATGTTTATACTTCTGCGCTGGAGACTCAAGGGGACCTTATTACGTCACTCAATGCAGAATGTAGCAATGCTTTATACAGTCTGCCTGTGAGTGTATATAATGTGTGTATATGTATATATTATAATGGTAGTTTTGTAATCGTGTAATAAATGCGAGGTTATTAGTTTCTTTTCACGTCTTACTAAACCCTACTACTAAGCGTGGGTCCGGTTTCCCCAGCCGCCGGCTCAGGCTCAGTGCACACTCACACTTAAACAGACAATGCCCATTGGCGAGCAGACACGCACACACGCGGGTGAAGGAATATGCGAGGTTTCGTTACTTAGAAAGGTACAATAAAAGATTTTATCTTATACTTCTAGAAATGTCCACAGAGTTGGATCTGCGCTGATCGTTACTGCGCGTGCTCTTCTTCTATTTTACGTCTTGGCGATACACTTCGTATCTCCCAACAACAGATTCTGGCCCTGCTGCTCCTATTCATCCTAAACCGCACTCAACGTCATAATACCACTAATCACTATGTTATAATCAGACACCAAAGGGTAGTAGAGTAGAGTAAGGTAGGAAGTAGTACATCCAGTTTACTTAAACACACGCATACAATACCATATGGTCGTTTAGGCTAGCTTTTATCCTCCGAATACAATACACGCATAGATTGTTGTGGGCGACCCCGGCTTTGTCTGTACACGTGCGGTCCCCTTTTCCCTTCTTCTTCTTCTTCTTCTTCTTCTTCTTCTTCTTCTTCTTCTTCTTCTTCTTCTTCTTCTTCTTCTTCTTCTTCTTCTTCTTCTTCTTCTTCTTCTTCTTCTTCTTCTTCTTCTTCTTCTTCTTCTTCTTTAAAATACGCATTTCATGTCGATCTCATCACGTTGTCTCCCAATCGGTAGTAGGAATGTAGTATTTGTTGTTCTTGTTGTTAGTAGTAGTAAACGGCTAAAATCACACACACTTTCCTTTTTGCATCTAAAATCACGAAGGAAATCCTTTGTTCATTGATTATTTTTGTTTGCGTTCGTTTGGCTTTCGCGACCGAATATTCTACTCCCTTTTGAGCTTTAGCTGACCTTGCTGTAAACTTCTTACAATGTTGCATTCTTACTTTAAAAATAGCAGGCACCCAGCACCATCAGTGTCGTTTAGGGAAAAAAGGAAAGGGAAAAGTAGTGGTTTAAAATTCACCAAACAAATCGAAGCTTAATTTTAGTGTTTTATCAAAATTATTGCTTCCTCTGTTTGTGCTTCTATGATCCAATTCTGTGTTTTCTTTTGATTTTTTTTCCCCGATCCATCGTCGGATGTAAATCCAAAAAAACAACAGTAGCTCACTGACTAGAACAGCAAATACAGGGGCGGAGGACCAAAAGTCTTATTAGGATTTTTGTTGAGATTGAAAGAAAACTGTCATTAAAAACAAGGATATACGAGACTCCAGCTTAGCTAGAGCAAAGTGGGTTGGCTTCTGAGTTTAGTTGCGTCCCAAAATTCGATTACGAAAGTCTGACCAAAATATGAGACGGGAACCCCTGCCCCCACGGGTGAGGTACTACACGACAGGAATGATAAGAAGTATAAAATATTCCATCTAAAAAAAATGCTACGCATACTGCTCTTCTTCGAACCATTCGATCGAAATGAACCCGCCCAATGATCGTCTTCTTCATACCGCGAGCCGACTTAACGCAAACAAATTTGGGACGCGAGGAACTTTTTGTTTGTGGGAAGCCTTCCAACAAAAAAAAAAAAAAAAATAGGAAAATAGGGAAACCATTTTCACTGGAGCATATCAGAAATGTGTATGGCCATCGGTTTGCAGCGCTACGACACGCTCGGTGCGCTCGAGTCCTCTGCTGTGCAGCACACAGTGCTAATCGACAGAGGATCACCACCGCTCTCTTCCAATCGAAGATACAGCTCCAAACACCGACAATATCCATTGCATTATTAAGAAGTCCCTTATTTTGGGGCTTCAATCGCGCAACACCGAGCAGCGCACGTCTGCAACGCGATGGGAACACATTTCGATTCTACTAAAGGTTACTGGATCACAACGACACTGGAGTGGCGGTGGTGCAGCTGCTATCTCTGGCTCCTCGCACTTACATCATACCCGCCGGATCGAAGTAGCGCTGCGGTGCGATCTGCGACTTTTTCCTCTTCTTGCTGCGCAGAAACTCGGCCACCTCGTAGTTTTTGCACTCGTTCGCGATCGCCAGCGGCGTGCGGCCGTTCGCGTCCTGCTGCTCCGTCTGCAGCCGGCACCAGTCGACTAGAAACTGCACGATCTGCAGATTGTTCGCGTAGCACGCCTTGTGCAGCAGGCTCTGCTGGTTGCGGCCGTCGCGCACGTTCGGATCGTACTGCAGCTGCAGGATCATGAACTCGAGCAGCCCGTAATGATCGACAAACATGTGGATGGTGGGCAGCTTCGCCAGCTGCTCGATCTCCGCCAGATGGAGCTTCAGCAGATCGATGTTGGCGCCCGCCCCGATCAGCAGCTTCATAATGTCGAGCTGGCGCGAGTACATCGCCTGCATGAGCGCGGTCAGCCCGGAAGCGTTCCGTTCGTCCACGGCGGCATACTTCAGGATGAGCATCCGGGCCGCCACAATGTTGCCGTGCCGGGCGGCCACGTGCAGCGGCGTGTCGCCAAACTTGCTGATCGCATTGATGTCCGCGCCGGACTCGATCAGGTACGCCGCAATTTCGTTACACTCGATCGCGATCGCCACGTGCAGCGGTGTGCTGTCGTACGGGTCGCGATACTGCAGGGCCGGCTTGCACAGCTCCACGATGTAGCGTACCAGCTCGAGCGAGCGCGTGTAGACGGCCTTGATCAGGCAGAGCGACTCGCTGGTGAAGCTGCAACCGTTGCGCAGCAGAAACTTCAACATCCGCACGTTGCGCTGCTCGATCGCGATCGTGAGCGGATGGGAGGCGATCGCACCGGACGACCGGAGCGTTCGCTGATGCTTCGCAAACACCTTCGCAATGCGCAAGCTGTTCCCCTGGACGGCCCATTCGTACGCCGTCCGGCCCGTATCGTCGGCGGGACTCGCGTCGACACCACGCTCCAGCAGCAGCGCCACCATTGCGGTGTGCCGTTGCTGAACGGCAATGTGTAGCACGGTTTTGGAAGCGCCATTGCGTCGGTTCAGCAGACTCTCCTCGCCGTCAATCGTGGCGGAATGGTCGTCCAGCAGGTAGCGCAACATTGCCAACCGCCCGTACATGGCACAGAGATGCAGGACCGTGTTCTGCTGCTGATCGACGAACGTCAGCGTTGCCTGCCGCGTGTCGACGAGGTATTTCAGCGCCTCCAGATTGCCGTACTCGATCGCTCGCCTCACCAGCCGGTGCCGGTCCGAGTTGATGTCGATGTCGTCACAACAGAGCACCGGCAGCAGCTCGTTCTCCTGATACTGTATGGCGTAGTGCAGCGGCAAGCGGTCGGTGCCACTGAGCGAAGTAAGCGGGACCTGCTGCTTCACCAGCAGCTTGGCAATGTCCGTGTGCCCTAAGCTACAGGCACGGTGCAGCGCCGAAGTACCATCCGACGTCTGGGACGCGATGTCAACGCCCAGCTTGATCAGCTTCTTGATCGCCGCCAGATCGCCCTTCTGCACGCACTGATCCAGCACGGTCGTCCCGTTGCCATCCTGACAGTTCCAGTTGATGTCCTTCATCTGCTTCGCAATCTTCTCGATAAACTCCAGGTTCAGATACTTGACGATCTTGCCCAGGTTCACCGTCAGCTCGAACCGCTTCACGCACTCGAGAAACACGTCGTACGCGCGGAAGTAAAGCGCCATAAACAGGATCGTCGCCTGGCGTTCCTGCACCGTGGTCAGGCTGAAGTGCGCATCGATAAACAGCGAGTTCGAGCTGCGCACCAGCACGTACTGGAAGAACTGCTTCTTCTCGTACGAGATCGCCTGCAGCTCCTCCGACAGGTAGTCCACCATCTGCTTCAGATTGTTGCGTATCGTATGGTCGATGATCTCGTACTCCGTCGACGGTGTGCCGTCGCACAGCACGCCCAGCCGCATCCCGCGAATGTCCGCATAGTCGGGCGTCAGTGCCTGCAGCAGCTTCAGATCGATCGTCTCCACCGACTTGAACAAGCGCTCCTGCTGCTCCACCCAGCTCCAGCGCATCTTGTAGTTGTTGATCAGATTCTCGTTGATCGCCAGCAGCTCGTCCGGGTTGGCCCGCTGGCTGGTCGGCGGCTGGTACAGCTTAAACTCGTTGCTCTTGAAGATCAGCCCGTTCAGGAACACCTTCACCTTGGTGCTGTGCGTCAGCGTCAGCATATCGTACTCGAGCGCATCCTGCCGCAGGTAGTCGTGCAGGTTGCGCCCGCTCACGTTCGCCGACTGCAGCTTCAGCACGTACTGATTGTCCTGGAACACGCCCAGATCGGTCAGTATCTCGCACAGCTCGAGCAGACAGTGCTCCAGCGCGTACTCCACGTGCGGGGCCGCCTCGTTGATGAACTGCGTCACCTCGTTGAAATCGCTGCACGGCAAAAACTGCCCGATCAACTTCAGCTTCGCGTCCAGAAACGACTGGAACTCTTCCCGGTCCATGCGCTTGTTGCGCTTCACGATCGCATCGTTCACCGGCCGGTTCGTGGACTTGAAGAACATCGTCAGCACCGCGTACTTCTTGTCCAGGTTGTAGCAGTTGTCGTAGTAGCTCTGGGACAGCTGCTCGTGCAGCACCGCAAACTCGATCGAGCTCAGGTTCTGCAGGTTGAACTTCTTCAGTATGTCGTTCGTGTAGTTCTGGTGCAGCAGGCTGTCGCACGGTTTCGTGCGCTCCGGCACAAAGTGATCCACGGCAATGTACCGCCCGACGTGCAGGACCTCCACCATCGTGACGAAGTTCTTCGTGACGCGCTCGTCCATCTGGTACTGGTACAGATAGTTGGTGAACAGGTGCAGCAGCTCCTGCATGAGCGGATTCAGCAGCAGCAGCTG
Organism: Anopheles coluzzii; assembly: GCF_943734685.1. Classification (NCBI taxonomy): domain Eukaryota; kingdom Metazoa; phylum Arthropoda; class Insecta; order Diptera; family Culicidae; genus Anopheles; species Anopheles coluzzii. The sequence goes on from NC_064671.1 coordinate 85,997,372, forward strand.
CTCATCGCTGCAGATGTCGTACTTGGGGTAGCTTTCGGCCAAAAAGGACCCCACGATACGGCGCACCTTCGCCATCTCGATCTCCGTCCCGCACAGCTGCATCACGGTGTTGAAGTTGGCGCTGATCGAGGCGAGCGCCGCTCGCTCACCGTCCCCCTTCGTGAGTGTCTCGTACCGCTGCGCCAGCGGACGGTAAACGCAGCGCAGCAGATCGCTCAGCTTCTCGTCCTGCTGCTGGCTGAACGTTTCCTGCAGCTCCTCCACCACGCGTATGCAGTCCTCCAGCTCGAAGTGCAGATCGTCCAGCGTGTGGTTCTCGAAGTACATCCGGTTCGCGTCGCCCACGAACTGATTGTAGCTTGCCACCTGCCGCCAGTTCTTCAGCTGATGCACGTTCCCCAGATAGCACTTGTACGCCTCGAGCATCTTCAGATCGTGCACGTACGCGAAGTAGCGCCGCACCGACTTCAGGCTGCACTGCACCTCCGCGAACGGCAGCACCAGCCGGCCGTTCTCCGCCCTGTCCGAGCACGCCTTGTACAGCGACACGTTCGGCTGGTAAAAGTCCCGCACGTCCACGTCCAGATTGAGCGGCAGTATCTTGTGCACCACGCTGTCCAGCTTGCGGGCGATCGCCGGCGCATACCGCGTGCTGGCCACCGTTTCCGCAATGACCTGCAGCGTGCGCTTGATCGCCAGCACGCCCGACACCTGGTACTGGGGCAGCTGAATCCGCGCTATCCCGTCCAGGTAGCGCAGTATCTTCTTGATCGCGTACAGCTGCGCCACGTGGTCGTACGTTTTGCGCAGCCGGCAGAAGGTGACCCGGTTCCGGCGGCCGGTCGCGCGCGTCAGCTCCACAAACTCGGGCGCCCGCAGCTCCTGCCGCAGCACCTCCAGCTCCGGCTTGGTGAGATTGTTCACGTACCGCGCCTGGATGGCGGCCAGCTCCGGGTTCGCCCGCAGCCGGCCCTTCACGTAGTAGATGAGCTTCTTCTTCAGCACGCACTTCTTGCGCCACAGCCCATTGATTGCCTTGGTCGATTTGGCCGGCGCCGCGTCCCGTATGCAGCAGAGCAGATACAGCAGCAGCTCGTTCGACCAGCGCGTCGACTCGCGGCCCCGGTTCTCCGCCAGCTCGGCCTTGATCCGCTCCAGCTCGTCGCTGACCGCACCGAGATACTGCAGCACGGTGCGCTTGTTCAGCAGCAGCTTGTACACCTCGTAGTGCGGTGCCTTCTTGAAGATCGCCAAAAACACGGCCAGCAGCCGGCAGATCTCCTCCACCGGCACCGACCCGACCAGCTCGCGCTTTTCCCGCACGAAGAACAGATTGTCGTACACGATCTTGATCGCGAGCAGGAACTTGTCGTCGTAGTCGTTCAGGTTGTCCGTGCCGCCGTAGTGCTTGGTCAGGTAGCGCGTGTACTCCACGATCAGCTCGATCCGCTGCTCGAGCTCCCGGTCGAACTTGGGCCGGTCGGGGCGCGGCTGCGCCGGCGGATGATGGTACGCGTAGCTGTAGTTCTGCAGCTGGTACTCGAGGAAGTTCTCCATGCTCTTCGTCAGCGGCACATTCTTCACGTACAGCTCGTGCCACACGCTCGACACGTACGCGATCTGCTGGTGGATGTCGAACGATTTCAGCTCGAGAAAGAGCTGCAGCAGCGGCACGGAGCCGCGCCTGATCAGCCGGTAGAAGCACCGGTAGTCGGTCAGGTTGCGAAACTCGACCGCCAGCATGAACTTGGTCACGTCCATGAAGTTAAGGTTGATGGCCAGCTCGGACGCGGTCAGGTTCATCGAGTTGCGCAGGTCGCAGTCCGCCCCGGACTCGACCAGGAACTGGATGATCTCATTGCGATTCTGCTGCGCAATGATCGACAGGTGCAGCGGGGTGTTCAGGTCTTCCGGCGTCTGGTAGTCCAGCACAAACTCCTTAAACTTGGACTTGATCTTGCTGAAGTCGCCCTCCACCACCAGCTTGCAGAATTCACCGGCATATTTGCTGACATAGTAGCTCGGTTGTGTCATTCTTTAACGCCGCCTTTCTCGCTCGTTCTTGTTGTGTTTGCTCTCTCTTTCTCTCTCTCTCTCTCTCTGTTTTGCACTCTGTAGTTGATCGTCGTATTACAATTCCTTTTTGTATCACACATAAAACACCCTTCGGGGAATGAGGAAGGATAGAATGATGTGCAGAGCTCTTCCTGCACACTAGTAGCTCTGTGCTACGCCTGCTCCTACGTGATCGCTTCCGGTCAGCTGTGCCTGACGACAACGTACAACAACAGTTCGTGTAGTAAGATGTGGCTCCCGGTGGCCATTGCCTTTGTCCGTGCGCTCGTCGTGGTAAAAGTTGCCGCTCCGCTTGCGGTTTCGTTTACTGCCGATGTTAATGCTACTACTGACGCCGTGATAAAGTTGTTTGCGCCTCATTGCTGGAATGGTGCTGCGTCCATTGCCGTGACCATCGTTGCCATCGTTGCTGCGTTGCCGTTGCGGAAGAAGTGCTGCCATCGGAGTCGCACGCACCGTGCGCAATAGTCAGAAGCTTTCGTGAGCTCTCCAGGCATGCTACACCAGAGAGGTTGGTGTTTGATGCATCCTTCTGAAGTTGATCCTGCTGAACTGCTGAGGATGTGATCCAAAGATCCAAGGCTCCACCAAACACGAACGATTACTTTGCGGAGCTTTGCGACCCAATGTCGTCGTTTGCTGCTGGGTTGTGCAACGACTCTTATTTGCGCAAGCGCTTCGAGCAGACGTGTATCGGCCGTTTATTTGAGCCTTAAGACTGTTTTCCCCCCTTCCAGTGTTTGTACAGCGATCGTGCGCAGCAGCAGCTATCCCTTCGCCGGCCGGTTCAATAAAAATTAGTCTGACCCTTTGCGAACACGCTCGAACCGCTGCCGCCCCGCCTGGTGCGCTTGCTCGATGTGTTGTGTTGTATGCGTCGGACGGTGTTTAATTTGTTTGGATGTACTCGGGTCCTTGAGCGTCGCGGCGCAACGTTAGTTGACGAGCGTTATCTAAAATTTTAAAAGAAAAAAAAAACACGAAGAACATACGTTAGCGACGCGGGAAGAAGTGGGAAAAAGTTCAAGCAAATCGGAACATTGAGATGTGTTGTGGGCACAATTCGAACAGGGGAAGAGGAAGATCGGCGGGATGTTAATAAATAGTGCTAAATCAAACAAACTGCGCACATTACGTTGATGCGTGTGCATGTTTGGAACAGAAAGCTGGAGAGAGAAAGAGAGAGAGAGAGAGAGAGAGAAAGAGAGAGAGAGAGAGAGAAAGAGAGAGAGAGAGTGTTGAAAAAACACTCGCTCCTTCCCGAAGAGGTGCGCAACATAAATGGGTTGGTCTGTTTTGGAGCACCTTTTGGGTCGTGCGATTGAATGTTACTCCCTTCCCATGCCTTCGTCTCTTTCTCTCTCTATCTCTCTTTCATTCTGTGAGGAAAACAGTTGGAAGTGTGTTGCGATAAAGGAAAGCGACGAACACCTGGCAAACCCATTAAAGCAACACCTAATTGGTAAACCGATGCCACCGAACCGGACGGAGGGGAATACGTTGAAGGGGATGGAAAATCGAACCAGAAGAACCGATATGCAAACGAAAGACGCAACGAACGCCGTGGTATATAAATCATACGGAAATATTAATAGCATAGACAAATAGAAGCGGCACCACCTCGTGGTCCGCTCTGTCTGTCGTGTGGCTGATTTCTCTTGCGGACACGAGGTTCCATCTTCAAAGCTGCGTATTCCAGAGTACTGGAGTTCCTTACATTGAGCCCCTGCGATAATGAGGGACCCGTGCTGACATTAAACAAAACTCGTCGTTGTCGTCCCCCATGTCCAATCTCCAAGGTCCCACACAAGCGCAACGCGACGATGATGATGATGTGCCAGAGGTGGTAAAAGATCAAGAAATACCAATGCGCACGATCCAAAACACAAACACACCAATGAACCCTCACCATTCCCGAAGAGGGTGGAATGCAATGCCTCTGGTGCCTCGGAAAGGGAAGACCTCATAATGAATATCCAAGGTTCCCCAGCAACTTCAAGTTGTCGGGGAGGAGGGCTTTATACATCTCCAGAAGATATCCTCCACCCTTCCATTACCCCGTTTTGTTTGTGAGGGTGGAGATGATAGGCCAAAACAGGCATGAGAAGAAGAGAGCACTGAAATGATTTAAACGTGTTTGCATCGATGATTCCGTTTAAGCTTACGCTCGTCACAAGATAGAACATACACAACCGAGGCCCAAAGTGGGTGAAAGATTGAATTAAAATGGATCGAACACCACCCTTCTTTGTGGCCTCTCCCTCTCGTTAGGGGGGTAATGTGTGAGACTGTTTGTGTGTGTGCAATGCTTGATCCGTCGCTTTAATTCATTCACCCCTTTCTACGCTGTCGAAGGAGGAGGCCACGTAGACTTCCCGCTAAATAAGAACCATGTTGATCCAACGAAATTGTGGCCTCTCTCTCTCTTTTGCTCTCTGTTGCTCTTCCCACCTCACTCGAGTGGCGATTATGGTGTGTAATGATTGAGGATTTTATATGTTCCCGCGTACGGTACACGTTCATCACCCATCCACAATCCAATCCAATCCGTCCGTCCGGGCGATCGCGATAGGGAAATTACAGTCATCGAACTCCGGGGCCGGCCGCAAGAGCAAAAGTGTTCAGAGGATCTAGCAAAGCCGCTTGCCCAGTGAGGCCATAAATAAACATGCTGATGAGCTCTACACAACTCTTTATTGTAGTTCACGCGATGTTTGAGACAAACTGAGGTTCAAGGAATTCTTTACTACAAAAATTTTAGTGCAGTTTGGCGAATGTCCCCCAAATGTGACTCGCAATTTTGCACGCCTATCTGGTACCAGGTTTTTGCCAACCCCGTAACATGCCCAATGTCAACATTGGCCACCTCGCCGATAACAGCTCGATAAATAAATAATGTTCCAAATCGCGAAGGAAAGAAGAAGATATGTACATCAAACGGGAAGAAAGGGGCGTCAGGAATTGCGTTGAATTAACGGACCAACTTCTTCCACTCTACTCCAAGTGAACGGTCTGTCACTGCGCTGCGCAAATCGAAGCAGGCACCTCTCTTGGCAGACACATTCAGCTGTCACTGGTGCGATTAGGTTGGCTGGAAAGTTGCTTGACAAAGGTTACAAGTGGTTGGAGGATATAGAATTTGTGGTTAAGAAACGGGACTAGAATATATCGACGGTGTAGAGAACTGCCAACACTTTGCGCGACGACCTAGCGACGGCTAGCAGAAGACCACAGTTAGAATCGAAGCATTAAATTCCAAACAAGCGTCCAACCGTCCCTCCAACCTCTAGCACATCAGGCATTGAAAAGGAAGAAGAAAGAATCAGCGTACGAGTGCCTCCTCTTCTTCTTCTTCATTGTGCCTCACTCCGTATGCCAGGGCCGTACGTACTATAATCCGTCTTTCGTGAAGTCGTGAAAGAAAGCGCTCATCATCGGCGTTAACTGCCGCAAACACGGACAAACACGACGGGCGCGCGCACACCAACACCATCAATTTAAAGCCATACACGGATGTGTACCACCCTAGCCCCGCGTGGAAAGGGTAAATAATATTTCTCCTTTGCTCTTTCCGCGCTTATCCGATCCGAGCCTCCCGAGAGAGCCCATTCCCTACAGCCAACGTTCTCGGGCGGTGGTGAAGACCGCGGATTATTGGTTTTACTAATTCATTAGCGCGATGAAATTGAAAAATGATTCCCGTAACCAGATCTTCGTGTGGTCGGTGTGTGCGAAGGGGAAGAAGTGGCCATGGTATTAAGGTTAGCGTGATGTTGTCTTCACCTCCACCGCCCCGAACCTCTTCGCACTTTCCGCCGCTGTCAGCTCCTCATCAGCTAATTCAATCCCACACCACGAAAGGTACTCCAAAAGATCACGGCGAACCATCCCCTGCCTCACAACACCACCAGCGGCGGGTTGAAGGAACGCACCCACACCCGCATCGTACGGCCTTTGGGCCTTTTCGAAGAGTGCCTGCTTTGATATTGATGAAGTTTCATTACAATCACATTCCGAGGCGATTTCTGAGGTTGAGGAGCACAGCACCAAACCACGCTTAACGGTTAACACCTTTTCTCGATGCCTTCCGACAGGCTTCTCTCCTCTTACGTAGTTCACCATCCCCAAGGGTAATTAGAATGCAAGACGAGAGATCGACCACCTTCCAAGCCGCCGTTGCTTTGGCAGAGGCTCTCCGGGACGGCATTAAATCCGTGTGTTTGTGTGTGGTTGTTTCTCTGCTTCTTCACCTTCTTCACAGTTGTATACTCCTATCGGGTATCCTCCAACCGGGGCTTTGAGTCTTCAGAGAAATCAACTTCTGTCGGCGTCTTCTTTTGGCCTACGACGCTTCTCCTAAACGATCACTTTGTTCCACTGCCGGGCGCTGTCATTTGTCTAACTTTTTTGGGGAAGTTTCGGTGTTTCAAATTACCATTAAACGCACAACGGTGTCGTTTCACACGTGCGTAATAGTAGCTTTGGAAGTACAACCGAAGAAGGAATTTTAAACCCATCGAGAACAAAACATCTCGTTTATCCGCACAAAACTTTTTTTCTTTTCACAGTTCCCGGCACGGCATTACACACTCACACACTACGGCACTACAGCAACGCACACAGCAGGACAACTGTCACTTTGCGTCCTCAAGATTTGCAGGAACTTCAAACAAAACAGTCCAATTTGCAACTTTTGATTAAGTTCTTAATAAGTCCTAGAGAACCTCTTAAGACTCTCCTTAGAACTAAAACCAACTGCCATAATAAGGCGCTGAGACACTTGGAGGAGCATCTTGCATCAGTTCCGTGCTTCCCGTCCGACGAGGTCGTCGTAATTAGACGTACGAAACGCAGCGAACGACTACGCGATGATGTTCCAAGTGTACCCATTGCCCCGAAACGCCGGCGAAAGGATGCGATTGCGCAGACTCTGCACAGTGTGTCCTTCGCCGCGTCTTGGTAGTGGTCGTCGTCGTTGTCGTCATCGTCTTGGTTGTCGCTGTTACCGCCGTTTGTCCTCATCGCGACAAAAAGTCTTTTTACAAGCCATGAAAAAAAAGAACCGAAAAGAGCACAGCCGGTCTTTTAATCTCTGCTCGAGTGTCTTTGAGGCACCGAGTGGCCGGGTAGAGTGAGTATGACTCAACGGCATGATTAATAGATGCTGAACATAATTAATTCTAAAGCCTTTTTGGAAACATCGCGTTTCAGAATAAATGTCGTACTGATCATTCCGATTAAAAGATTATTGGTAGAAGAAATATTAGTATTTTCAAAATCCTGGAAATTCAAATCCTTCAACTGTGACAACAAAATTATTTGGGAACTTCCTGCCTAAGCTTATCTGCATATTATTGTAATATCTTAGACATGTCCGCTTGAAGCTCTATAAGCTACATTCGGACTAGATTCTATTGAATTTGTTTAGTAATGATCCTAAGTCAAACTTAAAAGCCAAATATCTTCTAAACTCACATGGTACAATATCAACCAAGTACTTTAAACATAAATAAATCAATAATAATCCCCCGTTTTGACACACCTGATCAAGTTCAATAGCTCCTCTACTGCTGCATACCTGAGGCGAGATAGATGCAAAACCACTTCTTGCCCGGAAATGCTTGAGCTTTTCACTTTACAATCTTCTTGGCGTACGGACGGGCGGACTCCGTGTGCTCGAGGCAACAGCGTACCAGTACTTAACGTCGGCCATCACATCCACGTAGTAAAGGGGATGGTGGGTTAGTGGGTGTCACCTTGAATGTGTGTGTATGTGCGTTTGACTTGGCGAATACACGAATTTCCTTTTCTTTTCCTCCCTGAGCTCCTCACCTCCTTCACGCCAAGCAGAAGGAAGAGAGGAAAAATCTTATTTTCCATACGAGTTTTCTTTTTCTCCTTGCTGATTTCTTCACCCCACTTGCAATTCAAATGTGCCGCAGGAGGAGAAAAAGGACACGAAATAGAAGAAGAAGAAAAAAACGACACGAACGCGTCGCGTTCACCCGTCATGGAAACTTTCAAGTATTTCGTATCCAATTTAAATTTACTTTCGCTCTCTACTATCCTTCGTTCCGCGAGCTTCGTTTATACGCTGTGCCCTCGACACGCGTTGGCCGCCGCCACAGCATCCTTGGCAAAGGGCACAACCATCGTCCCCTGCACAATCAAGCCCCGTCGCTCGTCGCTCCACCAAAATGAGCCAATCTTATTACAGAGAACCGCCCCACGCTTTCCTTCCACTTTCTCTGCATTTTCCTCCCCGGTGAAAAACGCTATAAAAAAAAAAGGAAAAATCAGCATCTACACGAACAACTTCTCTCGTCGTTCACCCTCTCCTATTGCCACCATTAGAGGACAACGTCCTTTTCCTGCTCGTTAGCGTATCGACGCGGGATGCTAACGAAGCGAGAAGCGAGAAGCAACATCATTCATCTCGCTTTGTCGTTTGCTGATTTTTTTTTTCTCTCTCTTCTGCTTCGCGTGTTGGTGTGAGTGTGTGTGTGTGTATTTTTCCTTTTTCAGACTTTCCCTTCGCTTTCCCCGCTTTTGTCCCCGCTGGCCAATAAATTGAACGCGCGCGCTTCAAGTGATAAGGGAATTTTCTTGGAGTTTTTTTTCTCTTTGTTGCTTACTCTTTTTAAGGTTTTTTTTCTTCATCCAATCTACCCCTACCTCTGCCGCCGCCCGTTGCTATCCCAACGGATGGAAAACAGCGAAGGAAAGGGTGTACAGGGAGGCACATTGTAAGAGAAGAAATCAAACACACTTTCTTGAATTTCCATCAAAGCAAGCAGCGACGGTTGCTGGTGGTGTATGGAAAGCAGAGGAAAATCCCTTCACATGCACACAGACACACACGCACAAACACATACATGCATACTCCGTCCGGCAAAATGAACGGGAACGGAAGGAAAATTTTGCTGAAGGAACAGCTTCACATGTGTGTCGCATCGTACCACACACCCGCCCGCCGCGTGTCGTGCTCAATATACTTTCGCAGCATGATTTATTTCCATTTTTTTCAAAATTTGTTTTTTTTTGCGCACACACACCAACCACCCACCCACCCGAACATAAACACACATACACGCTTACATGTGTGAAAGTATTAGAGGGAGGTTTTTTGGTGGTTCGATTCTAATATACAGCCGGATGTTATGAGAAGGTATTAAAATGATATAACCAACACGTACGTAACATCATCACGCTGCTTGAGATTAGCATTTTTTCGGGGGAGGTAGCGAAACGAAATATTTTTACATCCTTTACGTGACGCGTATTTCTGGTTTCTGTAGATATCAAGATAAGCTTTTTGTTTTTTTTGTAGCATTTTTTCCATATTTCCGCAAACATCTTGGTTCTTGGTGCTAAAATTACGATATTGTTAAAAGTTCTTCGTTTAAAGCATGCTTGAACAACTTCACAAATCGAATCTTACATATAATCTTGATTCTATGTCTTGGTAACATACCGCCATATCTATTAGATGTTCAAGTACATTAGTTATGAGTTATGATTCTCTTAAGATTTCTTTGATTAGAGAGATGTATATAGTGGAGTTCAAGAACACACGACCAAAGCCACGAATATCCTACATACTTTGTTCAGAGCATGAGTCCTCCTTGCTGGCAATCCTTTCATCGAGTCTATACATTCTTTTCGAGCTACAAACTCCGAATATCTTGAATATCTTGGCATTGGAAAGATCTGAAATGTTTTCCTCAGTGACTCATAAACTTGTAGAACGAGTAGCTATTGAACCTTATATTGAGCCCATACGAGGTTATGGTTTTCTTGAACTTTTCTAGAATCAAACAAAGACCTGACTGGTTTACGACTCTAAGAAATAGAAATCAATGAGCGAATAGAATAGGTCATATGATTTATTGTATGGAATACTAACCAGAATACTAACTAACCAGAATACATACCAGAGTCTAAACATTCTTGTCGAACTACAAGCTCCGAATATCTTGAATATCTTGGCATTGGAAAGAAGTGAAACGTTTTTGTCAGTGACTCATAAAGTTGCAGAACGAGTAGCTATTGAACCTTATATTGAGCCTATACAAGGTTTTATTGAACTTTTCTAGAATCAAACTAAGACCTGACTGGTTTACGACTCTAAGAAATAGAAATCAATGAGCGAATAGAATAGGTCATATGATTTATTGTATGGAATACTAACCAGAATACTAGAGTACCAGAATATAAGTAACTAGAATACATACAAGAGTCTAAACATTCTTGTCGAACTACAAGCTCCGAATATCTTGAATATCTTGGCATTGGAAAGAACTGAAAAGTTTTTGTCAGTGACTCATAAAGTTGTAGAACGAGTAGCTATTGAACCTTATATTGAGCCTATACAAGGTTTTATTGAACTTTTCTAGAATCAAACTAAGACCTGACTAGTTTACGACTCTACGAAATAGAAATCAATGAGCTAATAGAACAGGTCATATAATCTATTGTAGTCAAAATCATATTTATGGCAGGCAATTCCGATTTACAAGGACTCTAACTAATGGTATAGCTTGAGTATTCATGTATGATTTTGAAAGATTCCTTTTGAATATTCTGCGCCGTTCAACATAACTTCTTGTAGACATCCGCAAGAGGAATAGGCTCATAGGGATATTCAGTTGTGATATTCGTAGATCAGACATTGAAAGAGAACTACAACGCTACAATTAAGTACTTTATCACACAATGGCTGTTATTTAATACATTCTCCAAAGACTTATTAAATGACCAGAGCTTTTTTTAATGCATTAATGACTGTCCTAAAATGACGTTCGACTTCAAGAAACAATCTTGTTGCAGACATAGACAGACCGTAAAACAGTTGCAATATCTAATAAACACGTCCAACCTGTTGTCCCGGTCGCCATGTGTGTCCACAAAACTTTTTGGACCTTAAATTTAACAACGGGACAACACAACGGCTGAATAGCAACTGTCGCTGTGCAGTAGTTTCAGACTGAACCTACCAGGACAATCTTTATTGGCAGCAGCGCTTGAGTTAATGACTGAACGGAACTGCCATGCTCCAAGACCGCCCAGGTAAGGTTCGTTCGGAGGCTAGACCTTTGACTGGATGGAAGAACATTCCCTTTTTCGCTCCGGTAGCGCATCTGTCACCTTCCGGAGGCCACCGTTTCTCTTTCACCATCCGCTGGAATCTCCACTGCTCCGGGCGTCCCTGTGCGTTTCCACCGTATGTCTCGTGAGCAAATAATCAATTAGTCGACCGTTTCACTACACACAGCACACTGTTTCCTTCTTCACGCTGTACGGAATTCTTCCCGCACGGTGCCGTAAGAACGGACTTGGAAGTGGAGTGGAAGCAGGGAAACCCCGATAAAGCGGGTGGGAATACCGAGACGACCTCACCTCCGCAAACGACTCCGATGACAACGGGCAGGTCATAAATTATATTTCATTTCGCTTTGTTACAACAACACTCCACCACCACCACCACCACCACCCTCCGATCAGCAACCAAAAAACACGATTATGGAATGGTGGTATAAACCGCGGTGAATCGAAGCCAGAAGGTAAGAGATGAGTAAAAAAAAAACCCCTAAGCAAGCAACCAAACGAAAGGAAAACTGGCATTGGCCGGGGACGAGGCGACGACGGCGACTCCAAAAAGGATATCGACAAATCAACAAAACTCTGGGAATATACAGAGAGAGAGAAAAAAAGCGACGAAGAAACTACTGGCCAGATACATTTGGAGTGCAGCCGAAAATCGAGATCGAACGGCCCTCCGTAGCAAAACAGTGACGAAGGAAAGTGATGGGAGATAAGTATCGAAAGGGCACAAAAAACAACAACAAAACTAATATCAGACGAACGAAAATTGTGGCCGAACGCAAGTGTGTACTGGACTGAGAAGGAAGCAAGGACCAAACGAAGGGGAAAAGGGAGGACTGGCAAACAGACAGAAATACTCACACAAGCATAGTTACAGGACAGATGGAAACATGTTAGGCAAACGTTAAAACAAGGATGTGAAACGGGAAAGATAGTGCCAAAAGGAATAGAAAAAAGGGCAAAACCCCTTGAAAAAAGGAAGAGCAAAAGCAGCAATCCGATAAAATACACACCACAACTGCACACACACACCGATAAAACAAAAAAAGATACACAAAAAATCCGTTTTGCTTCGATTCGTTGCAAGGATGGTGTGCAAGGATTTTGCTGGTTGGGCATGGTGAGGACCCAACAGGAGGTTACCATGCTTTTTATGGTTTGTTGGTTTCGGGCCCTTAACGAGGTGAGATAGTGGGTGTATGTGTGCATGTGCCTGCTCAGAGAGGGTGGTTTTGTTTACTTTCGAACTGTCAACTGTGCGTGTGTGTGTGGTAGACGCACTATCTAAACCGCAACAGCAACAACACCACTGCGCGCACGCCTAGACCTTCCACCGTGACGATCGTAAAATAAATTTATAGCACCTAGAGGGTACACGAAAGGACGCTTTTGGGAAATGGGAATTTATGTTCGATGAAGCGGAAGGGGCGGAAAGGTTTTATTAATTTTCTAATATTTGCTGGACGTACCTTCCGAGCCGAACAGTCGATAGGAAGTGCAGGACGCTTTTATCCCTTTATTTCCGGACGACTGCTTTGCTTCGCTGTGAGCGATGCGATCGTGTGATCGATGTTGATCGTATCTGTCTCTCTCTCCGGTGTCACGTTCCTTCAACAGTGTGCGTTATCCGTGCGTGAATCTCGAATTTGTCTTGCGGGTTTATTAATGACTCAATCGTGGTGTAGTTGATGTTGGTGAAAATGTTGACCTAAAAGCTGGAAGAAAAGATAAAATTAAGGACATTTTATTAAAAATGCTAATATTGTTAAACTCTAAACATTAATTATTGATATTCAACCCAAGCATAAACAATGTTGACAAATTGTACAATATTTTCAAAATTATAATATTTGTTACATTTTGTTGCATTGGATGGAAATGAAATATCAGATTGATATGGATTACAGATTTACATCATTATTAGCCGCCTATTTGATGATTTTCTACAGCTGTCATACATTGACATCACAACAAAGTTTCAGTTCTTTTACATGATTTTCAACACACCACAAAGAACTGTCAAACTCAATCTAGTTTGGAATTTGTTGAGAAGCATGTGGAAAAACTGATTTAATCAATGAGATACAAATACAACATTTGACAGCTGTTGAAAAACATCTTGCAAGCAATGAAAAATGTTGTTGACATTCTAAATTGACTCGGAAAATCCTGTAACATCTTGCACCTGGTGAATAGCAAAGTTTACATTCCAAAAATGGCTTGGAAACCCCTGTCATTTGGTTCCCCAGACCTTTACAAAATGTTTTTGATGTCAGCGCGAGAAATACGCGGTAAACTAGTCCAATAAACAACGGCACACATAATAATGGCGCATAATAAAATTTGACATGAGAACATTATGAACATTATTTTCGGTAAAGACGGTTTCCACTGATTTTTCATGTCCATGTCGTTCCATCATTCTATTTTTATGCATTACAATAGTCTCCACAAAAGCGCATCATAAACCCATCACTTAAGGTCCGCTACGATGGTTCAATGCGAAAGTTCGACTTCCGTTCTGTTACTTCCAACTTCACAATCCTTGGGATCAGATCTACTTTTAGAAGCTGAATATAGAAATGTCGTAAGATAAACTTGGATGTGTTGTGCATCAAGAAGGTGCCTAAATAGACTACAGGTGAGTTCTTGATGGATGGAGAATTCAATGGAGATTGGCAGAGATAGCGAGTGAAATGTTGGCTGAGGACTTAGTATGAAACTTCTAATGAAACTAGCTGTCAAATGAAGATTTGTCAAAGTACACCGGATGGACCAACCTGTAGTAATATATGGTCCATGATGTGGATATCAATTCAGTACAAAACAGAGCCTACTACTTGTACCACGTGTTTGTCGGTTGAGCCTAAAATGCTTAAAATGAACTGACTATTGAACCCGGTTTGCGACTCAGTGTAGAAGAATCTTCGGCGTCGAAATTGAGTCGTAAAATGGGTCGAAATTTGGACATTTCGTGAGATGATGTTACTGGTTTGCTTAAGGAGATAAAAGATTGCTTTTTTGTTAGTATTTTGATCAGTTGGAAGTATTCACTCGATCACTTAATGGACCTTAAACCATAAACCACATATTTCAAGCGTCGCAACTGGAAAATCACTCGTCTCAAAATGGAACACGTCCCTCTCGTTCTGGTTGCGATAATTATGTTTATGATTTAACAAGCTCACAAAAAGCTGTCCGCTTGTCCACTCTTCCTACCATCATCATAATTCGTCACACTGCAACACATATACACACGCTTGCGCGTACAAAGTGTGAAATAACACTTCTAATATTCAGCGCACCGCGCTGCTCCGCCCGGGTCCAGTACAAAACGGATGTCGTTCATTAACTGATCAAATTATGATAATTAACACTCCCATTCTCGCGCTCCAGCTCTCTCTCTCTCTCTAGTCCAGTAGTGTCGTTCTGCACTATGGTCACTAAACGTGCGCTGCCACGCATTGATGTTAATTAAAGATTAGAGAATGTGTTTTTTTTCGCCCTCCCCGGGGAAGTGATTTGAATGTTTGAACCTTTCACTAAACCCCAGGAACAGCCACCAAGCAATGCCGGTTGGCACCCGACGAAACACACGCTGTGGGTATGTATTGTGATTTGTTGTGAAAAGCCCCTGGAAGCACTTGAGAATCGTGCGTGTTCCACGGAACTGTACGCACCAGCATATAACGTGGCCATGAGGGAAATGGGAAGTAGAGCCCATCATCCTCATTTACCTCGATTTCGGAAGAGCGTACACCCTACCCCATACCCCGGATGTGGTAATTGTTTAGGGCGGTCGGGCACAAGCTGACCGAGCAGGCATCGTTAAGGGTTGTTTTGGTGCTGCTGCTGCTGCTACTAAATGATTTGATTTTTCTACTGAATTTAATTTAATATACATTTTTCTAATTTCAATACGAAAGTGGCACTCTTTATACGCACACACAAGGCCACAACGGGACAGCTCCTTCACAGCTGGCAACAGCAGCTGGCAAAGTAACACGATTCCTACCGTTTGCGCTGTTTGTTTCACACCTTTTTTTTGCTAACGATCGTTTAGCTTCTGCAATGTCCCTCTCCTTTGGGGTTTGGTATAATTTTTTGCAAATTAGTTGCTAATTTATGACCAAAGCGTTACCTCTCGCCTAAACGTTCACCCGTCGCAAGCAGGGTTACAGGACGCAACGTACAGTATTTAGTTCTTTATGTTGCAATCTTGCTGGTAACATATCAGCAAAACCATCTCTTTGACATCTGTTTCCGTTTCACCTGGTACTTGGTGCTGTGATGCAACATGATCTTCAGGCATTTGCGACGAATTGTTTTGAGAAAGGATAGAGCAGAATAAAAGGTAAAGGGTTACACTATTCCGGAAATAAATTAAAACAATGCTGAAGAGTTTATGTAACCAATTTGCAATTATTAAGCAAAATGTATCTTTTTTGTTAAAACTTCCTTCTAAATACAAAAAATAAAATAAAATTAACAAAGCTACTTCACTAAAGATTGTTACCAGGCGTAGCCGATACGTTACAGGCTCATAAGAGGTTAGCTCATGTATGATTGTATGTAATGGTTGATATACTGGAGCATAGTTATTTAAAAAACGTTAAAAACTGTTAGAATCGGTCTTTTAAAGTGTATGAAAAGTATTATAGTTCCTTTCAAACAGAAAACTATGTTGTAATTTATCTTTGTTTGTATACTTTTGTCGAAATCCAATATGGCGGAGTGCGGAACTGTCAATTGGGTATGGAAAGCACAACCCGGATGATGGCATATTGTTCCGCTGACAGGCTGAATTTTCAGCTTTCTAGCTAGAATAGATAAAGGGTCCTAAAATATACCCAAATTCAGTACTACTGCATAGACATGCAAGATACAGAGGTTTTCCATAAGATGTGATAAGGCAGGTTCACTTTAGGTACATTAGATGATATAATTATGCCTTGTTTGTGATTAAAACTAAACAAGCTGAAACCCCCTGCAAATGGTTGATATTTGATGTGCTACAACTATGATAATGACTTCAACCATGACTAAGAACTCAACGGATGAAATCCCAAAATTCAACTATCAAATTGAAGTACATGACTACGACCTTGTCAGAGCATCGACAGGCTATCGAATGAAGTGTAATCCCAAGTGACATTTGCTCGAAATTGTTTTCCCAAATTTGCTCGATTAGTACTCGATACGCCTGAAATTGTGGATTTGTGTGTGATCAAGTGTGTTGAAAGCGCCAAGATTTGGTGTGTTCGTAAATTAGACGTTCCTCTATCGATGGATGATGCCGTCGAGCTCATTTTTCATTCATAGCTATGGTTTAAGAATAAAATGGGTACATGACCAACTATAACGATAAGAAACATCATTTTCAAGCGAATCTAGAAGAAAGTAACGAAAAAACCGCATCACAGTTGATTTTAAAGGACTTTTTCCAAATTCCCTTAAACTGGTGCAGTTTAAGGGAACTTTAAGGCTCCAGTTTAAAGGAATTTGCTCAAATTCCCGATTATTCGTGCACGAAAATATCAATTGGGATGTTCGATGCGCGACTTTATGTTGTCCTTCTAACACAGAACCAATGCAAACTCATTAGATTATCATATCACAAAATCATATCATATCAAGTGTCACAATTTAAGGGAATTTGTGGTATTCAGTTTGTATCTGCAATTCAATGTCAAAAGTCATTTAAAGGGAATTGATAAGCTAAACGATGCAAAAAAAGGATACGAAACTATGAGAAAATCACCATTAAAATTTGCCACAGGAAGAAGGTCATTCTTCACATTAAAACCAAGTTCATCACACAAGCAGATGTCAAAGTAAACACAACCCTTAAGGCTGCTGCTAAAAGTACTGTGCTTGCTACCGGTTCCACCTAAATGCAGTGATTTACGCCGAACACGGTTAGCATAAGCTGGCAAGAAGATTGTTTTTCTCATCGTAAAATTTGCCGGACATTCCTGGTGAACACCAATGGAATCATAATTTAACCACGCTTGACAGTGCCACCAGAGCCTTGCGAGCAGCAGTGATCGCCCCCAGGCTCGGTCCCCGTTCGTCCACAGAACACACAGAAGAAAGAATTTCAATTCTGCATAATCAATTTTTCTTCTCTGATCTCCTATCCCTGCCACCAGAGTTGTCTGTCTTTCCTCCCCACGGTGGCGCGTCATGCACCGCTGCTTGGCCGGACTGGAGAAGCAAACTGCTTCTGTTGCGGTTCGTTTTATGATTTAAAAACAATCGTAATCGTCATTTTATCGTCGTCGTTCCGTTAGGTGGAAACGAC
The DNA here is from genome assembly GCF_943734685.1 of Anopheles coluzzii. Taxonomy (NCBI): domain Eukaryota; kingdom Metazoa; phylum Arthropoda; class Insecta; order Diptera; family Culicidae; genus Anopheles; species Anopheles coluzzii. The sequence goes on from NC_064671.1 coordinate 86,014,857, forward strand.
GCTAAAAGAAACAAATGTCATTTGCTACGGAAAGAAGGGCAATGTGGAGTTGGGTGAGAGGCCCCACATTAAATCGAATTGCATTTGTATCTGTATTTTTTTAGTCTTTCCTTCCCCCTCCCCACTAGCAATGATTTTGATTGTTTCAGTACAAAATTACAGAACAACAATGTTGTTAGTGTGGCGTGTCTGTACATACGCAGTAAGCACCGCAAATGAGCAAGACTGTCTTTTCTACGCATGGGACGGCAGCCATAGACAATTATATACCACCCATCCCATCTACCCCCAGAGCTTCCCCTCAGGCTGACACACGAGCAGGAAGGGTTCGTGGGGGTTGTGGAGATAATTGGTAGCGTGTAAAGCGAATATGCTACCTTCAAATGTCACATCACGGTGCGTGTGTGTGTACACCAAAGGCGGGGATGGGCATGTGAAGAGGAATTTAATTCTACTCCCCCACTCACCAGTCGTCGTCGGCCCTTAACGGCCATTAACGTTTCCCCCCACGTGGCGGGACACGGAGGGTCGGATGTGCAGCATTGTGTCAGACGGTTCACGGTTCACATGCACAATTCAACCGAAAACAAAATCATCATCCCTAGCCATGTGTGTCGGGGAATCTTGATGTGTTTTTTTACTTTTAATTTGATGCCATTTATAAAATTTCTTCACTTTTCACATTGTGAGTGAGGGTGCGTAAATTTACAACCATGTGGCTCTCATGGCACACCTTCGGAAGGTTCCATGGAATAAGGTTATTAGTAGTTTATGTTAATGCCCTAATCGGTTGTATTTACTCATCCAGTAGATGACATCATCTTCAAAACATTTGATGTTAGTATCCCAATATTCGTATATTTGAAGCAATCATATGATCAGAGCCTGTTTGGAACTACAAAGATGTAGAGCAAGTTCTTGCTACTTGATTATTGGAGTAAAAATAATCCTAATTTTCCAATAATGTCCACGTGCTGCCATCCTTTAGTTCTGAAGTTCTAACAAAACTTGAGATGTTACCAAGACACAGCCGTTCATTAAACTAACTGATACAACAAGCTGAAAGACTTCAGCAATTTCACAAGATATTGGAACCCTTGGATGATATTGTCCAGAGTTAATTTTCAACTCCACCCTTACAAATGAATTGCACACTCTGTTCCGTTCGATCGTGTTGATCTCTTTTAACCAAAACGACCAATATTGCACATAATCCGCAGACATCCTTGAGAAGGAGAGAAAGTGGCGTTCGACCCATAATGATGTCCGTGCCACTGGTTGTCGTGACACAGATTCGTGCCACCGGACGTGATTACACGCTATTCTCGCGCACTTCTGATACATCGTTGGAACGCTCAGAATGTTCAGATTACTTTCCGTGAGAATCACCCAACAACAGTTAACGTAAGAACTGAGCTCAATCCAGAAGACATCTTATCTTATCCGTAATCATGTTGAAGTTGAAGGAGATTTTTTCAAAAATCTAAAGTCTGAAAGCAACTTCCTTATACTCGCCCAGAGACATGCGGATAACGTTAATTGGAGGTTTGCTAATTGCATCCCACATGTTTTGAGGATAGTACTTAACGCGAATCTCAAACCTAACGTCTATCTGAAGAAGAAAGACCTCTTTAACATCTGTGAACATCTTCTTGAAGTGGCAATTAATTTGAGTTGAGAAAAATGTATGTGTGCGTGAATGACTTCGTCCAGTAATGTCCAACAAATTCCTTCCAAATCTTCAAGAACAATCAAAAGGTACAGCCACATCCTGAAAGTACCATCATGACTTTTCACTTTCCAGAGCGATCAGGTCTAAAATTCAAATGAGCTTAGTATTAAGCCTGTGTACTTCTACTTTAGCGATGCTGTGAAGACATCAGTTCATATTGCCATGAGAAGTTAGATCCTCCAAATGTAAGAAATGTTTGTTTAGTGTCTTTTTTTACATTTATGCAAAATTGCGCTTGTTTTGAATTTTGTTCGAGATTTTATCTGTTGAAATGCAGAAGTCTAAAAGATTGAAGCCATCGTTGCCGATTTTAAGCCAAATTAGGGCCTAAACAACTACGCTACAAGATTACCCGACAGAAGATCAACAAAACTGTGCGAATTTTAATGGAATTTCTTTAAATCCTCACTATTTATAGCATTAATATGATCTAATCAAAACACATATTTTGAATCATTAAAGTTTTAATTTAAATTTGTTTCCACACACAAACACACATTCAAACGCAAACTTGAAATGCACATTAATCGTCTTCATCCCCTCGAACCGATTAGCTCTCTTCCGTTTTATTTTGTGAAAGGGGGTTTTCTAATGTGTGTTTTTTTTCCATCTCCCAACCCTGATTAAAAACCTACCACCCCACCGAGCATAAAATATTCATTTTAAAACGGTTTCTTCTCTCCCCACCACCAGCACACGAGCTTTGCGCGAAGAGAAACTAACGCATCAATTCCCACAAACATCCCCTCGCGTACCACCGCAGAGACGATGTCATTTTGAACGTCATTTTGGGACCGGAGGGAAGGGGGGGATTGTCCAATTTCCCTCCCACGAACATATGCACACACACACGCTTAAACACAGTTTTTTTCATTGCTTCCTACAACATCACGCGCGCGCTCCTCCGAAAATCAGCATGAAGGTGTGGAGAACTAATTTAAATTAAAATATCCAGTCAATAAACCCCTAGCACACACACAGAAACACACAAACACGGCCAGCCCGCCCAGTCTGGGGGCATCACACATCTCGCGCATTTCTCGCGCTACTTTCCCCCCGTTCTCGCCGTTCTTTGCGCCGCTCGTACGCCATCCTCCTTCATTTCCATCAACCCTCGATTTAAAAAAAAAAAGAAAAAAACCGGGCCAGCGGGGGTGGAGTAAGCTGTGGGTAAGGTAAAACTTTTTAACGATACATACATACTTTCAGAACGCAAAGCGGGGAAAAACAGGCAACCGGCCATAAGGGAGGGGAGGAGAGAGCAAAAGCGCAGAGAAGAAATCTTCCAAAATGAATAAATTGACAAAGTCAGGAGGAGGCGAATCAAGCCGGTGTCGTTCGAGGGCGGAGGTGGTGTATGGCACAAGGACGACGAAACGGGGTGAGGGGAGGGATCCCGATGAGACAACAATCGAAAAATATCCGTATGCATTGAGAAAACAGACCGGCTTGGGCGGCCGGCAATGGGAGAGGAGGTGTGTGGAAAAGAACAACATTAAAATAAGGTATCGAAGAAACAAAAAAATGATCTCTCCTGCTCTTTCTCGTTCTCTCTTGCTCTTGCTCTTACACACACACACTAACACACACTCATCGAAGATCTCTAAATTGTCTCTTTTTCCGTTTTTGTCGTCCTCCTCGTTTCCATGCGTCTTTCCATCCTGCTCATTCTAGGGCAGTTTTCTCGCTCTCCCCTCTCTCTTTCACTGCTTCTCTCGCTCTAACTCGCTGCTTCTCACTCAAACCACCACCGTCGTGCTTTAAACGAGACCCTTTCGCTTCTCAATCAGTAACGATGTATTTTCTCGATATTGTCAATCAATACCACCCCCGGTACACAACCCCTAACAGCCAGTCCCCCCGTGTGTTTGCATACACCCCTTCCGCTCTGTTTTACAACCCCTTTATTGTGTGTTTCTTTTAATTCTCCTTTTTCAATCCATTTAAAATTCAACCGAAAACGAACAAAAACGATATTTTTATTCCAAAAAAATACAATTCAAACACACACACACACACACACACACACACACACACACACACACACACACACACACACATGATCGGAGGGAGTGGAGTTCCGCGAAATTTCCTCACCCCGTTTCCATCTCACCCCTATTTCCGACTCCCCATTCCAGTATGCAAACGATCCACACACACACACACACACACACACACACGGACAGACCTTTCGGCTTACTTGTCTTTCCTTGCCGGGCCTATTTTTCTGTAGTTCTGCGCGAATTCGAACGAGAAAAAAGGAGTTCCCTAAAGTTGCACTCCCTCAACCTTTAATTTCGCATTTCTTTTCCTTACCATACACACACACACACGCGCGCACGCGAACGCCAAGAAGCTGTCGTTCCCCTGGGCAACCACCGCGGGCAACCGTTACCCCTTCCGGCTACTTGGACGGAAGGCTCGTAAAATGTTATTTTGCAAAAATCGCAAACCATCGCCGAATCAGAAGGGACGCGGACGGGGACCCACGTGAAACGAAACTGAAGAAGATTCACGCATAAATGCTAACCCCTTTTTTTGAAAACAAAACAGCAAAAAGAAAAAAATACAGCACATTAGAAGGAAACGTGAAGGAAAGTGACAGAATGAGCAAACAAAAAAAAAAAGCGTCGTCCTTACTGTTCCACACAACAAGGGGTAAGTAAAAAGAAAATACACACATGAACGGGGTACGAAGACGAACAAACAAATGTAGGAGAACCGAGCAACACACAACACACAGTAAGCATTGAACAAAAAAAAAACAGCACACGGCCACACAGGAAACCGATGCTGTCGAAGACACGATTTATGTCGCACTCGTTACACCGTACCGCTCACACGCACACACACACACACACCTTCCGTTATGATTATTTGCACCACACACTCGCATGTATATATTCGCGCACCCGTCGAGGGCCAAAGAACCGTGTTCCGGGGTGCAAGAAGGGCTGCGAAACGCCGCTGAACCAAAAAAGCCCGGCAACAAACGTTCTAAAGCGAAATAAACGCACACACACACAACTGCACACATGGCAGCATTATGGAATATTGAAATTGGATGCGTGTGTGTGTGTGTGCGTGTTCGCGAATATTTCAAACTCGTGTGCGGTTGTTCCAGGGGACGCAAAAATGTCGAGACAAAAGGGGGCACGTTTCTTAGGCAACCAGGTGCGGTGGAAGGGTAAGGAGGGAGGGTTGCAGGGGCATCCCTTTTTCCCAGGTGCGTAGATTTTGTATTCTTTTTGTTTAATGATTTTTGTTGTGAATCGATTTTTTTCAATAATATATATTATTTTTTTAAACTTCCGTTTTTATGAGAGTTTTTGTTCTCAATACATGTTTCTTTTTTATGCAAAATAATTCACCGTGTTTTTTCGGCTTTGCTACACTTTGATGCATGCACTTTACACACACTTACACTTTTTTCCAAACACAAGCGCGCATACACAAACACACACAGAGAAAGACGCGGATGTGCATTGTATGTACACGCACTGCCGAGCGAGATATTTCTCGACTTGCGCTACACTTGCACTTTAGAGCGAAAGCAACACAGCAGCAAGAGTGAGAGAGAGAGAGAAGAGCGCACCCATCAACACGAGAGAGAAAGAGCAGAAGAGCTGACAGGAAAAAAAAACGACCCAGCCAACAAAATTTAAACAAAGAAGCAGCTAGAACGGGATAGAATACGAGCGCGTGAGCGAGCAGAACGAATCGTGAGCGAGTGAGAGAGCTAACAGCTATTTCGCTCACACATCGCGAAACGCGAATCGAAGCTGCCAAACTGGCTCTTCTTTCCCAGTCCGATGGGTGTGTGAGTGTGTATGTGCGCTTTTTTTTGCTTTACTTCTTCCTTACGCATCTGAAGTAAAACTTTCAATGGAAAATAAAACAAACCAAGACGAACGGTGGTGATGATGGTGGCAAAGGGGGGAGAGGACTTTTATCCTCCCTCGTCTCTCACACCGTTTGATTTTGCGTGTATGCGTGCCTGTATTGCAAGGGATGGATGGCGAGGAAATGCAAACCCCTCCCCCCCCCGCATGGGTGGAGAAGCGAAGGAAGGACAACTTGAATATTAATCCCCCGCGCGCGCGTTCTATATTTCTGCCATTTTTGTTTCCCGATTTTTTTTTTCTTCTTTTTTTTGTGTATCTTTTGCTCTCTTCTACCGTTGCCTCTGCACTCTTAATCTTGGAAACGGAGCATATTCACCTTGATTTTTGATTCTGCACAACACCCGCACACGCAACACACACACAGAGTTACACGAACATATCCACAGATACTTCTTGCTTGCTTCTGCAGGCCACAGACACTTCAATTTCGAACTCCAAACAAAAAAATGGATAAGAATCGAACGCACGCCCCAGAAGCTGTTGTCTTGCGTTTGGGTATTTTTTGGGTGCACCACAAGAATGGAATATTTTCTTCTAAACTTCCTGAATATTCTATCACATCAAACACGTACGCATGCAGCACACAAACACATCAAAGCACACCGGGGCCCCGGGAAGGGCGTTAATTTGATTCACACCAGCCAGAGCAACGATGTTCCCGCAACGAAAATTCGTCGTTTCGAGCAGCAGCAGCCGCGCGGGCAGCCCCCATTCAATTTGGATAATTTACTCCCGTTTAGCTTTTACTTCAGCACCATCGGCGAAGGAGAAGAAGGAGAATGGGGCACCCCCAAAACACACCAGCACCAGCAGCACCAGCCCCACCAACAGGAGAGGGGTGGTTTTGATTGATGCTCTACCGCTCACTCACGGGCACAACACACTGCCGATGCGACGCACACTGGATGGATGATTTTGTTGCTGTCGATTTTTGCATAAAATCAAAACTTTATATCCACGTTTGTAAATTTTTCACTCCTAAACACACACACCTTTATTTTGTGCGTTTGTTTAATTAAAAAACAGTCTCGCACCAAGGGCCCCTTGGATGGAGGCTGCTTAACGGGCTGCCGGCTGCGAGCGCCACACAGAACACTGCACTGTGTTGAATGGGAAATTGCACAGGGAGAGCGAACAAGCGGACGCACGTCCGTCCGCGTCGAAGGATTTTTTTGTTTTGATGGAATCTCTCTCTCGCGCGCGCACACACACGTACGGGCGGGCCAGTCGACTCTCGGTTGCGGTTTGTTGCCGTCTCTTACTTTCTGATTGGATGGAGCACACTCTTTCGCTTTCTCGCTCTTCCTCTCGATCTTTCTCTCTCGTTTTGCAACCCCCGCTCGCGACGCACTTTCAACCCTTGTGGAACGAAAACCAATACATACGACGGTTGTACGCACACTGCTAGAGCTGCCTGTGAATGGACAGACGCACACTGCTGAATGGCATTCGTTAGGCGGTGGTCTGACCGTTGTGTGATGATTGAGAGTTGAAATTATTTGTACTGGTGCCTGAAGTTTGTTATTGTTTTTGTTACATTTGTAGGCAACTGGTTTTGGCGCGATGTTGGTGAATGTGATTTATTTTTCTTTGGCATTATAAAATAATAAAAAGTGTAACAATTATTCAAAAGACAGGTAAAATGAGTTAAATGCGCACGTTGTTTGCAAGTTCAGAAATAGATGTATTCAAATGCTAATCAACATCAATTTTTGCAGGCTCAGACTCTAAAAAAAGGAATGCAATTCTGGCAAATGTCGCGTGCAACATAAAGGCAGTGGTCTATTTAAATTTTGCAATATGTTTAAACAATTAATTCAGAATTCATTTTTAGCTCTACGAAAGCGTGAAATTATTTATCAAATAAAATTAAAATCTAGCTGGTCTCATGGTACAGTAGTCAACTCGTACAATTTAACAACATGCCCGTCATGGGTTCAAGCCCCAAATGGACCGTGCCACTATACGTAGGACTGACTATCCTGCTATGGGGAGAATCAAAAAGTCACTGAAAGCCAAGCCCACAAGTAGTGGTACAGGCAGGCCTTGACCGACAACGGTTTTTGAGCCAGAAGAAGAAGAAAATTAAAATATTTTTTTAAGTAACTTTAATATTTACTAAATTTTGAATATTTTGAACCCCGTTTGTTATTAATCTATACGAGAATGATGTTTTTTTTTATTAAATGGAAAGAAGCATTATTTATACATGCTAGCTTTATGTACACATAAGTCTCACATAATTGTATTACAGTCTGATCTCACAGGCAGTGACTGACCAAGAGTTGGTTACAAAAATGTCACCAAGCATCTGATGATCGCACCAACTGTTTGACTGTCACGTCTGATTATCACAGTGACATGCTTTCGTTTCAGTCGGAATTTGTCACCGCCAGTGTTGTTAATTGAAGTGTAGTGAATAAAGAATGCGATACTTAAAACAGTATCCGTTTATAACACTTGTCATGACTATGTCAGTGACTTTTTGCATATCACAGTAAAAAAAGTCATACCAAAGTGACTGACCAAGCATTGGTTGCTAAAATGTCACCTAGCATGTATTGGACATACCAACATGGATTTTGTTTCAGTCAGCATTTTTTATGACATTGACAGTGACATTTTGCAACACTGTACCCAACTAAAAAAGATCCAACCAGTGAGACTACACTATAGCAATAATGAAGCTGATATTTCTAATTAAAAACTGTTCATAATTTATCAGAAATTCATACTTATTTTGATTTCTTATTGGGTTCTGTAAGTAAAGTAATAGTTGCACATCAACTGTAAAAACGTTTAAGATTTTAAAACCAACAAATATTTCATCCAAAATGAAACAAAAATTAGATGAAAAATATTAACTATTTGATTAATCAAACGGTTGTGCTGAAGACAATTTTGCTTTGATAAAACTTTACCAAAACATGATAATTGAAACCTTAAAATCAACCAATCGAGCCTCTAACAAAATGGAATGAATGAGCAAAATGATGAATGATGTTAAGCGCTCTGTCGAATCATTAATTTTACCCAAATGTGTTAAGTATTTTCATGCTACATCCCCCTGGTGCTTTTTTATATTGCAGTAAAACACAAAAACTACAATCCATACTGTACGTGGGGAAAACACGTTCTATCATTAGCGCAGCAACGTCACAGAACATTTTTATTCTACGGCGTTCTCTCGAGATTGCAACCAACACGATAACGACTCATGCCTTGCATCGAATCCATTTATCTTTCTTCTGTAATGATAATGAAAAAAAGGTTTTAAAAATGTTGTGTACAGAAAGAAAAACATCCAATACGCAATCGCGGCCGCCAACCCAAATGCGCTTTGCGCAAGATATGCACAGACTGCGCGTAATGTGATACGTTTTGTGCAAGCGAGATAAAAATCGCTCCCAAAAGGAAGGATGCACTGTAAATATTGAAACAGCTTTTGAGCCTAGAAGGCTCTAGGATCGTTGTTGGCACAAACACACACGAACCTACAGCCATCATTTCACACGACTGGGAATGGGAAGGAAGCCAGCAGTAGGACCGGATTCCACAGATTTTTCTTCCATAATAATTATTGCTTAAGAAAGCGGCCACACTAAAACCAATGGGAAACAGGGCCATAATGAAACATTAAGTCGCTTACCTTTGGTATGTGTGCTTGTGTGTGTGTTTGGTTGCTGCTTTCCTCTTTCGTTCACACCTTCTTCTTTCTTCTTCTCGGGGCCTCCCGGGGTTTTATCGCTCCCGGGAGAGGGTGAAGCTTCACCGAACCCGAAAACCGAAAATGATCATTCTGTCAGCTTTTTTACAACCCCCGTACAACCCGGTGCACTTCTCCATTCAAGAATATGTCCTTTTTGCCCGTGTCTGTCCAGACACTTTCGTGTCTTTTTCTTCCCCACACACACACACACACACGCACACACGTATGTACTTTGTCTTCCCAGGTTCATCAACTGTATCCATCATCCATCATGTTTCCGTTCCGTGTTAGGTTCTGCTGATTGTTGCTGTTGCTGCTGCTGCTGCCTATAGTGCCTTGGAATATCCTTTCCCTTCGTTTGCTTTGTTTATCGACGAAAGAAAGAAAGAGAGGAAGAAGAAGAAGAAGAAGAAGAAAACCGCTTGATGACAAAGCGGATGCGCTGCCCCGAAGGACTCGCCCTCGGAAGACTGTAAGCAAAACCTGAACGCATACCTTAACGCTGCGCTGGCCAAAAACGCTGGGATCGTGCACGCCGTGTTGCAGGGTGAAACACTGGAACTGGTTTGTTACTTCGTAGGGAAAAATCGAAAACGAAAACAATTGTGAAACAATAACCGATTCAGAGCCCTTGAAAGGCCGGCTTCGCTTGGTGTTGGTTAAAGAAGAGGACACGGAATGCAATATTACATTAGCACACGAGCACACACACACACGGGCACAGCTCTAGTGGCTAATTTGTACTGCTGCTGGATGGAAATTATTAAAAAAAAAACGTTGGTCTTTGTGTGAACAATCCCAATGTCCTTCAAAAAAACGGTCCGCGCGTTTTGAGCACAAATGAATAAAACGCGAAAGGGAAGGGAAGTTGCTTTATCGTGAAGGGATGGTGGAATAAAACCCGAAAACTGGAAGGACAGCCCATCCCCGCCGTACACACACACACACACACACACACGCTATAATTAATGGTTGTTATGGTTCATAACGCATCCAGTGCCTTCTGCTGCTGCTGCTGCTAATGCGTTCGGCCCTGGGCTGCAGCCTACTGAGGTGACAAGCATTTCCTTCCGCATAGGCTGTGCCGCTTGGTGTGTTTCCCATTTGGGGACTGGCATCTCGCGATCAACAGACAAACAAAAAAGACCAAAAACAGAAAAAAAAGGTAGCAAGGGGGACGAAGCCCCGTATACGCGTAAAAAGAAAATTTATTGATAGGAAATATTGGTTTTTCCTCCCAAAGCACGGCAAAGCGCGTGAGGCATCATTATTAGTCCGTCCGAGGTCGTAAAAAAAAGGAATGGAACGAAAAGGAGAAAAAAACTCTATTGGCTCGTGCTCTCGTCGTTGAAAAAAAAAAACACGGAGAGAATCGCTGATAACCCCTCACACATTGAGGGATTGCGAGGGGTAACAATCTTTCCCCCTCTACAGCACGCGATGCTCGGCGCCGCGCTGATGCACTTGCGGCACAGCATCCTTGTCGGGAGGCGCACTGGCAAGGCAGTTTAGGTAAGGCAACACCTTATCCACGGGACGCACGGGTGTGGTAGGGACTTCCTTTACGGTAAGATAAATACCCTGCCGAAGGAAGGGATAAAGCACGCGGGCACGCGACGCGAACACAGCGCGAGAAGGAGAGTCTAACTCCCTTACTTTACATACAACATTACATTAACATTAGCGCATCGAGAAACTCGCCGCGTTTCCCCCTCTTTCTTTTTCGTACGATCACGAATTTAAAGCGAAATTCCTTTTTAACGTTCGGATAAGGCCACGGAAGGCAAAAAAGGAAAAGCAAACAAAAGTGATGTATGTTTTTTGTTTAATTTAAAAAGTGTAATAAAAATAATAAAAAAACAGGGAAAATACATGGAAATTTTCAGTAGATTTTGTTCGCTTCGGACGCGCCCGGTTAGACTACTGTGAAGGCTATGTGTATAGGAGGTATAAAAAATAAGAGAAACAACTAAATTCTTCATAACACGTGGATAACAACCCGGGTAAACAAAGAAAGACCGCTCCTACTACTCCTTCCAGCACACGCTTTTCTCGCTCGCAGCTCGCAGCTGCCAAATGGTCCGCAAATTTAAGTACTAATAATGTTGTTTAACGCTATCATTCTACATTTCTCGTTCGATTTTATCGGATTTCACCGTAAGCCACATTGCTTCAAGGCCACTAAGAAGTGTTGTGTGCATCAGTTTCTTCCCTCGCTTTTCTTACTATTTCTCTCTCTCTCTCTAATGCAATATAGGAATCATTTGCTAACCACTTCATTTACTATTCCTTTGTTTTTTCGTTCTTTAAGTAAAAATGGTTAAATGGTTACAAACAAAACCGTCCACTACTCGAACAATTCCTTTCCTTTCCTGTTGCTATCTAATCATTCAGCGCCCTTGAATACTTCTCTCCCTTCTTTGCCGGTACGCGAACGCAACTCCTAATTCTAATGGCACTTTTCTATTTTACATGGACAACAAAACACGCGCGCTGTTGAATGGTATGCTTTGCATTTTTCTCCTGCTTTTTCCCCCTTTTCAAACCGGCCTACACACGTCCGTTGTTTGCGAAATGTGTCACACATGCCACACACTCTGCTTTCCGCGAGGGCGACGACCGCGTTCTGTTTTTTTTTCTTTTTTGCTTTCTAAATTTTAAAATATATAAACCCTTGCAAAAAAATCCCTATTTTCACACCTCTTTCTGCACTCGTTCCCCTTAATTTTTTTGTTGCGAATTTTCCGACACCAGCGCAGCACAGTGGCCGCGGTGCGCGCGTGTATGATTTTGGTGGGCCGCTGATAAACCGACCCCTTTTTTTAAAGTTCGATACTCTTTTTTTTAACAATATTTGATCCCTTTTTTGCCGCGGAAAAACAACGATTTTTGCTTCATTTTGCTCGCATTGGGTTTTGAAAGAAATACGGCAAAATAATCACATCACGCTTTGCCTTCTTTCTTCCTTCTTTTGGGACCGGTTTAGTTCTCCGCTGCCGGTCCAGATCCAGGAGGCGTACTTGCTCCCTCATCCCATACATGTATATGAGCGTACTTTGTTCCCGTTTTTGTAGCGCGCGTTTGTCACATTTGCACGCGATTTGCACGCGCGCACGGCGTATCTAAATAACTGTTAGCTTGCCATTTCCCCACCCGATTATTGGCCAGCAATCTGCAAAATAGAATGAAGCGATACAATGTAAGTGTGTGTGTGTGTGTGTGTGTGACAGGGACAAGAAGCACGCTGAAGCGCATACTTACAACCAACAAATTGCCACTCTTTGCCCGCGTAATGCTCGGCTGCGGGCCGGTCTGTATTTCGATGACGCCAGTCTTGCCTCTGACTAGGTTGTGGGACAGTCTGCGAAACAAAAAAAAGGGGAAATTCACATTAATATTAGCGCGAACAAATGCTGCGCCTGATTGACAGAAGGGCAGAGAGTTCACACGTACGAGCCCGTATCGACGATGTTAATGATGCTGCGGTTCTTGGTCGCGTCCAGGATCCAGATGCAGCACTCGATGATGTCCGGCACGTCCAGTATCAGGTCGCCCTTGTCCTTCTTCAGCTCGAGCGGGATGCGTATCAGCATGATGCCGTCCCGCTCGTTCGTGATGCAAAAGTCCACCTTGTCCAGCGGGAGCCGATGCTTCTGCTTGTACGTTTTCCCGTCCAGCAGATAGACCGCCTTGTTGGACAGCAGGAAGAACCGTTCCCGCGGTTTGTAGCCGCGCCGATCGTACTTCACGACCGGGGTGGAGTACTGCCAAAGCGGTTGGGGGGAAAGGAAAAGCGAATTTTAAATTTTAATAAATGAACGTTCCCATTTTAGGTGGCAGCAAACACAACTCACATGCAGCTTTTCACCGTTCATCTGCGTGACGGTAAAGTTGGAGATTTGGGTCGCGTGCTGCTTCGCGATGCGATCGTCCACAAACCACGGCCCGACGCTTTCCGGGTAGTTGCGCTTGCTGTTCTTGAACACCGCCTCGGACAGGACCTTCAGGTCGAGCTGGCGCTTCCTTTCCGCGTTCAGCGCCACCCGGTAGCACCGGGCAAGGTGCAGCTTGTGCATCTGGCGCAACAGTATCGATGCGTCCTGGCAGTGCTTCGGTGCGGCTATCCAGGTGTGGTTCATGAACGACGTCGGCAAGCTTTTCGCCAGCTTCAGCAGCCAGTGGCGCTTGGTCAGCTGGATGAACGACCGGTTGCACTCGTTCGGTTCGTCGTGCCGCGTGATGAAGCCCTTGATGAAGAACCGTATCTTGGCCGCCGCGTCGCGCCGCCGCTTCAGCGTCTGCACTGCCAGATAGCGCCGGATGTACGTCTGCCCCACGATAATCTTGCGCCGAATCTCGAGGTACGCCTTGCGCTGCCGGCGTCCCTTCCAGCGGGCTTGTATGATCGAGGCCAGATAGTGTTTGCGCGCCTGGAACGCATCCTCCGTGTCGAACAGCGTCTTCGGGAAGCGGATGAAAATCTTCGTCTTGCCCATGCGATAGTCGTCCTTGCCGTAGCCCAGCTCGTTCGCCAGTATCTGCACGCCGTCCTGGGCCGGGCCGTGATAGTGGGGCCACGTCTGCCGGCTCAGGCACTTGTACCGCTGCAGGAACAGCTCGTACGTGCGGCGGTACGCGAACCCGGCCCGCCGCACGCGCAGATTCTCCATCAGCCCCAGATACTTCACCTGGTGCCGCACCAGCTCCACATCGAACTGGCCGTGCGTTTGCAGATCGTTCGGCTTGATGCACCGGATGTAGGACGGCTCCTTGCACATCAGTATGTCCATCAGGTTGTTGAGCGAGTTCTTGAACTGCGTCACGGCCGTCTCCGGGCGCCGCTTGCTGCCGATGTCCGCTGCCGGGAAGCAGCTGCGTATGATGCCGTTGCTGCACTCCGCCATCGTTTCCTTCAGGTCGCGGAACAGCAGATCGTTGTTCTTGTCCAGAAAGCCGTGCACACTGTACGTCACGTCGCCGGCATAGTGCACCAGCCGGAACTCGTCCCGGCCCATCGTCTTCTGCACCGTCGTCGAGGCGCGACTGTGACAGATGTAGTGCGGATGCGAACCCAGGTTGTCGTTCATCTTCGCCAGGAAGCTCAGATCGGTCGGATCGCCCGGCCGCAGACACTCCTCGTCCATCAGCGCCACGATGCCCTTGTGCTTTTCCTCGATCAGGTTGCAGATCACCTTGTTGTCGAAGTACTCCACCGGCACCCACTCGATGCCCTCGCGCAGGTACTCCTCCTGCTCCTGCTTCAGCGTCAGCTCGATGAACAGCTGCTGCAGCTTCTCGTTGCAGAAGTTGATGCAGAACTGTTCGAAGCTGTTCTTCTTGAATATCTCAAAGCCGTAAATGTCCAGTATGCCCATCACGCTGTTCTTCTTCGGCAGGTCGGCCGCGTGCAGCGAGGTGTTGATGCGTGACACCAGCCAGGTGAAGAGCCGATCGTACACCGCCTTCGCCAGTGCGTCGCGCGCGTAGATGGCAAGGTCGCGGTTCAGCGGGCTCGTCACTATCTCGCCCCGTGCCTCGATCGTACGGTGCGTGAAGGCGCTCGTTAGTTGCTCTTCGTTGCATCCCAAAAGCTAAAACCAAAACGTTGGAAATTAGTACCTAAGAGATTTGTGGCTAGACATCTTCGAAGAAGGGGTCATACCTTTGCAATCGCTGTGACCGATTCCGGCTTCAGGATTTTCGCCTTGCCTTCCTCCTCCGTGAAGCCGACGTTGCCCATATGAAGGACGGCAGCCACAATATCCAGAATCTGTCGTTGCTCCTGATCCGGAATTTCAATAACCGTCATCGCTTTCTGGACCATGCGGAAGTTGTCCGCGTCGCGGATGTTCGGGACATTTCCATTAGCCTGTTGGAAGGTTACGAAATTATTAAAAAAGCAGGTCTTGGTCATTTCAAATCTAAGTCTTTACTTAGTACTGCACTTCATGAATCTTTCGATGCGATTCATTCGTGTCATTCGTGACTCTCGAAACGATTCTCGAAAGATTGATGAATCTCCAGAGACTAATAAATCTCTGAAGATAAATGATTCATAAATCTCTGAAGACATATGGTTCATGAATCTCTGAAGATTGGTGAATCTCCGAAGATTCAATGACCCCAGCAATTCATCACTATTCAAGAGATTCATGATTCGTCACAGATTAACGAATCTTCAGAAATTCATCCTCAGGGATTCATAAAGCTTCTTCGAATTCTTTACAGATTCATAAATCTTCGGAGATTC
The DNA here is from genome assembly GCF_943734685.1 of Anopheles coluzzii. NCBI lineage: Eukaryota > Metazoa > Arthropoda > Insecta > Diptera > Culicidae > Anopheles > Anopheles coluzzii. The sequence goes on from NC_064671.1 coordinate 86,030,453, forward strand.
AGGAATCTCAAACTTTGAAGCTCAGATTCACTCAATCAGTTCAAAAATTCATTCCGATTCATGAATCTGAATCAGAGCTACCCATCCCTAGTCCTTACCCCATCACTCAGATAATAGAACGTATCCAAATTCCTCTTCAGGTGCAACTCCCGCAACAGATTGTCATCCGCACCGGCCAGCAGCTGGTAGAAGATGTGAAAGTTCCGCTCCCCACCGCTCTGATGGATGACGCGCGATTTCTCCAGCAAATAGTTCAGAATGTTGCCGCCCTCCGGGACGCCGGCAAAATCGAACTGCACGTCCATGTACTTGCCGAACCGGGACGAGTTGTCATTCCTGTTCGTCTTTGCATTCCCGAACGCCTCCAGTACCGGGTTGCTCTGCAGCAGCTTATCCTTCACGCCCTCCACATTTTGCGTGTGGCCGGTGGCCGCCGCTATAAACTGTAGCACCTTCTTCGACGCTTCCGTCTTGCCCGAACCACTTTCGCCCGAGATTAAAATACACTGGCCGCGGTTCTCCTCCGTCAGCGAGCGGTACGCATTGTCGCTTAGCGCAAAGCTGGTAGGAAGTAAAAGTACGAAAGAATAAGAAGAGATCGCGGCACCGCTTGTGAGTTTATTTTTGCAGTTAAATAACCTTCAAGGGAAGGAACGCGTCCGACGCCGTGCAGTCTCGCGGGGAGAGAGCGCTAGAGAATAGGGTTTTTTTTGGGTTCGTTGACACTTACACATGTGGCGGGGCCTCGAAAAAGTGTCGCTTCCGGTACTCTTTGACGTCACTCTCGGTGTAGATTGGGAGCTCCTTGTACGGGTTTACCGAGATCAGGACATGGCCAATGTAGGTCTGTAGAAAAGCGAAAAAGAAAGACGCATTAGCAGTGATACGAGATACGGCATATGGGACAGACAGTCAGGGGCAACCCTTCAAAAAATGTATTGTAAAGTAATTTGATCGGTTGGCTTTTTGGCCGGACTGAACGCTAATGTCGAAGGGTCGTCGTACCATTTCCCAATTTCCAGGTTTGCAACCCCAATCGCCGACCGTACACAGTAGCTAAAGGATTAAAGTATCATGTTTCGATCATAATTCGCTTGTCGTTCATACTCCCCCCGCTCCATCCAGGTCAGTTCGATGCATACAGTCCAACGTAACGTCCGGAAGGAAATCGATACCAGTAGACGAGCTCCGAAACGGCAGCGAGCGTATGATTTATGATGGCGTCACCCGTCCCGAACTCGGATTATCACAGGGGAGAAAGCATTCTTGTGGCCTTAAAACACTCACATAGATAAGATTCTCCTGGAAGCGCTTGCGCAGGTTATCGATGAACGCGTCCTCGCTTTGATAGTCCTCCAGTAGCACCTGATCCTGCAGGCCTACTCGATCGCGATCGTGTAGTCCGCGCTCCATTTCGGTTGCTTTCCACCGTCCGCAGTTTAGTGTTCTGAAACAAAACGAAGCGAAATAAAACAAAGCCAATCAGTGAGTGGGACAGTCCTTACTTTGAAAGCCTTATCATATCTAAAAGGGGGTTTTAGCTTTGATATGGAAACAATCACTCGGATCGCGATTACCACTAATAAACCAATATAAGACTTTGGAAGCGTGATCTGACATTCCTCGCTCTTCCAATCGATGCCATAGTCAGCGCCGATCCTGGACCGATTATGTCACCAAATTGGCTTTTTGATTGTCACCCAGCGGCGGTCAGTCTTTATCAGTCCAAGCTTCTCAATTGCTCATTTCACAAGTGTGTGAAGTGCGCCACTTCGGTGGTGTTTGTCAAACCTGATCACGCGCAGCTCTTATCAGCGCTGCCTGTTGAAGGTGTTGAAAAAGCACTTGAAGACGTTTGATGATTTGCTATAGATATCGCAACGGAGACGTTGATTTGCTCTAGTTGAAAGCATTGCCATCTATTTCAAAATAGGCAATGTAGGTCCAAACTAAGACAACCTTCCAACAGTTTTTTTTGTTAACAATTTCATGCAATTTTTGGATGCGACCTACTAGCATTACCTTATTACTACTTTCCTTTCGCCAACGAGCAGTCATTGTCCAAAAAGGTTTAATAATTCTAATTGAAGATGTTGTAAATAATCTCTCCGGGGTGTAGTTCAGCATAATTGCACACTATTATGGTGATGGTATGACCCGTGGTTGGGTTTGTCCCACAACCACACTTATATGGGCAATAAATCTTAACTAGACATTTCACCAGACGGGGTTTTTATTGTAGTCACGTTAGGTCCAGTGCATAATTATTCAGATTTTTGACGTTTCCCGTTTTTGTGTGAATCCACCGCCGTAATCATGAGCTTAATAGACACAATCCCTTTTAAAAGAGACACACCTAGCTGCAATATCCCCGTTGGTGTAATTACACCCGGTCACAGTCATTTTTCATACCCAAACAAAACGCACGCTATTATGGCTGTTACGCAGACACTGTAAGTTAGAGGTAGAGTGCACAGATCATCTTACTCCATTTCTCTGCACTGCTTTTTGATTGATCACCGTGTGGCCCCCGTTGAAGATGAATAAATTTATGATCACAGCACGGCATTTGCCACTACACGCTGATTTGATTTAATACGAAAATTATCCTCACAGTAGCATCGTTCACCGAACAAGGTTTTTTTATAGCACAAGCACACGTTAGACGAGCAACGTCCAGTCAGATCGGCTACCGATCGGCTGTGTGGATGAGCAAGTCAATTTGTGAATCTCTAATGTGTGTGAAAAAAAAAGATCACAACCAAAAGAAGAAGTGAGATAGCACAATGCATTTAGTGCTGCTATGGTAAAGTATATCAGTGCGCTGTTTACTATTTACTATGCGAACGGCAAATCGTAAACATGGAAGGTTCAATGCAGGGTTGAGCAACCTATCCACGTATCTCGAAGATCCGCGTAAGTCGAATTTCACGTTTTTCAGCTAAAATACATTTGCTTGTTTTTTTTATCAAAACTGATTTATTTTTAATTAACGATTTAATGTTTCACATGATTAAAAAAACACATCGTCAACCATGGGTTGCTCAACCCTGACTTTTTTGTTTTGTTTCGGAAAGGAAATGACACAGAGATGTTAAAACCTTATTGCATACGATAGGATTGTAGTTAACGAGGGCATCCTAATTGGTAAGTTATACGATAGAAAGTAAAAAAGGGACACACATCAGAAGATCAGAAGATCATCAGAATCTTTATACCGATTCCAAATGATCTCTATTACCAGGACGTACCCCAAAACGCTTACCCACCGAAGGTGTTAACCCGTAATGATTGATCATAAACTAATACCAACAAATTTGAGATAAAAACAGTACATCTACACAAACTCCAACAAGCAAAGCGCTTGCATGATAAGAGGGCGTCCGTTTTTTTCCCATAATTACCCACACGCTCACTCTGTACTGGCGTAGCTGCACCATCAACCTGCAGCTGCACCATCGTCATCTCATCGCATGATCTCGCGATGCGTAAAATGCATTTTATTTAGCAGCTCGAGCCGCTCGTGTGGTGTTCGACAAACGAGGCGCATCTAATAGTTCCGGGAGGTGGTTTGTTGTTGGTGCTATTGAATCATTTCTCACCCTCCTCACGCGGTGAAGAAGACGAGGGGGAGACCGTAAACAACAGCGTTAAAGAAAAACGGTTCGACAAAATCTCCCCCGTCGTGATGGTTTTATGATCGGAGTAGTGATGCACACCTGCTTGGTTGGGAAGAGATAAGCGCTGACCCACCCGGTGCATTTCCCTTTCGTGGGCAATGAAACGCGTCCCTTGGCCAGGGAAAGGTAGATACAAATTACACCCTATAGAGTTAATCGACCAGCAATGGAATTAGCAGCTGACAGCGAGAAGAGCGAGAGTTGACAAGGGACTGAACACTGCACCCAATAACTCTTATCCTGTACGGAGTGGCGTACCATTTCCCAAGTGGAAGTTAGATCGTCGCAGAAATTAGATCACTTCCTTCCTTCGTTTGTCGTGATTTACACGCACCGATAAGAAGGCAACGTGACACGATTGTCACGTTGACGTTTTTTTTGTCAATTAGGAAGAGGATGGACTCTTGTCCGGGGTAGGAGGCACCATCCAACACTTGTTTGGCCTGTTTGTCCTCCGCCAATCGCAGACCGTTCAAAGTTTTACTGTCTCATCATACTTCATACATTTAGTTTGTCATTAGATATCAAGATTGCCTCCAATTCCAGCTGTTTTGATTGGGTACTGTGCTCCACCGAGGCAACATCATATGTATCACGCATGTACACCCAAAGGCGTATATGCGAGCGGAGCGTGCGCACGGGGGTTTTATGGTCATAAATAATTGTTTTACGATCGCATCGTTTGCCCCGACAGGAAAAGTATTATTGAACCCTTGTGGATGGGGCAGAGGGAGAAGGTTAAGGAGTTTGAAAGACGATGGCGATGACACACACATACACTGCACCGGTCGTCCACGATCCTATAAACCTCCGACGAAGGCAATCAGGCTTTGAAGTGAAGCATCCACCAGAACCATCTGAGGTTGCGGGCGGACCTTGAGAGGTCCGTTGCTCTTCACCGTGACTGTGACCAGCAGCAGTTTTACAATTCCCTTCAAACGAAAGTGTAATAGTAAATAGGAAGGAATGTAATGGTGTGTTATTGGTCGCAAAACAAAAATAATTGCCACGGTCAGGGACAAAAAAGCGATAACTTTGAGCATATTATACGCTTTTTTGTGGGTGCATGTTTCGCGAAATGTATAAATTAAAAACATTTTCCCAAAACAACCCCGAAGATCTTCAATTGGAGAAATTCCCATATATCAGCACCAACTCCAATTCGGAAGAGACAATCGTACGGGCATTAATATTCCAAAAAAAACCACCAATTTTCACCCAATCCGTATTTAATTGGCCTAGCTACCAGTGTCTTCTGTCCAAAACCACAGCTGTATCGGGTTGTTTAACATCGTTAATCTAACTCTCCACTCCGCAAGATAAGAGACAACGTCCCTCTTGTATGTCGCTCGTAATGATAGCCTGCTAAACACACATTAACACTCCCCGCCAAAAAAAAAAACAACACACGATCGGAGGAGACGGACACATATTAAAGGCAGAAGGTTTGTGCAGTCTGGCGTTACAAAATTTGCGGCCAAAATCAATCATTAGGATTAGCGAAACCGAACGAAGTAGCGGGAGAGTCTTGCGTCGTTGAAGAAGTGGCCGCAGCCCTATCGCACGCTCGATGCGGCGAATATGCACATATACGCCATGCCATACACACTTCATCGAAACGGTTGAGATAATTATCAGCGCGAAAGCCGATAGTAGCAACAACGGGGTTTTTCGCGATAACTGCAATCGAGGAGCGCATTGTATTAGGCGGGTGTTGGTGTCTGTGTGCTTTCTGTTTCAAATATCCCCTCCGCCGCCTCATTTTGAGTTTATTTCAATGGGACTATCGTTAAACAAATCGCAAAAAAAAGTCAGCACACGCGAGTAAGTACTTTCATAATCGGTGCATACAAGGTTACCACAGTGTGTGCGTGTGTGTGTGTTGTGACGCATGTACCAGTGCGGATACAGAGGGCGAGTGGGTGTTAATAAATCCCACCCCATCCCCTTCACTGGTTAATGTTAATCTAACAGGTCTTAACCACGCTCCACAGAGGGATTCTTTTGACACGGAAACTACCGGGAGTTACACCTTGCCAACTTCAACGACTGGACCTTGCCACTGGATGGATGATGTCAGTGATGTCAGATGGGGAAGATAGATGGCAGTTTTAAGGGTATTACTTTTCACCACCACCACCTGCACCACACACTCCGAGGCGCTGCATGGCAGGATTCGCTCACTATCAAGTGACTCATCACATCAAGTCGTTACGAATGACCAATTCCAATATTAATATGCATACACATATATTGGAGCTTGGAAGTCATCGTTCACACCTTTCCTGCTTCCAGTTCATTCAAAGTCTAACCACACACACACACACACCCCTTTTTGCTGTTTTTGCACCGTAAAGTCATCAACCAGTTCGATTGTTAGTCATCCACTTTTGCAGTAAGGTTGCTGACAGCCATCCTTAGAAGGAGAGTGTCCTTCCGCGGTGTGACGGTTCAATATTTGATGCGTCATCTTTTGAGATGGGAGTTCTGTGTGAGTGTTTTTGTATGATTTGGTTCCCAACAGTTATCTAAGGCAGTTTTTCAGGGAGGTTTGACGCAACTTTACGTGACGTTTGACGCTCCAAACGTTACAGTCTGTTTATAGAATGTGTCATTGCAAGGTCTTATGAAGAAGGCACTTTCAAGGAATATTTGTTCTTTTGGTTTTCTCATAACATCACAATCACACATCACAACTCACCTTAACACTCACAAACACCAACACAGAATCAAATCTGTTCTGCAAGGATATTGCCTGGACGATGTATCTCCGTTTCCTTTTTAACGATAAAATCACTCTTCTCACACTACACCAGCAGCAACATTCATGCCCCGTCAAAAGTCTAATTGGAGTACCAACAAAGAATGCAGAGCAACAATAACTGAACCGATGGTTTCGCCTGCCACTTATCGATTGATTCGACTATCTTCTGTTTCAACAGGAAAAGCGCCCCCACCAGCCGGCAATCACCGACCTGCAATCTTATCAGTGTGTCGAGCACTTTATCGCGAAGAAGCGGGACCGACCAACGACCAAACCCGTTCGTTTATTTAGTTTCGGAGGACGCAGGTTGATTTCGGTTATCGGAGACCTCCCGTGTGTCCCAAAAGTGTTGAGGCTCTTGGTGGTGTGGAGCTTCTTCTAGCTCTGCAGTAATGCATGCGTGTGTAGGTAAACACACTCAACTCAAGAGGGTGTTGTCTTGAAGCGAACGGGTAACGTTCCACGTCGTCGTCTTCGATTGGAGATGCTGTGCACTAGAGAGAACACAGTGTCGGTTGCATCGAATGCAGTTTTGAAATCGATCACATCCTCTGATCGATGATAAAGATAGACTGAAGTGTCTGCGTTTCAACATCAATAGGGGAGAAAAGCTTCCGGCCTATTGTTTTGTTGTGCCAGCTACAGCTTTTTATGTGTGTATTTTCCATGTCAACATAACATTCCAGCGTGGATTGTCCCGGCTGTTGGTGCTGATGTTGAATGTCATAAAGTAGCTATCAGCGGTGCGATATCTGCCCGACCTGCTGGAAGCTATCTTATTATTGTTCCGCACAATGCTAGTACACCGCCATAAAAGCGTCCCTCAAAACAAACTCCAGGGGAACTATTTTGATGGCAGTCTGTTGTGTGCCTTAGGAAATTGTCATAAAACTCACATATGCCTCCCGTTCCGCTTCCCTGGCAAGGAACCTGGAGTGCTCGAGGTCACCTTCCATCGAGTCATATGTCTGTCAGGAATGCAAACATGTTATCGCACACAGTTTGCCAGCTGCCTGCGCCCACGTTCCGGAACACCCTTCGCTCGAGACCTGGTAAAGATCTCCAAATATGCCGACAATTTCGTGCGTTATTTTCTCTTTCCTCTATGACGTGAAAATTCACAGTACGCATGATACCGGACGGATGGACGGAAAAGCGCAAGTATCAACCGTAATTAAACGAGGGCCGTGTGTGTGTTTGAGCGAGGAAATGAAACTGAAACAACCCGCCGATGGTGATGTGTTGCGTGTTCGTGCGCGCGTAGTACTGTGCGTGCTAAATTAAGTTTATTTTCCCCCGCGTATGTCTACGCCACACACAGCGTACAGCTGGTTGGCAGGTTTTGTCCGTTTTTCCAGACGCGCAGACAGGCGAAAGGAAATAAACAAATACACGCGCTCGGTGTGCGCCACATTTTCGATGAGCCGTGGGGAGATGGAAATTAAAATTCATCCCATTCTCGATTCCAATGCGATCGGACGATCGTGTCCACATGTTTGCAAACTTCACCACTCCTGCTTCCGATTGTGATTTGTTTATTTTGATTTTCAATTTTTATGGCGTTAAATTTATGGCATGTTTTGCATTGGTTGGGAAGCGAAACAAAGTCATTTTGCGGACGAGGAAGTTAACGGGGTAGTGTAGCATTGGTGATTGGATGATCGCTAACAGTATCGCTTGTCGATCGCGTATTTTATATTGATTGATGTTATTGTGCAGAGTAATACAAGGTTAATTTAGTATTTAAAAAAACTAACCATTTGAGAGTTTCAAACATATAAACTGATCCAGTTTGTCGCTAAAGTCAGTGGTTAGCAACCTTTTCAGTTTAAATTCATTTTTAAGATAATAAAATTTGGTCTATTAATTTTGTTCAAAATCATCAGGGATTTTATTCTGAATATTAAATTTTGTAAATGCGTTTTAGCCATGGAAGCGAAACACAAAACATTATCACTTTCCGCATATTTTTCCGGCCTGTTTTCAGAAGTATCAAAACATACATTCACACGGAAGTGATATTAAAGGGCCAAACAACAATGTTTATGGTTGAGCAATCGTATGTTGAAACTGAAGGTCATTTTCAATTAAAACCATCTTTAAAAAGTGTTCCATTTGATTGATTCTAAATATTGATATAATATATTAATTCATTTTATTCGGCCCTCGTAGATCAATATCAATAAAAGCAAACAATTTTATGAGTTTTTAGAACAATTCATTAATAATAGAATTTTTTAATTTAAAAAAAAAACAGAATCAAACCTATGTAACAACAAATAAATCTTGATTTTGAAAAAAAAAAAACTCACTAAATAACATCTTCTTAATAAGCAATAGACTTGAACTGGGAATCACAACATAAAAGATTTCCATTCACTGACCTAAGCGATCAATTGTTGATCGTATATTTTCCTAATGTCAAATAAACTCAAGACAAAAAATGTATGACCCTAGGCTATGACACCGATTTTTCGTTGGGGTTGTTGTAAAAAATAGATATTTGTTTAACGCTAACCTTTTTGAACAGATAAAAAAAAACAAGCAACGAAACGTCCATCAACAGCGTTCCACAGGAATGTGCGTGCGCGCTTCTACAAAGATAGCCCCAGTAGGAAATGGGACGTGTCGATATTTTTGTAAACACGTTTTGACAGCCAATGGACGATCGTTGAACGCTGCCAACAAAAAAAAAAGGTAGGACACGACTCACACAAAAAATAACGCACCAATTACCAAACAAACAAATACACACACAGCCATTTTTCAAAAACCCATCTCACTCACCTTTTGGTGGCAGGAAATTTAACGTTTTAATTAGTGAAAACATAAGGTATTAGTAGTGGCGTACGGAGTGGAAAGCGTTGACAGAATCGGAGCTACTTTTTTATAGTGACAACAATGCACTTTGAAGGGCATCAACGTGAACTGCTGCTACACAAACTGGTGGGATCTTTGCTGTTAGGGAACCGTCTACACATCGAGTGCAAGTGTGTATTAATGAGTGTGCCGAAAACTATCTAACCATTAACCTATAAACTGAAACGCTCCCAGAAGCTGACCGCCAGCCAGCAAACCAGGACGTATCAGGCGCATGAGGGAATCACATTAAAGCGCACCGGGTATTTAACCTTAATGAAAGCAACCCAGCAGCCAGGGTCCCTAATGAGGGGTGAATCTTTGATGAAGAAAAGTAGCGGACCCGGAAGAAACAAAAGGGCCGCCCTGTGTATCAAATTGAGCAATTCTACCGAGTTGATAGTCACTCACTCTGGTTGCCAAGTTCCCAGGAGGTACTCCGACTCTACTGACAAAACGGATGACAGCTTCCTCTTTCGTTGCCATCAAGTGTCATCACCCTTTTACCTTCTCTGCAGCTTCAAAGATAGACGAGATGAGTTATAGCGCGTATTCTTCCCATCTTTTCCGGTTCCAAAAACTCGAGAAGAATCTGGAGGGCCTGGCGGGATCCAATGACACTCCTCCCGCTTGTTTGCATCCCACACGCACAAGCACAAACGCAAGCCAAAACTCAAACGCACGAGCCAAAAGGTTCTCCCCGAATGGATGCGCTTTCTAAAAATACTTCCTTCACTGCTAGACACACGCGTGCGTTGGTGGCAGTTTGGCTAGAAGTTGCTACTACTTTGCGTAAAAACCCTGCTGTGACTCTCTCGTGCACGTGCTGGCTGTGTCGCGGTGCGGTCCATTTGCGGACAGCTCTAAAATTATTTCCCAACAACACGAGAACCCGGTAGCTGTCAAGCGATGGGTCGAGACTCTCCGCCACTCCAAACCATGATGCGGCCATCGCTCGTCAATGTCGGTTCGGCTAGATGTAGTGATACTATTTTACGGAATCAAATGATCTTCATCCCCTCTTTCGAGGTTTGCCTTCAACTCGATCGAAGCGATCGGGTTGTGCTGAAGTTTGCAAATATCTCAGCGTATTTCTGGCACTGCAATAAAACCCAACCGAGAGGACTGGACATCTTTCCAGGGCCTGTCAAAAATAGAACCACGCCGGCGAAAGATCGGCAAAAACAGCACCGACGCCGATCTCGAGGAGAGACCTTCGCACCGTCGTTGGACGGTCATTGGTACGAGCAATCACAACAGCAAGCTCAAACATTCAGAGCAGGCCGAGCACGGCACAGCGGAACCCGACTAATTGCAGGACCGGGATGCGATAAATCAACGCAAGGGGGTTTTCAAGAACGGACCACGATCGTACTGACACAGGTCAGTTCCCGAACCAAGACGACGACGACGACATCGAGTGTCGAAGAGAATTCTTCGACTTCACTTGAACCCTTCAAGCGGAAACACACTTAACCGCCACATACCGGAATATCGGGCTGAAATTGAGATGGTTTTTATGGCTGACAGGTTAAGTTCGCCCGCCATCGGAATGATAAATGCAATCTTCATTGCCCAACGGACTGTGTGCTCTTCTCGCTTGAGGTAGGTTACCGGTATTTGCAGCGAAAGCGTGAGGATAAATCGAACCGGACAGGTGTTAATTTAAAGCTATTTAACCAGCAATTCATTAGGCGCAGCACACTTCTACCCTGTCATGGTTGATCATGTTGCGTGATGTTGAGGTTTCAGAAGAAAAAAGATCACTCAATCGTTCAGTTTAGGGTTAATATTTTAAACACCGCAACGAAGCAACACACATCGCAACTCGTGGCTAACACATTCTGCGAAAATACACCTAATCTTCCTCCATTACGAACAGTAGTAGTTGCTTCAAATGTCACGCCACGTCGCATTTAAGCTGCATCATTATTTAGCAAAACCAACCCAGCAGCGCAAAACTGTTTAGTTTCTTCACCCTTTTGCTTGCGCTGGAACAAACGCTTGCGAGACAAAACATAGAGAGCCAGGCAGCGGAGGGATGTTGTTTTAATGCTTGCCCAACCAAAAAACCGATTTCGTCCGGCCCGTTTTGAGATTTCTTACGGTGGAAACGATGGCGGCGGCGGCGACGAAGACGACGGATGCGTGCAAATGGCCCAAAAAAAGAGGACCATCGCAAATGACTCAACTATAGCCGCTCCTTCCCTTCTTGCGAGCTGGCTGACGTAATTCTGATGTGTATCGCAGCGCGCACGTGGACATTAGGACATTAGGTTTAGTTTCAAAGCTCTCATAGCCCTGCTGCCCTAATTTAGTTTTGCAACGGTGTATTAAGTACGAAGCACGGTAATAGCTAAAGCTGCAAACGGGGTGGAAAGCACGTAACCAAAGATAGGAGGAGGCAACCACTGCCCGTTGTATTATTAACCCTCGCAGCAAAGCGAAATGTGCAACCAATTATTCTTACCAAGGTTCCATATAAATGTCATAGTCCCTTGCACTCCAAAACGGGGCACCACAAAACAGCTCAAACTTTCTGCTTCAGATGCGTTTGCGTCGTACCCTTCGTTTTGAGGTAGGGATTAGATCATAATTCAAGACGAGGATCAACCCCTCGATCGGCCCTAATCTGTTCTGAGTTTGGTAAGGCCCCAACCAAAACAAACCCCCTTGTAGAAACCTCCCACATCGTGTGCTCGGTGTGCACATTTGCATATAATGGATAAATGGCTTACCTTTTCCTTTGCGATTATGGAATAAATTAATCGTTTGGAAGCTTCCTTCACATGTGTGCTGGCGGTAAATTATACACACTTAACGATGTAAGTGCACCCAATCCCAGTGTTTGACAAGGAGAGGCAAACATCACGCGCACAGGGAAATGGAGATGACTTACAATCAGCGTGTGCATACACCCCGGCAAACGGAGCAGAAGTTAAAGATCACTTACGCCACGGTAAGCGAGTACTTCACAGATCGTACATCATAGCTTGGGAGTAAGAGTATTCTGGAGCTTTGTTCCGGAACGAGCGTATTCGCTGGAACTGCTGGAAAGCGCTTTTGTCTGTTGTCATTTCCGTTTGGGATCACCTTACTTCCTTTTACAAGCCCACAAGTTTCGGGAAGCAGTTCAAGTTCAGCAACTTCTGTAAAGAAAGCCTGAGGGTAATTTGACGCCTCGCGCACGATGGAGCCACTGAATACTCGTTTTTCAGTAGAAAAGAACACATGCTTTGGTGGAGGTGAACAGCGGTGGCGCTTAAGTATCTATTCCTCCAGGCAAAACGACACACACTACCCATGTTTTGCGATCCAATTTGCCTCCATTTCCATCCAGGTTGCGGAAGGTGTACTAGCAAACCCAAGATATCATCATACAACACGGATGAGATGCACTCTAAAAGGTACAAAGAAAATGGCAAAGCCCCACTGCTCTATATTTATGAAGTGTGTCTGGAGGCTCGTGCTTCGTTCAAGGTGTCTCACTATTCGAACCTCGCGGTATAAATTATGACGGTGAAGCAACTGGCATGATCCAGTAACACACACACACACGAACTGATTTGTCGTGCTTTTTGTTATTGTGTCTACCATGGGGAATAGCGGAGAGACACGTCCATCGTCACGTTCACCATGTCTACGGGCGTGAACTAATGACAATGTTTTCATGTTTATCTGATTTTTGTTTACTTTACTTTTTGTCTGGAGTTTCTCTGGCTGACCTTACGAGCACTAACTGTGCCAGCGGGCACACGCTGCTGCCGATGCTTGTTCGGGAAGCGTGAACTACAATGTATCGCTTTTGTGACCTAGTACGGCATCCTCCCGATTTGTACGACGCGAAACACGACTGTCACGAAATTGGACGCCTGCTGTACAGCAGATGACTTCCAGAAGCTTCAATGATACACAGCGATTAATATTGCAAACTAATCTACACACTCATCCAGGAGAAACAGGAAGAAGTCATCTGCCAGTCCGGAGTTTGGCATGATTAATTTTGATGACTCACAATGTTCAGTGACATCAACTGACATGTTTCGAAAAATCCAACAGATGCCTTGTTTCTACGGCACTGTGGATTGATTGCTTTTACCAACAAATGATCCCGTGAAGCTGGATCGGGCTGAAGATCGGGCAACACAGCGACAGCCTGAAAACAGGTTTAGGAGATTAACGAACGCATGATGTATCGATACCATCGTCTCCGTTTAGTGACTCATAAAGCCAGTGGTGTGTCGTTAGCGACCCGTTTGCTGATGCATAATTTACAAAACGGAGTTAAGCTCAACCGAGCCAAACAGCCTACAGCAGCAGCAGCAGCGGTAGTAGCAATAGTAGTTTGCTCATCAGGCTTTAATCGAAAATGAATCATTTGGAAGATCAACAAAATGCATGTGACAATGTTGTTGTTAGCACGTTGCAGGGTTGCGTTGCTGTGGGCCATCTCTTCCCATTCGGAACCCTTCGACTGTATTTGGGTCAACACGATCAGGTCCGATCGATGTTTGCTGTACCGAGAGACGCAGACGCGATCCATTGCAGTTGTCCAAACAATGGTGGAGACAGAGAAGAGATTGTGTGTGTTGATGATTTATTGTTACTGAAAGGTGTCGAACAAAACACCGGGCGAGCATCACAGGCTGTGGGGGCTTTCTGTAGGGTGCTGCTGTGAATGTAAATAAGATGGCGACCGGGGCTGATCAGCAGGATAGCGCGCGTGCGGGCTACTGACACACTGTGCACATAGCGTACTGGGGAGGAATAATTTATCATAGCTGGGCAGGGGAAGAAGGCCTGTTGAAAGATCGCTTTTGATCGCTTTTGTTGTGAGTGTTTATTGTTTTGACGATGCCCCCCCCCCGCCCCAGATCACTCTATGCGTGCGCGTCCATAAGCAGCGCACAATGATTGAGTTAACGAGTTTCGAGTGAGGGACGTGTGCATCGACGGAGCTAATGGTTGCAAAGTAACGTCTCACTGTCTCCGACCGTGCAGAGATGTCGAGGTTTAGTGATCGTGAATCAATCAAACACTTCAGAGAGTAAAGCCACCACGCTATCAACACGATCACGGAACAAATCTGATGGGCAATTAGTTACGTCTAGTTGCTTATCGATCGATGTATCGGTGATCTCCAAGATCGCACCACGACGACCGTGATGCAAAGGCAACGTATCATTGCAAAAACAGAAAAAGACCCTCTCTCTCTGTTGGGGCTCTTCGCCTGACAGAACGAGGTCACTCGGGGAAGCAACAAGCAGACCACTCCCTTGTTACTTAGTCGTTCCACGTACGCCCTTTACGTTCGGAGGGGTCAGTTTCAATATAGGCTTCTCGGTTTACAGTCCGCACATCCGCGCATTGTACGCTGCTTGTTTATCAAACAAGCTGCTGACAAGAAGAGAAAAAGCAACACAAAGTACATGAGAAGGATCCTGCCGATGGGTTATTCTAATGAGTGTGGCGAAGAAAGTCTACGCCGAGGTAAGTGAAAGCCACACTAAAAACGTGCTTGCTCGTGCTGCATACAGATGCTTTCGGGCAACGAATTTTCTGCACAAACTGGAACGACGACATGGAGGGCATTTTCATTTTTCTCCAGATCCGTGGTTCCACCATGCCGTTGTTTTATTTCTTTTTTCTTTTTGCTCCTCTTTAAGGTACGGGCCTGATCTGACACCATGACGCAGACGCCATGCGCGTGTGCAGTCTGGCGCGAAAGAGTACTCTGTCATCTGAAAAGTTGACGTTGACGCGGAATTTTAAGTGCGCCCGCATGAAATCGGGTGAAAGTGACCGGGCAGGCGCAGCCGTCTTTGGCCAATCTGACCACCGAGGGTCACACCGATTTTAAATTCAACATTGTCAATTCGACAATGGAGGGTTTTTTTGTTGTTGTTGTTTTGCTCTCAAGTGCACTCGTCTGGTTTGGTAAAAACTGGAGCAGAGAAGTCGGGGCCCAGAGAAGGATTAGCAAACAGAAAGTTTGCGCAAAGCATCAGCTCGGAAGAAGTCACAGGCGATGAGTGTGTGTGTGTATGTGTGTGTGTGTGTATGTTTGAGCAAAATATTGATTTAAGCGAAGCGTTGGTGCATTACTTCGAAGACTTCAGTCGGTGCCTTTTTGCCATCATTTATGTGCCTTTATGTTAGCAAAATAACACAAAAAAGCGTTTAGTTTGTGATTGAGATCTCACACTTTGAAGACGACCGAAACTGTGGCCATTGCAATTGCCAAGCAATTACGAGCTTCCCCGGCCGAAGGTTAACCCCGCCAAACTAAAGGTTTAGTAATAGCCATCGTTCCATTATTAACCCCAAAAAAACACCAAACCGTTACGCAAATCTGACCAACTGTGTGCTGTTGAAAAAAACACTCCCCGATGGCCATTTCGGTACTCTCTGCTGGAAGTTGCAGTAACCAACGCAGCCGGCTCCACGCTGGCGCACCCTTTTTCATTTTTGCACAAAACTCTTGTACAGTTTCTCAGCCTTCAAACACGACCCACCGTGTGCGAATCGTGAAGAAGGGTTGAAAAGAAATTAATCTTTTTCTCGTGGTCATCTCGTAAAGATTCTCCGGCAGTGTTTATGGCACCGGCAAATGGCGCCAGCGTCGTGTACAAATTAAATGGCATTCGGTGTGACGCCGATTGGCAAACTCAACTTCCGCCATTAGCGGTCAGGGAGGAAAGACTCAAGGTCGGTCAACGATGCTGTCCAACGGCAATAAATGGTGCGAGTTGCGGTGCCTTGGCAGTTTTGCTGTCACCGTCATCAACCGTGGACGATGATGATGATGATGGAGATGATTGTAGAACCCGCAGGCAGTGTGAAGTGAAGGAAATCCATAAAACCCTTGATTGGAACGGAGCCAAACGGCCAAAGCCTTGGATGAAGATTGGAGCTTTGCTTTAGAACCTAAAATTTTGCTATCTTTGCTCAGTCCAACCATGTTTAAAACGCCTGGAGAACGATTTCCCAAACAGAAATTTGTAAAAATGTATCATTTTTTAGAGTAAAACACTTGGCATCTTCGTATCGCCTTGAGCGTTAACGGCAGGAGAAAAGGCGTCTTCCAGCGTAGACACATGCGAAATCCAATAAAAATTGGCTCGATTTGCAAAATTCATCTCTCTCTCTTCTAAAGGCAAGGACACAACCAAGCAGACCCAACAGGCGCCATGGTAAAGTAATAATAAAACCCACCTTGGTCTTGGAAAACGAATCGAGGCAATGAGCGTACAAGTTGAACGGCAATAATGTAAAATACACGCACGTGAATGACTCATGACCAAACGAGACGAAATTGTACACTCCGCAAGCGTGGATAAATCCCAAACAACGCAACCACTCTACAGTGCAGATCTTCAAAGATGGCCTTCGCAAATGGATGATTTGGTTGGCCTTTTCGTGGGGGTACAACAGCCCCACCAGCCACGAGCCGAAAGATCGAGTTGAAGTAGACGCAGCAAGAAGTGCATCATCTGCAAGCCTATTCGTACGTTCTTGAACAGTGGTTCAACAAAGCAACAAAACAAGCGTCACACGCCAGATTTCAAGACCACCGTTTCTACCGTTTATTTTTCTGCTTTCGAACAAAAAAAAAAGACCTGGAAACCTTGAAAAGAAACGAAACCTGTGCGGCGGAAGATCATCTTTCTCGCACCACAGTCCGCGCACACAGCATGACGTCGTTGGGCAGTAAGAAATCCATTTTTTTTATTTAATATGCAAACGATTTGATGCGTTTATAATCGCACAACGGGCGCGCGTGCTTTCGATTTTTATTATTGCAATCCACTCACGGGGTGAAGATCAGTACCTCTCGCGCCCACCCCCGGGGGGTGGTGATCAGCCCCATTTCACTTTCGGAAGATGCGATCGAAAAGTGCTCGAAATCAGCGGCTTAATTCTTCCAACCAGTTCCGAAACAAACACGACCGTTTCCTACCGGTTTTTTGTAGTTGGTTCCGTTTTATCATTCATTTCAATCGGTCTGTGTCAATGTGGAGGATAACAAAAATACACAGAAACGCACTTTACTCCAACAGGGAACAGGGGAGAGTTGCAGTCATATCAAATAACTGCTTTGCTAAGGGCATTATGGACGGAAATAGTACGGCGCGACGCTATGGGAGGAATACAACATTTGCTGTCTCTCGGTGACTTATACCCCCACCGCGTTAGGCGTTCATTTATGCTTTTAGGGCAGATTTTGTAGCAGGGCGGCAACTTCGTTGTTTTTTCCAGTCCAAAAGGTGGGACATTTGTATATGTCTCAATGTAGGCCACAGACAAGGTGGGACGACTTATCCAAGACGTTTTCAATAATCGCCCTAGAAGCCCTAGATTAATTGTCTTGCAAGGCGAGTGTGAGAGAGGGAGATTAGACACGTTATTAAAAGCATCACAGGTAACTTCACGTTGTTGTGACCGATTTCGTTTCGAAGCTCGGCTTCTCACTCCTTTCAGTGACTTATTCCCAAAATGGATTGCGTAAGCTTTTGTCCCGAACACACACAAAACAGCTGCGCTGCTCTGCTGTGTGCCGATTGATCGTTGCCCAATTTGCACCACATTCCATCGCAAACGTATTCCCATTGCCCCGTTTTACACCACACATGACTCCTACTCTTCTTCGCTCTACTCTTTTTCTTTCCCGATTTTTGGCTTCACATTCCCATCACACCACCACAAGTACGCAGGTACACACAACAGGCGTTAGAAAAAGCTTCAATTAAATTTGGAATGTAATCTGCGCACACAAACGGTAGATTCGATCTAGCCGCCACCATCACCATCATCAGATCGAAGCTGATAAATGAAGAGGCCCCCCCCCCGGGGAGGCTTTGCTGCGGGATGCTGGGGATGCTCTTTTTCAAATCCAAGATTCGATTAAGCACGATTTACTTTAGATCGCACAAATAATGAAGCGCATTTTAGGGGTTCAATTAAGATTAAGATTAAGAAGATTGCACCACACGCTAAAAGCTACTTTAAAAGCTGAAAGATTAAAGCAATTAGAAACCATCGAGATGATTTATATATATTGGAGTCATCACATAACATTGAAGATCGTTCGCAGCAGATACACAACAGTAGAACTTCTCCTTATTCTTATTGGTTCAATGAACTGCAAAATACACTGTTATTACACACAAGGATCACAGGAACTACTTGAATGTCAAAGCTCAGATGAAGCAACTCAGAAGTCTGAATGGGAATAGGACTTGTCCGCCCCTGCAAAAGCCAGCGCTTCTATCCACCAGTCCACCGCACACTGCTCCAGCCACCGTCGATAAAACTCATATAATAAGAGCACAATTTGTCTTGTCAGGAGAGCTACAAATAGCTGCATGAACCCCCTTCTGGGAGTAACAGACTCGCCTAACACCAACCTGACTGATACGTTACGCAAACGTTTTTACAGGCACACGCACACATACACACCGGTAACACAATTAGAGGCGCAAAACCAGAAAGCACCTCGATTCCGATCCCGAACCTCTCCACAAAACGACATCTGCATCAGGGCAGTGGCTAGCAGCTTCCTCGCCGTGC